>NW_020664403.1:1382191-1446328 GCF_002925995.2 Terrapene triunguis
TACCTGCCGCGTCCGCAGGTTCGGCTGATCACGGCTCCCACTGGCTGCGGTTCGCCGCTCCAGGCCAATGGGGGCGGCGGGAAGCAGCAGCCAGCACATCCCTCGGCCTGAGCCGCTTCCTGCAGCCCCCATTGGCCTGGAGCAGCGAACCACAGCCAGTGGGAGCCGTGATCAGCCGAACCTGCGGACGCGGCAGGTAAACAAACTGGCCCGGCCCACCAGGGTGCTTACCCTGGCGGGCCGCGGGCCAAAGGTTGCCAACCCCTGCTAGCCTTTTTTGTGCCCTGTAACTCTGTAATTACCTTTACATTATTTACGCAACTCCAGTTAATTAGCATTAGCTCAATTAGCTCAAAAGGTCTGTATTTAGTGCATAGATGTGAGTTTATTTGATATATAAAACTAGTTATATATAGCACTGTAACTGGATTACTAGGAAGTAAAATGTTGACTTCAAAGAGTGTGGGTCCTTGTGTGTTCAACAATGGGAAGTCTAAAGGCCCATGCTGTGCTAGGAATGTTTTCCAAACTGTTTTCAGCTATAGAGATGTACCCTGGGAACAATCTTGCATCTCTGAACTTCTTTGATTCTGATGGGGGGGGAACCCTGGGCAACTGTACAGAGGACCTCAAAAGCCCTTATGGAAAACTAGCAGACATTACATCTCTGCATCATTTTGACTACAAACTCTAATTCACCTGTAATGTATTTTATCTGCCTTAACTTCTCAATAACCCTCATTTCCTTTTCTTAACTAATAAATATTTACTTAGTTTACTAAAGGATTTGGCTGTCAGCATTGTCTTTGTGAGATCTGGAGTATACCTTGACTTGGGGAATGTGACTGGCCCTTTGGGGCTGGAAGAAAGTAATGTGTGGTGAATATTGGTTTTAATAATTTATTATTACGTCCAGTTTGTCTACAGTCTGGAGTGTCTAAGGGGATTGGCTGTGACTCCATGGTATATTAGAATAGTGATTCGGGAGCACACATTGGTTGCTGGTTTGGTTAAATCTAATTATAGAATATACCACTAGTTTGGGGTGTCTACCCCATTTTCTGACAGTCTGACCTGAGATAGGCCTCTCAGTTGTGAGCCACATATCAGGCACCATGACACCAGGTCATGGCACAGAGGCAGCACCTGTTACCACCTGTTGTATATACACAAGAGAAGAATACCCATACTCCTTCTGATACCATTGAGCACCAAATATTTTTGTCCTGTCTCCAAGAGTGAGCAAAAATGCCTTGAAATGGTCAGGCCTTTCTTCAGATTCAACCCCAAGTATCATTATGGGCTTTTCCTCCATCTACAGACCTCACCTGTATATTCCACCCCCCACCCCATGCCTCAATCTTTATACCTGGCCTTTCAACGCCTTTGTATCAAACATAAACAGAACTGTAATCTAGCTTTCTCAGTGCCTAGCTGAAATCAGCATCTGGATGAAGAGCAGCTGGCTACAACTAAACCCAAGGACGACTGAAGTGAAGTTGGTAAGAAGAGGAAATCACTCTGAAGAACTTGCTGTCTCCTCCAACATCCTTTACCAACTTTATAAGGTACAAAAGCCTGTTTCTTTATCCTACCTCATAGCCTTTTTCAGGAGGATGAGTTACAGAATCCTCAGACATGTCTTTCCACAGTGAATTAAAGACGGTGTGTCTACCATGCTACCTTTCCTTGGCTATCCATGGGATGCTTTCTGGAGTCTTTGCAGCAAGCTCCATCTATTTTGGATGAGGATTCTCTGTTTTGTTTTATTACACTCATTGTGGACAAAGTTCTGTCAGCTTGCTGTTCTCTGGAGATGACCAAACAATAATGTTTACTACTCATGGCATGTCAGTGATACACCCTGCTTATTAACAGCCAATAATGTATGCAGTATACAAAAGTACATCTCTCACACACATAATCAGTTTTTATGCAAATCAATAATACATGAGAGGCCTGGATTAATAAGTGAGATATAGAAAGACAGGCACCAGTGCTGAGCGGCCTCTTGTTCCGCCACTCCCACACCCATAGTATAAGAGGCAGGAGGAGCTGGAATGGGAAATAGTGGGGAGGAGTTTAGCAGAGCAAAGCTTCAGTATGCTGAGACTTCCACTGGTTAAGGTCTCTAAGGGAACTTATGCCGGTGGCGTAAGTTAAGAGCTGCACATTAGCAGTGCAGGATCAGGAAGCTGCAACCTGACATCCCGTCCCCCATCCCTGCACTAGAGCTCCCTGGGGTATGGTGAAGAATGTGGTCCAGAATATTAAGTCCATCGGTAAGCATCTACATTCTTTAGAATTATATATAAATAAGATTACAGTGATTGACTTGATTACCTACTGTGATGGGATGTCCATCCCACACAAGGCATGAGCACATAAAATAGGCTTATTAACTTTATAGGCCGCACCTGGAAGAGAGCTAGGGCCTGATAAGCCCCAATGGCTGATGAAACCAAGCTGGGACAGGCTTATAAAGAGAAGAAGTTAGGGTTAAGAGAAGGGGCTGCAGGGAGGAGCTTTGCAGTCACTCCCCAGAGAGGAAGAGAGTTGGCAAGGACATAGAGGTGTTTGGCCGGGACAGTAAGCACTGAGATGCTGTCTGGGACTACAGACTATGATAAGAAACCAAGAGCGGGGAAGTGGCCTCAGGCAGTGGAGGAAGCTCTGCTAGTAATCTCAGGGTGAGGGAAAATATAGAGAATAGAATGTAGCCAAAAACCCAGTGAAACAGCAACATGGTCAATGCTTGAGCAGACTGATTGCTGGGCAGAGGGTCCCTGGTCTGGAATGGGAAGTAGGGAGGCAGGGCAGGGTTCCCTTACTGGCTGCTGGGAATGTGGCACAGATTTTGTTGCAGTTCTGATGACTGCCTGAAGCTGCAGATAGACAGTTTGTCCAGGGGGACTTTGAGACCCTGGAGGAGAAGGACTACAGTGATCTGGCCAGAGGGCATGAAGCAGGAGTATCCTGAGTCAAGAGAGAGAGAGAGAGATATCATGGGGTGAGCAACTGAAGGAGGGGGTGCCAGACTGGAATAGCGCTAATCCATAGATGTAGCCATAAGGAGCCCCACAACAGTGAGTGTGAACCCTATTACACCCACCTATGACAATTTTTGCCATAATGGGTGGGGGGTAGTGAATGAGAGAGGCCCATTTTGTGTTGCAACCAACCCTCAGTCCTTCACAAGTGTGTGTCAGGGATATATGGCATAATCATGCTTTTGTATGAGGCCATAGTCTTCAATATTGCTCCCACAATATAGTAAGACCTACAGAAATCTCCTGGGCTTTGAGGCATGATCCTTGTAAAATAGTAACAAACTAAAGGTTGAAAATATTGGAGGGGTGAGCTGTGATTGTAAATCATGTGCATTTACACTGACCACTTTTTCAGAGTATGTCTTGCACTCGAAATACTTAAAAATGAAACAATCAGGCCAGTGGGTAACTCATAATTGAAAAATGGGACAGCTGAAAATATGCCTTACACTTCTAACAGTGTTCGACTGCATATTGCAGAAGTTCCCATAAATAACCTGATTAAAAACTTTTGGCAACGTAACGGATAATTCTCGATAGAGGGACAAAGATTATTTAAGTTCCTTTGGCTCAACTGAGTTATGAATTACCCCCTTATGAGCTTACCAAGCACATCTCGCAGCTCTCTGACAGTCTTGACGGAGTCAGTTAATTCACAAAGTGACAAGAAGAAACAAAACAAAATGAAGTGTTGCAAGTAACAAAATCAAGTTAGTCATGGCAAATCATATCTAATGTTTTATTTAGAGCATGCAAACCATATATCTGCTGGTTTAAAATAGCCTATGTTTTATCTACCTATTATACTAAACCCTGAAGATGAAGATCCTTGTACCCATACAGATCAACTTACCTGCTACCTGGTATATTTGTTTTGTTCTCTCCTTCCTTATAATTCCTTTAAAGGTAGGGTATCATTCTTTTTGATCCAAAAGCATCTTATAAATGTTAAGCATTCACTATACTGTCTTCTAACCTCACAGTCCCTGTGTGATTTCCAGACTGAAGGCATGGGTTGCTGGTGCTGCTTTAATGAGGTACACCTCTACCTCTATATAACGCGACCCGATATAACACGAATTTGGATATAACGCGGTAAAGCAGTGCTCCGGGGGGGCAGGGCTGCGCACTCTGGTGGATCAAAGCAAGTTCAATATAACACGGTTTCACCTATAACGCGGTAAGATTTTTTGACTCCCGAGGACAGCATTATATCGAGGTAGAGGTGTACAATATAGGGCTATAGTCATTAGAACAGCAACAAAGGGAGAGATGGGCAAAGACCTTCTGCATGGGCTATGGCACTGCTTACGGAGAAATGTGTGCTGCTTCACGCTGGCTCTATAGAATCAGCTTTGAGTGGCTGGGTGTGTACATGGAGGGAGTGAAGTCTTGGAATGTGAGTACTGGCAGGGAGAGTGAAGTACTTCAGGTAGCCAGGCTACTGCAATGACTCTGGAGCTCCTCTCCACACCACCCACTTTCTTTGTCCTCCCATAAAATCTCTGCTTTTAAAGGGCTACAGACTCCCCTCTTCACCTTTGTTTTGTTTATGGAAATCAATATGAATATACAATCACAAGGCCCTCTCCAAAATAAGTAAACATACATACTACTTAAACTTACATGCATCCGAAGAAGTGGGTTGTAGCCCACGAAAGCTTATACTCTAATAAATTTGTTAGTCTCTAAGGTGCCACAAGTACTCCTGTTCTTTTTGCGGATACAAACTAACACGGCTGCTACTCTGAAACCTACTTAAACTTACAAATTTAACAATGTACTTCAAGTTAAGCATACACCTAGGTGCTGTCTTGAACGGAAATGCTTTTCTGAATCAGGACCTTAGTCTAGTGCTAAAGACCTGATCCAACTTCCTTTGAGATTCCCATCAAAACTTGTACTGACTTTTATGGTAGCTGAATCAGGCCCCTAAATGAACATCTGAGAATTATTACAATATGCTCGACTGTATGAATCAGGATGTCACATTATTTAAATTCAAAAAGCTATATAGCACTAACAGACTGTTTCTTGAAGCATAACATCTGATTTGAAAAACAGCTCATGTAGTAATATTTCTGGCTTCATTAGAGGTGCAGATGTTCATGCATGTATTGTTTTCTTATAAAAAGATTGTCTGAAGATTTTGAACTGCCTTTATGTTGTAGACTCTTATTTTAAAATAGAAATGTCAAGTCTTGTTCATAGGATGACTTTCATTTTTTTTAATTATGATTCATTAGAAACAAACTAAAAACAGACATCCAAGAGCCATTAACATATTGAGGTTATTTGTGTTTTTAAAGACTTTTGTCATTAATTTATAACAAACTGTTAAAATTGTCATTTTTACCTTGACTAACCCATGAAATCAGTTGTCTGTCTGATTTATTGGGAGCTTGGCTTACTTTTATAAATGGGTTTAAGGAATAGAGGGGTTATGAGAAACGTTTTCTCTTTGCACATATAAAATCTCATAACAAATCCTATTGCACAAAATTACAAGAGCAAGGCATACTGTGGTTTATAGGATTTTTTCTGAATGTTTGTAGACTGCATTTTTTGCTTTCATTATAGTTCTGCCTGAGTAGGAAAGGTCATCTTTATTTATTGATGTATGTGGTCACATGGAAGGTCAACGGTAACCATTTTCCTCCCCAGGAAGTATGGCATGGACTTTAAGAACATTAAATAACTATGCCAGGTGCATCGCTGCTATGTATGGAGTGCCTCCCATTCTAACTATCAAACAGGGAAAAATTAGAGAATATAAAAACCCTAGAAAAGGAAAAAAAACAAATAGAATTTAAAAGTGATTGTGCCTTGTCCTAAAGACTACAAGCAAATGAATAACAATAAAAAAGAAAAAAAGTCTGTACTTATGAATAAACAGACTTCCAAGGCTTACTCGTTCCTTAATGTTTGTGGATAATGCAATGAAAAGTCTCTGCTTTATGCAAAGGATAAACCTTTTTGATGGAAAACAATAGCATTAATGTCAAAGGGAATGTGGTTCTAAATTGCATTAAAAAAATGCATTTAAAAACATATGTCAAGGGTATTTGAAATAGCTGTGAGTAAACAATGCAGATGTACAGGTTACTTTCAATAGTAAGGGTAATCTAAGAATATAAAATATTTGATAGAAATTAGACTTTCTACTAACTTAAAATGTGATAGAAAATTGTATACATTCTGAATTACATTTTAAAATGTAACACCTAGATAAGAGAAAAACCTTACTTTTGTCATTATGGCAATAATGGGATGGATTTTGATTTAGCTTTAAGCACTTGCTTAATTCTCACTGAGGTCCATGGTACTTATGCACATGCTTAAAGTTAAGCATGTTCTTAAACGCTTTGTCCTTCATGACCAGAATACTCCGTGCTTGCAAGATTGGGGCCTTACCAAGAATTGCCTAAGGCCTTTCCCTCTGGTCTTTTGCTAATTCAGTCTGCGAACTATCTTCTCTCTTCCAGTGAAGGGAATTCACTCTTTATCTGACTGGGGTCCAAGTATATAAACTCCATCAGAGGTCCTCCTGAATCATTTAGAGGCTTGCGCCTGTTCTCCAACTGATTTCTATGATTAAATAAGGATTTTCTCCCTCATCATTCTGGAGGCCACTTCGGCCTCCAAAACTGACACCAAGGCTACTTGCCTAACCAGGAGTAATCATACTGCAGAGTGCTAGAACACAACCCTGTGCTGTGAAATAAATACAAAACTCCCTTTGACTTTTCTGGAAGCAAGGTTGTACTATACCTACACTCCACATACTAGCTCTTGTTGCAAGGTGTTTTACACCAAATTACCATGCTGGACTCTGAGGATGCAGGCTACTTTCCAATTAAGATAAAAAGAAAATGAACTAATATTACCTATTCCTTGTACACACATTAAAACTGCCTAACTCTCTCATTACAAAGAAGACAAATAGATATCTCCATTTTTACAAATGGGGAAATGGAGGCACAAAAGTAAAGTGACTGGGAAGTAAAGTCATCCAGTGGACCAGTGACATAGCTTGGAATAGAACCCACATCTCCTGAATCCCACTCTCTAGCACTATCTGCTAGGCCACACTGCCTCTTAATTATAGAATTGTAAAATGTAGGCATGCCAATAGAACAACAATCCTTGACCCTAAATCTGAACTTTAGGGAGGGTCACCTTTCTCCCAGCATTTGAAATATCCAAGTTGTGCTAACCGTAAGGTGCTGATGCCCCACTAAACTCCTGTGATAGTATTGGAAAAACTAAAAAACTATTTTTAGCCTTTTCTTAGACTATATTGCTTTTGTTTTTTGAGAAGGGCGTTCTTCTTGTTCAGGCATTAGGAAAATTTAATAGTTGCTCTCCCTGCGATAATAGATAATCCCATATTTTGTCATTCTAGCAGTATAGCATATTGTCACAATCTCTTCTTCATCTATCAATTTAATTAATCTATAATATTTGGTTGAGAGTAGTATACAGAGATAAAAAGCTCCCATATCACCAATTGAATTCTAAGACTGTCAGGGCCAAGGCACATAATCAGCAGCATGGGAGCCATATATGCCCCGTGTACTCCAACAAACCAAATGTCATTGCTTTATCGCAATCATACAGTATACAAACTGCAAATAGTTTATAAGTGTTAAAGTATGTGTGCAGATTGGAGAACCATAATTGGAGGTCAACATTTAAAAAGTCAACACGGTTATTACAGAGTGATATCTAAGATGTTTCAGTTTTCTAGTATACTTCAAATATGATGTGAGTGACTGACTGACTGACTGACTATGTGTGGGAAAGGAGAAAGTGGGGGACAGGATGGGGTGGGAATTTGCCGAGAGAGACGCAATGCTTTACAGAATAATATCCAGCATAGGAAGGAGGGTTTCCAATAGAGAAGGCTTGACACGTGACAAGACATTTTGTGATTAGCTCATCTTTTTAAATGTATTATGTTCTCTTAACAACATGTAAACTATACAGAGACACAAGGTGGGTGAGGTAATATCTTTTATTGGACCAACTTCTGTTGGTGAGAGAGACAAGCTTTCAAGATTATACAGAGCTCTTCTTCAGGCCTCACTCATTCAAACTGCATATGTGTAAATTATATAAACACAATATATTGTTTAACCAAAACTGAAAAAGCATACTTGTTGGAGAGTAGATAATACAAGTGAGAGTCTCACTTTCAATTGTATACCTATGCAACAATCAGCAAAATGTTAAATACAATTTAGACTAACAATTGTCCTACCTCTACTCCCAAATAGTCCAGCTAGTATTGTCCTGTCCTACAAGTAGAGAATAGTTATCAGTTCCATTTCTCTATGCTGATCCCAGCCCCTTTTAGTTGGTAGATACTTTTAAACCAGTGCATGGTGCTATATTGCTGCAGTCTGAAGCACTGATATTGCATACAATTATGCATGTGAGAAGTGCCATTGAAGTGGAGGGTCTCTAGGAATACAGTTAGTCATGTGCATCTTTTGCCAAATTGATTACTTCCTGTTTAAATAAGCTGTCTCTCTAATTTCCTGCATAACACATTGCACAACCAGAAAATGAGGAAGTGGGTCCCTATTTCTGCATGACCACTCCACTCTGCTGATGGTATGATTGCTTTGGTTTTCTTACCAGAGCTGCTCTGGGCTTTGATTCTATTTATTTATTTATTTTTGAAGTGCTCATGGATGTTGACAAGGCTGACTACTTGATGGAAATGAATTGTTCTGGCATGAAAAAGTACAGTCAGCACATTTCCTGCAATTCTGAAGTTTGTGATTAGCAGTTTCTTGGAATCTTCTATCATTTGCCAGTTAGCTGTGGAACAATTAAACCACTCCCCGTGATCCACATTTTCAAAGAAACAAAACAAAAGACTGCAGCAATCATGCAAAGTATGATAGGTTCCTTACAGTCAATGAAAGAACAGTAGAATATTTGGTGGCTGGAGAACTGTGTTTTCAAGTTGTACTGCAGAGTGACAGTGAGATAAACCTGAAGAGAATCAGGTCTCAAGCACATTGCTTCAAAGCAATAAATACTTGGTCAGTTTTCCTCCTGTAGTGCAAGAACAGTGAGAAGAGGATCAGGGGAAGGAAAACTCTGCAAAGTACCACTTTGTGGAGTTTTCAGCAGATTGTTGTGTTGGGAAGGTGGAAGTGACTTTCCACACCTCCTGGAATAGATAAGGCATTCTGTCCCCAGATTCTAAAGATTTTTTTTGTCTTAGATCTACCTGGAATCTTGGGCATCTGCTTGAAGGCAATGACTGGCCTGGTGGAGACCTCCACATTGGGCTCTTGTGTACTCTCCCAGTCTGGCTCTCTGGCACAGTGTCTCCAACAGAAATCTCTTTCAAGTGGGATGGATGCACTAAAATGGATTTCAAAGGGATTTGAGGTCTTCCTGTCTGTTAAGGCATTTAAACCACCCCCTCTGGGTGATATCTGCATGCCTACACTGCAGCACATAGCAGTAAAAGCACAAATTCAACAATTGCCTGCCAGCTTCATATATGATAATAGAAATGCTAAACCTGTGTTGGTTAGTGTGTGAAGACAAATATGCACATAATGCTTCAAGGAGCAGATTTTTAATATTGAGTGTCAGCACTGAGGGCTTTAAAAAAATCTTTTCCCCTTCTAGTCAGGGAATGTAAAGAACATTTGGGGACATAATGAGAAAATAAATTGAATGACTGCTAAAGGAGTCAAGAAGATGACCAATTACTCAAGCTGAAAGTACAACAAAACCCAAATCAACAATCAGTTGCTTCCTAACTCATACCTGGTACACATGCCACCAAGCTGTCATCCTTCAAATCTGCTGGACAATCAGGTAGACATATTTTTAATCAAATAAAGTACAGATGTTTGTCAAATGAATTACAATGGTAAAGTCAACCCGTACACAATAAATAAGCTTATAACTGCTAGATTTGAAATTACACTGAAATAAATTCACTTGCTGTTTTCCTAGCCTTCAGTTGCTTATTGAAATGCCAGCACATTCATTTTATTTCATGTTCTTATTTAAAATATCAGTTAGACTGATACAGCAATATCCTGGACAAACCTTACTGAATTATGTTTAAGTATCTTAGGAATTCATTGTATTAAAAACGCAAATGTATTATTGTGGGAGGGAGGGAGGGAGAGAAACCAGACTAATGCAAATCCTGGGAAGTGTTATCAGCTATTTGAAACCATGTGAACTTTAAAGTTAAGTGGGTTTCCCACGAAATCTCTAGGGGAAAGTGTGTGTAAATGTAAGTCTTCCAGTTATCGGGGGGAACAAAATCTTTTGACACTAGAGAAACCCATTGTCTATGAATTACCTATTTCCATATCAGAAATCTAGGCTGTATGAAGGAAGGACTGAACTTCTCATGAGAGTATGTGTTCTGAGCCAAGTTGATTATGAATCAATAACCACAGAAAAGCCCTTTGGTGGCATTTGAAAGACTGTTCACCTGCCAGAGCCTCTGTTGGAGCTGGAATGAACTTGAGTAAGCTTATTAGCATCCATATCAGTTTTTAATGTTTTCTCTGTAATGCTTTCATCTTGAGAATAAATGTGCTTTCTTAGAGCTGTGTGGTAACTTGTGACTATGGACATTTACACTGAAGAAGGAAGGGAAAGCAGGCCTCATGAGGCAGTCTGACTGTGCCGCCTGGAAATACCCCAGTCAGGAGGGAGAGAGGTGGGTCTCTGCCCAAGAGAGGTGAGGGCTGGGGAGCCAGAAGCCTAAAAGGGGGTGCTTTTGCTGGCTCATGAAGTAGGAATACAGTTTCAGTTACACTGAAATGTGACGAGACCCGATTCTTTTCTGTCATTGGTAAAAGATCATATATTGATTTCAGTTGGAACAGGATGAGGCCCTCAGATAATTAGCAGACTGTTTTAATTGTTCTTGTTTAAATTCATTTCCTTTTAAAACTTCAGCTTTAGACTTTTGAATGAAAAAATCTCAGTCCTTAAATGATATACAGTGGAACATTGCAAATTCACCTTAATCAAAGGTAAGCACATTGTAACATACAGTACCCATTTTTGAAACTACTGATTTAAGGCCTAAATCTTCACAAGCATACACTTTGGCATGGCTGTACTCATGTATATGCTGGCAATATGTCTACTCTTGGAGCTCGGAGTGTGTTTCCTAGCTCACTAGACATACCCATGCTAGCTCTCATCAAGCTAGTGTGTTAGCCACCCTACATACAAACTCACTGGCCCTTGTGGGTACGTATTTCTGGTGGCTAGCCTGTGCCAACAGTTGCTGCTGCCCAAGCTACATGACTATTTTTAGCATGCTAGCTCAATAAGAGCTAGTGCAAGTGCATTTACATGAACTAGGATTCACAACATTGCACCAAGTGTTGACAGAACCAGCTTGTTGTTGTTGTCTGTGCTCATGTATATGTATGTAATATTATATATATATATATATATATATATATATATATATGCACCCATGTACCCAGGAGTGTGATTACATGTTGTGCAAGGCAATGAAAAATTATGTCCAATGTCTATTCAATACCTTCTATCATGCATTTTCTACATACGGTGGACTTTAATTCTTTCTCCCATTGTACTTATTACTAGATATCTTAACTGCTCAGAATATTATGTGAAATCTAATACATTTTGTATTTTTTTTTTCATTTTCTCAGTCCCTATGATGATGAATTTCAATAGTTCGTGGCTACTATTACCAAGCTACCCTGTTACTTAAGCTCTCAATCTGTTAAGTAAGAATTAGCTTTTGGACATCTTCTACTTATGGTTCTAGAAACATAAAACTGTCTTCATAATATTGCCTTACCATTGTTGTGCTTGGCATAATGATATTTATGAATCTGAAGGCAAGTTATAAAGATAAGTGGGTCTAGTTTTGTATGAATTGAGAGTTATTCTATCAAGTCAGTGGAGTTATATTTGGGATAAAACTGTTGTAAATGAGAGGAGAATCAGACCCAATTGAGTTTTAACAAGAGTTTAAGTGAGCTGCATATGGGGCAAAAAGTTCCTTGATTATCCATAGAGTTCTTCCCCCAAAACTCTCCAGTGAGATATCTACTGAGAACACATTGAAAAAATTTAGAAGTTATGTAAAAACTAAACTTATTGGCTAATCAATGTTGAGAACATAATAGTGATAGCCTTGGAAAACTGCATTTTCTAAATTAACCCTTTCCTCTATCATTATAAACTACAATAATATTTCAATATGTATTAGAAGGGGGTCAAGACTAAACCTTTAATCCCAATCCTCCTTTACAAGGTTCCTGAAGTCTTGATAAAATTGTAACTTTTTTTTAGATTTTAATCTAAATCTGGGTTGAGTCCTACCATATTAAAAATCAGTGAAAGTCTCTTAAGCAGGTACATCTCATTCCGTGGAAACCCATATATGAAGATAGCGGATCAAGGAACATATTTGCTAGACCAGAGAAATAAAACAAATCCTTCTTATTCAGCAATCCTTTCCCCCAAATTTGCTTCTTTATATGGATGCAAATTTTAATATTTTGTCTGCCACTTTAAGGAGTGTGTCCCATCAATAATGCACAAAAATCATATTGAGTTTTAAAAGTATGAGGAAACTTGGAAGTGTAATGAGCGTTGTCAAACCAATTGAAGAATATGCATACTGGCTAATCAAATCATCCTATGCCATCCAGAGTTAAACCTTAGAAGGGTACATTGTTGTCTGGCAGAATTAGACAGACAAAAAACATAATTGAATTGCTTCAGTTTATTTGAAATAAGTTCTTACATCAGTGTAAATGGTGGCCCTACATAGACCAGAGTTGTATAAGAACAATTAACAGATCTCAGGAAAACAAAGCACTGACAGGTTTGAAGAATCTCAGTCCTTTGTGTGTGGAGATTGATTATGTCAACTAATGGCAAGATTTGTGCTAAGTCATTAGATAAAGAAAAGGCCAATGGTTCAGAAGGCATTAGCACAAAAGGAATTGTATTTCTCCTCTATAACATCACTTTGCTTTATACAAGAGATTTCCTGGATGAACTTACATTTACTATTAGGTACTTGTTGAATAGCCAAATCAGTTGTAAATAGCTGTTAATTTGACAGTCTAATAGACTGATTTGTCTTTTCCTGAAATCTTTCTATGGTAAACAGGAGTTTTAAAAACATTTTTCTACATCTGATAAGGAGCAACAGGCTTAACATTTTCTGTTACAAATCATACACATTTTTACCTAATCAATAAAATTTTAATTCAGTGCTACCTGTTTGATCTAGTATAGAACAGTGGGTTCAGAGTTCTGTAAAAATGTATTCCCCAGTGTCAGAAGTGATGGGAATTTAGATGTGGATACAATGCTCAGTTTAATTTAGCTGAGTGAGTCAAACATTTTGATTATAGGATTTGACATTCCTAGACATTAACTTTATTTTGGGGGGGAAGGGTGTATTGCTTAAAGGTCATAATATGTAACAAAAAGGATGGCATTTTCAAAGTCATCTAGCAGATTTCAATGCCTAATGCTTCCCCAGCACCTTCTCCACGTGCTGGGGGGAAAGAGAATTTGGCCTGATTAGTGCAACTTCTGCTTTCAGTTACACGAGTATAAATCTGATGTAACTCCACTCACTTCAATGAAGTTAGTCCAGCTTTATGCAGATGTAACTCAGAGCAGAGTTTGGCCAAGTTTTTCTTGTTTTATATATATATATATATATATATATATGTATATGTATATGTATATGTATATGTATATGTATATGTATATGTATATGTATATGTATATGTATATGTATATGTATATATGTACCAGCTAATAACTCTTCTCACTGGATTTAAACTGATTTTACCTCACAATATTACTGTTTACAGGGGAATCTTCCCATTATTAAATGGATAAAATTTGTTGTCGTCATGGGAAATAAATTAAAGAGACAGCTAGGCTAACCACCATTAAGACCTGTTGCATTCCTTACATTGTTTTAAAGTGGTTGTATGGATATGGCTTCTACAGTGAAAGCCTGACTCTGTTCACCTTATGGCCTCAGCTCTGCACAGGATCAGCTAGTGTGGAGCCTGTGCTTGTATGGAATTCTACTGGAGTTCACACTAGCAGATATCATTGCAAGTTTGGCTTCTATGGCTGAACTCACGTTGCAAAAATCACTCCAGTCTGGTGAATGTTGGTAAGGTTCCTCTGACAACCATGGCTTTTCCCCCCTAATCTATGCTCTAGACTCTAAGACTCTAGAGTATATAGAAAGATACTTATAGCCCATATTTAGTAACATGACTAACAGTCCCTGCCATAATTGCCACAGAGGCATTACCACCAGCAAACAGCTTTACATAGGCTTGGTGCTAGGCAGATTTCAGCCATGGATGGATAGAACCACCGAGTCCACATGGAAATGCAGTAGGAGGTATTGCATTCTGCTGCCTTACATTACACAAGGAGACCCCTAGTTGTGACTTTGCTAGACTAACTTTTGTCTGCATAGACCCTTTTTAAAGAGACAGTGAGTCTAATCCTTCTGTTACACTGAATCTAAATCTCTCCTTCGCCATTAGAAGTCACTTATGGCATGAATGTTTTTCTGCGTGTATCATGGGCTGCTCTTTTCATGACCTATGTTAAATCACAAACTTTCCCTCTCTAGGTAGTGTTTGAGGGAGGAAGTCTTTTTGGTCAGCACCCGTTTACATGTTCTTCCAGCTGCTATGGCTTCATTCTTAAAACACATTCCAGCTATTTCCATCTTTTGATTGACTTTAGCAATGAGAAATTGTTAAACTCTTGATTTTTTATATATTCATTCCATTTAATATGTGATATTTTCCTGAGGTGGCAGATTTCAAAGGCATTTAGACATCTGTCTAACTTTGGTGGTTTTCCAGTTTTCACATCCATATGTTAAGGTGGAAACAACATTTGAGTTGAAGATTCATAGTTTTGGCTTTTAAATTGTAGATGTTTTGATGACCAAATCTTGTTGAAGCTGGTGAATACAGCCGCTGTCTGCCAATCTGGACATACCTTGGCAATAACATGCAAGCCAGTGGGTATGTAAATTGACTCAACCCCTGTATTACTTTGCATTCAGAGGGTTCTCATTAGGGTTTTTTTTTTTTTTTTTAAAGCAGATGCAATTCTGGACAGTCTTTTGGACTTTCATGTTGCTTAAAATGCCACTTGAAAGAGCAATATCAGTAAAACTAATTCTTCTAGTACACTGTTGCTGAGCCATGCAGTGCCTGTGTTGTATCCAACTATACTCTCTCATAATGAAGTTAATGGCAATGCCAAACAGGAGATGTCAGAGAATGCCTCCTTGTCTTACACCAGTATTTGTATTGAACCATTTGCTCAAGTCTGTTTATTTTAACTGCATCTTGATACAAAGCCTTGATTACGTTAATTACATGTCAAGATGTTTCAGAATAAATTGTGATGGAGGCTATCAATTGCCCGTGTGGCAAAGTACCTTCTTCTCCTCAGCAGGCTCAGTCCTTTTTAGCCTTGGAGACTCAGGCTTGGGCAAAGCAAATCCTCGTAGGTAGCACAGGGTCTGGCTATTCCTTCCCTCAGTCAGTCCCTTGTGCTTGTTTTCTTCCCTTCTGGGGACAGAGTGAGGCCTTCCTTGCTGGAAGGGTTCAGAGCCTTGCTGCAACCTGCCTACTGGCAGCTTCCCTGCTTCTCTTACTCTCTCTCTCCCCCTTTGTAGCTGTTTGTCCTGGTTTGCCACATATCTCCCCCCCGGTCAACACTACGGGGTTGGGCTACTTGGGTCGGAAAGCAGTTCACTCTCGACAGGCCATGTTGGGTTCCAGAACTATGTCGTACTGTGAAGTGGAAGGGTTGAAGCGACAGGAACCATTTCGTTACTCTCGCGTTCTTGTCCTTGTTTTGGTGCATCCACTGTGGAGGGGCATGGTCCGTGACAAGGGTAAACCTCCGTCCAAGTAGATAGTAGCAGAGGCTTTCTATGGCCCATTTTACCGCCAGGCATTCCTTCTCCACTACGGCATATTTCCGTTCCCTAGGTAGGAGCTTCCTACTGAGGAAGAGGACGGGGTGTTCGTCATCTCCGACCCTTTGTGAAAGCACCACTCCCACCCCTACTTCAGAGGCGTCGGTTTGCAGGATAAACTCCTTCCCCCACTCTGGGGCTACTAGTACGGCCCTCTGCACAGACCCCGTCCTCAGATCCGCAAAAGCGCCTTCGGCTGCAGCAGACCATTTCACTATGTCTGGGCCCCGAGCTTTTGTTAGGTCCATTAATGGGCATGCCCTGGTGGCGAAGTGGGGAATGAACCGCCTATAGTACCCCACTAGTCCCAGGAATGCTCTGACCTGTTTTTTCCAGAGTGGTCAGGGCCACTTCTGTATAGCTTCTAACTTGTTGAGCTGGGGCTTCACCACGCCCCTTCCCACTATATACCCAAGGTACTGACCTCAGCTAACCCAATCGAACATTTGGAGGGATTGGCAGTCAGCCCTGCCTTCTTCAGGGTGTCCAGGACTGCTTCCACCTTCTCCAGGTGCGTCTCCCAGTCGGGACTATATATGATGACGTCGTTGAGATAGGCTGCCGCATACTTTCCATGGGGTCGCAACAGTTTGTCCATTAGCTGTTGGAAAGTAGTGGGGGCCCCATGCAACCCAAAGGGGAGAACCGTGTACTGATATAGTCCTTCTGGAGTTGCAAAGGCGGTCTTCTCCTTGTTGGCCTTGGCCAGGGGGGATCTGCCAATAGCCCTTGGTAAGGTCAAGGGTAGACATAAACTGTGCCTTTCCCAATCTGTCAATCAGTTCATCTATCCTGGGTATAGGGTACACATCAAATTGGGACACCTCATTGAGCTTGCAGAAGTCATTGCAGAACCTCATACTGCTGTCAGCTTAGGCACTGAAACCACGGGACTGGACCATTGGCTATGAGATTCTTCGATGACTCCTAAGGCCAGCATTTTCCTGACCTCTGTCCTAATCTCTTCTCTCTTGGCCTCCGGGATCCGGTATGGCTTGACGTTCACCTTCACTCCAGGCTCTGTGAGGATGTGATGGTGAACCTCCATAGTCCTGCCTGGCTTTTCCGAGAACACATCCTGGTTGCGTTTGATCAGGCTGATCACTTCTGATCATTGTTCCGGAGTCAACTCTGGGGATATTCCCACCAGGTCGGGCTGGGTGCTTTTAGGGGATGGTCCCCCAGCGCAGCCACC
Source organism: Terrapene triunguis (assembly GCF_002925995.2). Taxonomy (NCBI): domain Eukaryota; kingdom Metazoa; phylum Chordata; order Testudines; family Emydidae; genus Terrapene; species Terrapene triunguis. Next base: position 1,399,482 of record NW_020664403.1, read on the forward strand.
GGAGCTTCCCTACCCTGCCAAGGTTTCAGCAGGTTTATATGGTAGATCTGCTCCAGCTTCCGGCGACCCGGCTGTCGGACCTTATAGTCGACTTCTCCTACAGCTTCTATTACCTCGTATGGCCCCTGCCACCTGGCCAGGAGCTTGATCTCCGCAGTAGGTATGAGCACCATCACCCGGTCCCCCACCTGGAACTTCCGGGTCGTTGCTTGGCAATTGTAGTTTGTCCGTTGTGCCCCTTGGGCCCTCTCCATATGTTCGCGCACAAGGGGGGCAACTTGGGCTATTCTGTCTTTCATCTGCATCACGTGTTCAACAACGTTTCTCCCAGGGTTTGGCTGTTCTTCCCAGTCTTCTTTAGCCAGGTCCAGTATGCCCCTGGGGTGGCGACCATATAACAGCTCGAAAGGGGAGAATCCAGTGGAAGCCTGAGGAACCTCCTGTACGTCAAACAGCAAGTAAGACATCAGGGCGTCCCAGTCTTTCCCATCATGACTAATCAATTTCCATAACAGGTTCTTCAGTGTCCTATTAAAGCGTTCGACAAGGCCATTGGTCTGTGGATGGTAGACCGATGTTCTAAGGGTCCGTATGTGGACCATTGTTCATAGGTCCTTCATCAGCTTAGGCACAAAGGTGGTCCCTTGGTCCGTCAGGATCTCCTTAGGTATTCCTACTCTGGAAAAAATCTGGACTAGTTCTTTGGCTATGGTCTTGGACATGGTATTCCGTAGGGGTACGGCCTCGGAGTATCGGGTGGCATAATCTAGTACTACGAGAATGTATTGATGGCCCCGGGCTGACTTCTCCAATGGTCCTACTATGTCCATAGCTATACGCTCTAATGGGATCTCGATAATTGGCAGAGGTACCAGAGGGGCCCTTAAGTGTGGTCGGGGCCCATGTATTGGGCATTCTGGACAGGATGTACAATCTCGCCGGACCGCCGCATAAATGCCGGGCCAAAAAAACCTCTGTAGAATCTGATCAAGGGTCTTATCTATCCCTAGATGGCCCCCAAACAGATGGCTGTGGGCCAGATCCATTACGGCCCTCTGATGCTTCCGTGGGACCAAGAGTTGTTCTATGACTTGCTCTTGGACCCGGACTACTCTGTATAGCAGATCGTTCTTAATCATATAATAGGGCCCCGGGCCCTTAACTCTCCCCTCCACGGGGACCCCATTTACCTCGACTACTTCTTTACGAATATTGTGGTATATGGGATCATTGGCTTGATCCTGACCAAAATTTCCAAGTGCGGTCCCCATTTGTCCAAACTCGGGGGGGTCTACCTCCATCTCCCCCTCGGGGAAAGCCCCTGGGGAACCAGGTCCGGCGATAGGGTTGTTGATCGCCGACCCAGTCCCGCTGTGAGTTGAGCCCCTTCTTTCTCCTACAAGCGTAGACCTCTGGTACTGGGTCAGGATCCTTGTCCCCCTCCTTTTATCCACCCTCCGTTCCCTCCGAGTCTTCCTGGACTTCCCCGGCGGGGAGAACAAATCCTGGCTAAATTCATAGAAGGCCGGGGGAGGGTTAACCATCTGGGCCACACCCTGGGTCCCAGGGTCATTATTTTCTTCTACCTCCTCCCCGGGGAGTAGGCTATCAAACCCCGGGAAGTCTCGTCCGATAAGGACAGGGTATGGGAGTTTCGGAACTACTTCCACCGTCAACTTAGTGCGGTTTCCGAGAACTTCTATTATCCAACCATCCCCGTAAAAATAGTTGACATCTCCCTGCACACAGGATATTCCCAAGCGTTTGGCCCAGGATAGTTGGTCCTGCCCGATCAGCTTCCCCGAGACTAACGTGATTGCACTTCCCGAGTCTACTAACATGGTGGTCTTTATACCATTCATCTTAACGGGCCTAGTGTATCTATGAGGGACCATCGCAATCCCGACAAGACTTATTAGATCACATGGTCCCCCTACATCTCCCAGTTCGCATTGCATAGGCTCTCCTAGATTCGGGCATTGGGCAGCGATATGCCCCAATTCACCACAGGCATAACATCGGTACCCCGCCCGGGCAGCCCCCTATTTTTTGGGCTGCTGGGCTTTATCTCCCGAGTCTCTCCCCCAGTCCTCAAGTCTCTCTGGGACCGCCGGCTGCTCTTCCCCCTCCTTCCTCCCCTCCATTGCCCGGCCTGGCGCTAGGGCAAACCGGGGCCTCGGCGCAGATACTGGTCTCCGATTCTGGCGCCTTCCTTCCCCGGTGTTCCGAGAAAGTTCTTGGGCCACTAAGTGTCTCCCTACTACGGCAACTATTTCATCATAAGAGGAGGGATCATTTTGGCGGACCCACCCTCGTATGTCCGGTGGCAACCCCCTCATGTACCTGTCCAACACCAGGATTTTCACTACCTTCTCCAGCCCATGGGTCTCGGGGCGGAGCCACCTCCGGGCGATATGGATCAAGTCAAATAGCTGGGACCTCGACGCTTTGTCATCCCGGTACTTCCATTTGTGGAAGCGCTGGGCCCTTATGGCCGGCGTCACACCTGACCTCACCAGGATTTCCGCCTTCAGCTGGAGGTAATCCATAGCCGCTTCTGTGGTCATGTTGAAATAGGCCTTCTGAGCCTCCCCACACAGAAATGGAGCCAGGATGCCTGCCCACTGGTCTTGAGGCCAGGCCTCCCGCAGTGCCATCCTATCGAATGCAAGGAGATAGGCCTCTATATCATCCTCCATTGTCATCTTCTGTAAATAGTTGCTTGCCCGTAGCGGCTGGTTCCCCTGGGGCCCGTACGTCAGCGTGGTCAGGGCTTTCAACTGGTTCACTACTTCATTCAGGGTGGCTCGATCTTGGGCCACCTGGTTCATCAGCAATTGGTTTGTCTCCTGTTGGACACGTACTGACTCTTGCTGGGCTGCCATCTGTACTCTGGTAGCCTCTTGCTGGGCCGCAGTGGCCTGTATCAAAGCCTTCACTACGTCCTCCATTTTTTTTCCCCCTTGGTGTGATTTACCTTGCCTTGAGATGGCTTGCCACAGAGCCTCACTCACAATCCCACCCCGACACCACGTGTGGCAAAGTACATTCTTCTCCTCAACAGGCTCAGTCCTTTTTAGCCTTGGAGACTCAGGCTTGGGCAAAGCAAATCCTCGTAGGTAGCACAGGGTCTGGCTATTCCTTCCCTCAGTCAGTCCCTTGTGCTTGTTTTCTTCCCTTCTGGGGACAGAGTGCGGCCTTCCTTGCTGGAAGGGTTCAGAGCCTTGCTGCAACCTGCCTACTGGCAGCTTCCCTGCTTCTCTCACTCTCTCTCCCCCTTTGTAGCTGTTTGTCCTGGGTTTGCCACACCTGTTACACTGACAAAACATATTTGAAGCCCAAAGGGACAATTTTACCCAAAAATACCCCAGTGACCTGTTAGGTAAGTAACTATAAATAACAATTGCAATGTGTGGAGTATTGGGAATATTTGTATTAATATTCTGCATTCCATGTGTGTGTCCATGATGGGTTACTTGCTATGGACTTGGAGCAAAACAGTTTGTTAAAGAAACCAATCAGGAAAGAAACCAATGGCCAGATAAAGGCATTCCAGCAACAAACACACAATAGCCAGGTTTTATTGCAATGAAGAGGTGACTTCTCAGACCCATCCCTGGTGACATAGCTGTTTTGCCAAGCCTGAGGACCCGGAGATCAAAAAGTTACTGATCTGTTGAAAGATCTACCCTACAGACAGGAGTCTGCTGTAAGCTGACAGAACCAGGGGTCTGCAATAAACAGGCTGTAACTTGGTCCCCAAGCAAACAGTAGTTACCAAGGTTGTCATAGGACTGGAGGGGAATGCCAAGTGTACGTAAGACAGTATGTGTATAGGTCTTGGTTGTTTTTAAATCCATTTCTTGGCGTGCTATGTATCTTTTGGACCAGTAAACCCTATTTTGTGTTGAAGAAGCTGCTTCTGTCTCACCACAAACTGTTATTGTCCACAGGCTCCTATAGGGAAATTGACTTGGTGGCGAGGGGGAGTGTGGTGGACATAATATGCCTAGATTTCAGCAAGGCTTTTGACAGTCCCCCATGACATTCTGATAATTAAGCTGGAGAAATATGGGCTTGATAGAAGTACCATTAGGTGGATACATAATTGGGTAAACAACTGCAAACAAAGAGTAATGATTAATGGAATGATGCCACATTGGAGGGAGGTCTCAAGTGGGGTTCCACAGGAATCTGTTTCAGGTCTGGTGTTTAACATCCCTATTAATAACCTGGATGTAGGTATAGAGAGCATACCAATCAAGTATGCAGATAACACAAAGCTGTAGGGGCTGCCAATACTTTGGAGGATAGAGCTAAAAATCAGAGGGATCTTGATAAATTAGAGAACTGGGCTATAAGCAACATGAAATTCAACAAAAATAAAACTAAGGTGTTACACTTAGCGAAGAGAAACCAAATACAGAATAGGGAAAAACTGGCTTGGCTGCAGCACTGCTGAGAAGGATCTGGGAGTTGTGGTAGATCACACCTTCAACATGAGTCAACAATGCAATGCTGTTGCCAAAAAAGGCAATGCAACCCAAAATTCCATTTAACAGAGGCATAGCTTGCAAGTCACAGGACATGACAGTACCGCTCTCAGTGCTGGTTAGGCCTCAGCTGGAGTACTGTGCTTCTTGCACATCCAATTTTGGTCACCAATGTATAGAATGGATGTAGAGAAAGTGGAAAGGATCCAGAGGTGAACAAAGATGATCAAAGGGATGAAATGCATGCCATATGAGCAAAGGCTGAAGAAACTGGGTATGTTTAGTTTGGAAAAGAGGAGATTAATGGGGGATTAATGGCCTTCAGGTACTTGAAAGGCTGACTAAAAAAGATGGAGATAAATTCTCTTGCCACAGAGGGCAGGACAACAGCCAGTGGGTTCAAACTACAGCGTAGCAGACTTAGATTAAATCTCAGGAAAGCTTTCTTACCGTAAGAACTGTAGGAAAATGGAACAGACTGCCTAGGGATGTTGCAGAAGCTCCTTCACTGGAGGTTTTCAAAAGGAGGTTGGATAGCAAACAAATCCTGCATCTTGTCAAGGGGTTAGAGTAGATGATCCTTGCTGTCTCTTATAACTCTGTTGTTCTATGTGCTTGTTGAGCCTGCTCTATATCATGGTTGTAACCCAGGGGATGTAATTCAGAGAAACAATTGGAGAGTGGTTGTATTGCAGGGTCCTATCCTAAAGAGGAGTGGAGGCATGGGCCTGCCACTTCAAAGGGGTGCACTCGGGAGACAGGAAAAGATTTCAGAAGGGGCAGCCTGCCCCAGGACCATAACACAATGTATTGAAAAATATATTAAATCTGCACAAACAAGGGACAATTCCCCCAAATGTCTACACTGTCCCTTTGAATCACCTTACATTTTAGTTATAAGGGCCTAAGGTTGGCAGGAACTCATTTATACTTTCTACTCACTACAAAGCAAAATATAATCCTTGTTAATCGGCAGCAAGTCAGTCTTGACTAAAACGATTCATTTAGACCAGTTGGATAGAACAATATTTACTACATGTTAACATCGGCTTCCCCCTTCGATGTCTGGTCTGTGAATAGTGTTCCTCTCACTTAACAAATAGAATTAAATAGAGGGAATTATGAATCCCTGCTAGCGTTGCAAATATTTGGCCTAATGTGAAAAATATGTTGTCTTTGTCTTGTGGATAACTCTGCCAACCATATCTGCTTAAGGTCAATGGCTAATTAAATTTCACATGCAAGCAGAGAGAAAGTAATCCACACACCCAGAAAGTGCTTAGAGTACAGACAGTAATCTTGTTTAGCTCTTCATTTGCTGAGAGAACTACTACTGAATGGAACCCCACATCTCAAATTAGCTTCCTCTTAGTTTATGCTGACAGGAATCTACTTGAACAAGACCGAGCAATTTTAAGGAAGAAGAAAATACAATGTTATCTGTTTTATGATGCTGATGTATTTGACATGATAAACTAGGCTAAATGCTCAGATCTAGGTCTAGGTTTTGTCTTATTGCCATTAACACTACAGCAGTTGAAGAGTATGAAAGAGACTCAAAGATATTGAATCTCATCTCAGAATATGAAGACACTTGGATGTAAGGGAGTATGGGGAAAATGTGAAAAATGTGTTTATTGTGGGTGCTGTTACTGTAGTAAGCAATACATTTGTTTGAACAATTGCACTCTCTGGGACACATTCCCACGCACTAATGCTGACATTAATAACTAATGTAGGGATCATACAGCATCTCTAAATCAAAGTGTTTCTGTTAATAAATGTCCATCAGAAAAAAGTCTTTAAGGAAGTGAGCAGGGAAGGGGTAGAGTGGATGTTAAGAAGGAAAATAAACTACTATGTTCTTAACAAGCCTTCCATTTAACTCCATTGTAAATAGCAATATGAAAGTCATAACAGTACAGCCTCTGCCTAATGGCTCCCAGCTCTTGATGTTAAATGAAGGAGTGGAGATCAAGAAACTACTGAACATGTGAGAGGGGAGAGAAGCAGAGAAGTTCAAAAATGGTACAAAAAGCTTCAGAAGGCAAGAGCCCTTTTGTAATGCAATAGGCTTCAAATAAAGACTAGTATGGCCATGGTCCAGCAAAACCCTTAAGCATCTGCTTAATGTAGTACTACTCAAGTGAATGGAACTATCCACATGGATACAGTTAAGCACATGCTTACCTATTTAAGGATTGGGGCCTCTGAGGGGAAGAGGAAGCAGGAGAAAATATTGGTCAGACATTCAGGAGCTAAACTAAGAAAGGTGAACTGGTTCAGAATAAATAAAAAATACCTGCTCTTTCACTTAGCGGCTTAGGAAAGTTCTGCTGAAGGCCCCCTGACCTGCCTGTCTTCCAGAGGTGCTAGAGATTATCAACCACTTCCTATTCTACCACCTGTACCTGCTGGAACAGCTTTTACTCAAATGCCTCATGCACAGTCAGGCAATTTACAGGGTGAGGAGACAGCAGAAAAGGTATGGGCTTTTTGTTTGTTGATGGGGGGGGGAGGAGAGGGTAGACTATAAACATGCTTCTTCCTCCAGCAAACAGATGTCTTAAAAGATGGGAAGGTTCTGGAAACAGTCCTCCTTGTCTTAATCTAGCGCTACTAGTTGCCCTAAGAGTTTTAAATCTCTCAGTCTAAAGCACCCCAGTGTGGTGCCCTGGACTGTTCTATAATACACTTAGGTCCTGCTGTTTTAAAACTTCTAACGTACCATTGTTGCAAATACCAAGGTGGGCAGGAGCTGCCTGTCTTCTAGACTACGCCCTGGTGTGGAATATGGGTGGTGGTGGGGAAATGCTGCTTAATGACCAACCTTCTCACATGTCTGAGAAAGAGTGAGCCAGTTGGCTGAACCATATAGATGCTTTGAATAAAGAAAGTCCAGATTTCTAACTCTATTAGGCTCCTTTGAAAATCTCATCCTTTCACTTTAAGAAGCTTTCATTCTTGTTTTTTATGTAGTATCATGGTTGCAGAGTGAGTCATTTATTATTGTGACTAACATGGATGTTATGAGCGTTGATCACTTGAAAATAGGGCCACTTCTAGTCAGGTGCCCAAGTATATAAGTGTAGGAGATGCCCAACTTTGGCATCCAATTAAAAAAAAATTGTCCTGAAACCCCATTTCTGTTACCAATAAATGATAATATCCACTAATAGATCTCCATGCTTTCTCAATGGTAGACTCATGTTGCAATACAGAGAAAATGCTGCAATTAAGATATTTTGTACTCTTCATTTAACAAATTTGTGGGGGATGGGCAATGCGTGGAAATATTTCCCTGACAAATAAGTGTGTGTTAATGGAAGAATTGTGCCGCTCCTCTAGGGGCACCATCTATTGGTGAGCACTCAGTGTGACATCTGCCTTAGGAGAGGAATTCAGCTGTCCTCCCAGGCAAAGATCAGCCACAGACTCATTCCTATTAATGATTCTAAAGTTTTCAATTTCATCTGCTAGGTTGTTCATCCACGTACCTAACAGCCCATTAAAAATGAATGATTGGAAACAAAAAACTTAAAAAAGGGAAAATAATTCATAGATCCATAAGTAATCTTCTGTGATGCCCTGGGCAAAAGCATAGAGTGAAAGCTGACACATGCTTCAAGCAGTATTAACAGACAATCTTCAAAGAAATGGCATATAAAGGAAACATTAAATTAAAGCATATCAAAGTAGTATAATTGAATGATGGGAAGCAATAATTAGGAGCTAAATAAAGGTATTATAAACATTTCTGTATGATTGTGGTTACTTCTGAACAAGGGGTAATTACCCATTCTCAAGTATGAATGCTAATTTCCTATATATTGTGCTATCTAATATGTTAAATTGATTTTCTTTTTAGATCATCTATTTAAAAAAATCAATACAGCAGACTACTAATCCAATTTCTCCTTGTAGGGAATTTTATGTCTTTTGTATGAAGCTGAGTAAAATAAATGTACCCTTACACCTAGGTTAAAAGATGGGTTTTTGAGATCACTCTTGAGCAGAGAGATCTTAATGGTCACAAAAGGAAAATATTAATAGCCAATCAATCACTGTATTAATTAATTGCATTTAATTTCCAGGGTCCATGTGTTCTCCATATCCATCTAGTTCTCCACAGTTCTGATTCATGTGAATTATTAGACCTTAAAGGCTACTTTAATAATTAGTAGAGTTAGCTGGATAAGTTATGTCTAACATTTTGATGCAAAACAAAGTCATGGACATTTTGTCCATTTCCCAACCACCTTCATAGGACCTCAATAAACTGTGATTGTTAGTACAGTATATACTTTAATTGTTCAATACTCAGCACTTTATTATTAATTTTCAATAAAAGATGTCTATAGAGCTTAAGATCACCACATTAATAGATAGTTACACATCAACAGAAATAAAATCTGCTGTCTTAAATTTGGGTCCATAATGTTTTCATAATAGGTATCAAAGAATACAACAGGTCTATAGATAAACAGGAGACGTTAGTTTATCCATAAACTAAAGTTTTATTTATACCCTTGAAGGATAATCATGTCTGATGTAAGAAGAAACCAGTCTTTTTAGAGCAATTACTTAGAACTGATACGTCACCTGCCCCTCCTAAGGCCAAGGTCCTGCAAAGACTTGTGGGTGCTTAATTGTACATATTTGTAACTCCAATTTTACTTCAACAGGACTATTCACAGTGCATGAAATTAAGCATGTGTGTAAGTCTAGGCAGGAGTGTGCCCTAAATCAGAAAAATCTATTCTGAGACGTGTGTGGGTGACTATTATAAACATAACCTGCACAACCATCTGTGACGGGGTTTGACTCACCACTATGGCACCTCCTGCTGGCCATCCTGGGAATTAGTTGGTGTCTCACCAGCCGTCACTCCTGTCTCCATGCCCAGGACCCACATCACTCCACAGACCATGTCATCCTCTTCTGGAGGCAGCCCTCTGGCTATGTCCCATTCGGTTCTTTCCCCACTTCCAGGAGACTGACAGTCCTCAGTCCAACCACTTGCCTTAGTGGCAATCTGCAGTCCCAGTTCTAGCCACTTGTCTCAGTGGCAGACAGCAGTCCATCCACTGGCCACTTCCCTCAGAGGCCAGAGGGGGCAAAGGCAGGGGGAGCCCAGGCCCACCCACTACTCCAGGCCCCGACTCAGGGACTCTATAGCCAGCAGCCATGTACTGCCCCTCCTCCAACTCCATCATCTCCTTCCCTGGGCCACTTCCCCCACAGTCCTAGCACCTCCTCTGCCCTTGTGTCAGGGCCTCAGTTTGGCAGCCATCAGCCTGGAGCTCTCATACTCTGCTGACCCTGCCAGCACTGCTCTGTCCATGGTGCTCCAAACCTCTAAGCAACCAATTCTCCTCCCTCAAACTCCATAGAGTGATTTCCTTGTTCTGCTCAGCAGCCCCTTCTTATATGGGCCAGCCTGACCCTGATTGGCTCCTCCAATAAACCTTCCCCTAATTGGCTGGCACTACAAGCCTTTTCCTTATTGGCTGCCTCCCGTGCAGCCTCCCCAGGTTTGCTTTAACCCCGTACATACCGGTGAGGGACAGACTCCCCATCACACCATCCCCTTCCTCTTGGATTATGGACACAGATATGTATCTAGACTTGGCTGATTCTCTCTTTCTGTGCTGTTTCTTCAGGATAGCTTTTATGCTGCTCCCTTGAGACAGAATCCATTTTGGGCAACACCTTCAAGATTTTATCTAAATATCCAGCTTGCTCACAAATCGAAGCTTTTTGCAGGCACACAATCTTAATGTGAAAAAATTGTGTGGGTACAGATTGAATTTGTAATTGTAGCATATAATTCAGTTTGAGTTAAATCCATTTCACCTATGTAAAATCAAGCTTTATGCAGGTGAAATATGTGGTGTTTGGAGGGAGATGCATCCCTCCAGTCCAATACAATGTCTCAGAGCTGCAACACAGTCCCTCTGTAGTCACTGCATGAGCTTGTAGGCTCTCAGGAGATGAGAAAATGGAGGAGGGTAAAATATGGATGGGAAGTCAAATATGCAAGTCACCAACTTTAGGTAATACAAATAAAATGTAGATCCTCAGCTCTCCCAGTGGAATCAGCATGGTCCACATAAAGATGCCAGGTCCTAGAGGTTGCTCCTCCTCCTACCTGGGGAGCCAGACCAGCCAGGAGGAGATTCAGGATGCTATATAAAGAGCTTCAGCCTCTAGATATCCCTACACCCACCAGCATTGACAGGTCCAGCAGAGCCTAGAGCATGTAAATCATGGCTTGCTAATTCTCTCTGTTCTCTCACCATCCCAGCCTTCCAATCCCCCCATAGTATCAGTGTTCCTGCAGTTTTGAAATTAGAACTCTACATTTGTTGCTTTCCTGTTAGTGCTTGGTCGTTCCCTCAGCCCACCTCTCCTACTAATGCCACCACTCCTCAGCTCTTTACCTTCCTTGACCCTAGCAACCATGTTTCTCACCATTCTTCTTTCTCTCACCACTCTTTCCCCTTCCCACCACTTCCCTTCCTATTTGTCCTCTTTCCCTTCTCCCTCTCTTGCTCCCTTCAGTCTTTCCTTTCCCATCATTCTTCTCATCCATGTAAAGACCCATTCCCATGAAAAAATGTATAAAGACACACCTAAAAAACCACATAATCTTACTGTTTATTCTCCCCTCCCTTCCTTGACGCTGTTTTTGTTATTGTTGTTGTTAGTTCGGTCTTTAGCTACATCCTGTCTACTTAGGTCTTGTCTATTTCCAAAGTTGGTTTGACTTTAAATTGGTTTAAAAGCTATTTTAGTTAAACCGATGCACAGAACAAAGTGTGGACAATCGTAATTTGCTTTTAAACCTGGTTTTTATCAATGTAATCTACATTGATTCCTCACTAAATGTATACTAACATTACAATAGGTAGGCTTAAATCAAATTACAAGTGTCCATGCTGGGTCTACAACTATTTAACTAAACTGGTTTAAAATAACACCTTTTGTTAAACCAGTGTCATCTTAAATACATAGGCAAGGCCTAGACGGTGGTGGTTCAGGCAGGGACCTGTTTTACTCCAAGCTCTGTGAGGCGTCTAGCACAAAGTATCATATTTGATAAATGATAAGGCTGAGAGATGGGAAGAACAGCGTCAAAGGTGATGGAATGGAGAGGGATTAGGAAGAAAGTTGCAAAGTTCTATGATTGCTGCTTTTTAAAAACTTCATGTTGCAGGGCACCTATGAAGAGATATTGGAGAGACAAGAATAGAGGTAACGCTGATATCAGGAGAGATCAGGAGTGGACAGATGTAGGAGTCATCAGTACAGAGGAATAAGAGACATTGGTAGCAGAGGTTACCCCACGTTGGCATAAAGGTAAAATAGCTCACCTTTTGAAGCTTGATTTTTGTTTAGGGCTTTGTGTATTTTTGTGTTTGGTTTATTAAATGAGAAATGCTACTTTTGGTTCATATTGTGCTTTTTTCTCAGCAAAATTTAAGACAAAAAAAATCTGGTATTTCAGGTTTGCCTACGTTAAAAATACCAGTCAAATAACTGCTCTATTTCCAGGAGATACTTCACATTATAACTTAACCAGAAGTGATTTTTATTAAAAATGAATCATCATGACTACAGTAAGCTGGCCTTCTACTGTTAGTGAAACAGATGGTTCAGTTTGTAATGTTATAAATATAAATGAGTGTTAATGCCATTGGGAATCGAAGTGCATAAAATCAGGTACAAGTAATTTTTCTGGAATAGGTTTCAAAATGTCTATTTTGGGGTCAGAAAATAATATTTTGATAATTGTGATAATCCTTTTTAGAAAAAAACATCAGGGCTTTATGATGCATCCTTTTTTGTTCAAATTGCTGTCTTTGCAAAACATTTGCTTTTAAACGTTTGTGTACAATATGTGCATATATATGCTTTAGCAGGTGGAAGAAAAGAAGAAAGTGACAGTGAGAGAGGGAGGGAGAGAAATAATTTTACTAGACAATTGTGTGTTATCTAAAAACACTAGTGGCTTTTTAAAATTGTATGTAGAACATGAACCACTGGGTACATATTGTCCACTTACTATTTGCACCAAAGCATTTACCAAAACAGCAAGCCAGATCAGTTGTAATCTTGCAACTGAAAAAGGTAATTTCCAACATTGGGGCCAAAAGATTTTTATTATAGGAAGCGTTCCAATTTCAAAATTTCTCTGAGTTTCTAAGGGTTGCCTAATAGCAAATAACTTATGTTAACTGGCTCAAGAGACCGTCAATCATCATTTTCAGGGGAAAAAAGAGATTTATCAAGGATTTGTCTTCACTGCACAGTTAACTCAGATGACCGGGTGTAAGTAGCCATGCTGCAAAGCTATACCTACGTTATTATGTCCTCACTAATGCCACACTCACTTGTATGTCTTGCTAGGACATCTGGGGGCATATCCCATGGTTATATGATCTGCTTTATGATTGTCTTCCAGTGAGTTGTGGGACAACTTCTCTTTTCTTCTGGGTGCACAAGGAGAATTGTGGAAAGGCACTGCAGGACTATCAGCACTTGAGTGGTTTAGCCTGCATCCTCACTGCAAAGTGGTTAGATTACCAGTTCGAATAAAAGCTGTGTATGTGCTTTAGTCTATACTCCAGGATGGCCACCTAGTCTGGGTATAAAGCACTGTGACCTTAACAGCCCAGTGAAAGAGGCTCACTGGTATCTGGTAGTGAGTTTCAGCTGAACTGACCAGTTCAGTGTGCCCCAATTCATTAATGTCATAAACTGTATCTGATATATGTCATGTAAGTTATCATTGGGAAACAAAGAACACACAGATCATTATTGTAAGGTGTATATATAGTAAAAACTGAAGTGACTGTACATATATGAAGGAAATGTGGAACTAAAAGGTATTTACCAGGAAAGTCTGGGGAGTGGGTAAACAGTAGTCTCCTAGACAAAGGACAGGCCACAACATCCAGCCAGGTGTCATCAGATTCAAGTAGCAATGACAAGTTGAGCGGCCATTCATTTGCATTAGAGAGGAAAAGGATAGATCCATTTTAGCAAACAACAGTGGTGAATAAACCACCATGGAACTTCATTCACCAAGAAACTCGGTGACTCCTTCCTCAGAACTTATTTTTGGAGGTTAACCTTCAAAAGAATCCATTTCAAAGTTTTACTGGACTATAAAAGAGTGGCAAAGAACCCCATTTTATTTTTCACCTAAGAAGACAAAAGAACCATGCACTTTGGGCTTTATGGGAGATCCTAACCAAGGCGGGAGAGGGTGTCAATCATCTTGCTGGAAAGGTATGAAAATAATCTTACCTTGAACAAAGACTGTTGTTTTAAGTCATAGTCACTGGAAAATATTTCACTCATTTGCTTGTAACCAGTTCTAGCTCTATCCATTGTACTTGAAGTCACTTAAAATCCTACTTCCCTTTATTAATGAATTGTTTTATTTTAATCAAAACCAGTCCAGTGCTGTTTTTGAATTGAAGTGATTGTTAACTCCAGTGTTGGTGTCATCCTGACAGGTGTAACCAAGGCTGGTGGAGGCCAGAGTGTGGCTGTAGTGTAACAAGCTGGCTGCTGGGGTCAGAGCTGCTGATCAATGGCTGCATATCACATGAACATTCAGTGCATACTTGTATGCTGGCTGGGAGCAGAGAAGGGCGCAACAGATCATTTAAAGGTACTCAGGGTTCCAGGGCAGGTGATGAGACAACCCGTCAGTGGTCTGGATTGTACTCCAGGATGTGACAAGCACCATTAAATTTAACAGGAGCTGGGTTATGGACAATACCCAAATAAGAGTCCGAGTTAACTTTGCAGGGAAGATAGACCCTATATTTTGAACCTTGCAGAATGTATGTGGTAGCATCCCACTGGCAATACATACACATAGTAGTTAATATCAGAGATAAAACCATTAATGAAGGCCACATTCACCCTACAATGACTAATTTGCAAGTAAAACTAATTTAAGGACTTTCAACACTAAAGTCAAAGGTGTAAAGTCAAGTTAATAGTTTAAAAATAATTATGCTCCTAGGGTGAATGTAGGATTTATAATTGGTGTGTCTGTCCTTTTTAATTAGATAATTAGTATAGTAAAAATTTGAAATTGTTTGACTATTCTGTAAAGTCTACCAGTAATGATGAATTACTCTAAAAATCTGTCAGTGCTAGCTAGTCCTGCTGCGTTGTTTGAACAATGTATGTCTTCATCAGTTGTGCATGGGGAAACCTTTTTCATCATTGTTTTTTCTGACTTTAAAATAACTGTAAAACTTTCATGAATACAATATTAATCTTATTAATTCAAAGCCAAGAAATGTGAATGTTAAGGATGAATGTGCAACTTTAATTCTACCTCCCTGTGCATATGTATTACATTCTGGTCTGTCTTTACATGGTCACATCCTATTTCTCAAATAATTCAATATACGATAACAGCATTCAATTTTTTTACTGCAACCTTGGATACTTAGTAGGAGAATAGGGTGGATCCCAAGTGAACATGCTACTGGTTTACCCCATTCTGAATGGAGGGGTTGCAAACACCTTGGAGGACAGAACTAACGTTCAAATGGATCTTGATAAACTGGGGTACTGGGCTATAGACAATAAAATGAAATTCAACAAAGACAAATGTATAGTCCTACACTAAGGGAAGAAAAAACAAATGCACAAATATAGAATGGGGAATAACTGGCTTGGCAGCAGCAGCACTACTGAGAAGGATCTGGGCATTGTGGTAGTTCACAACCTCAACATGAGTCAACAATGTGCTGCTATTGCAAAAAAAAAAAATTGCAATTTTGGGTTGCATTACCAGAGCATGCATAGCATGAAAGTCAGAGGTGATAGCACCTCTCTAGTCAGAGCTAACCAGCTCTGGTTAACAGCTGGAGTACTGTGTCCAATTTGTAGATGTAGAGAAAAGGATAGAGAAACTAGAAAATATCCAGAGGTGTGACAAAAATGATCAAAGGGATGGAATGCAATCTATATGAGCGAAGGCTGAAGGAACTGGGTATATTTAGTTTGGAAAAGAGGAGATTAAGGGGGTGGATATGATAACAGTCTTCAGATAGTTGAAAGGCTACTATAAAAAGGATGGAGAGAAGTTTCTCTTTTTCCACAGAGGACAGGGCAAGAGACAATGGGTTCAAACTAAAACATAGCAGATTTAGACTAAATCTCAGGAAAAGCTTCCTAACTGCAATAACAGTAGGAGAATGGAACTGCCTAGGGAAGTCATAGAATCTCTTTCACTGGCGGTTTTCAAAGAGATTGGATAGCCATCTGCTTGGATGGTTTAAACACAACAAATCCTACATCTTGGCAGGGGGTTAGAGTAGATGACCCTTACGATCCCTTTTGCTTTATTGTCCTATGATTCTATGCATCATACTTCACTAGGTAGCCTGTCAGGTATAATTATCAAGATGACAAGCCAAACATGCGATAAGAAATTAGTGAAGTCACTGTAGACCAGTGGTTCTCAAACTAGGGCCGCCGCTTGTTCAGGGCAAGCCCCTGGCGGGCCGGGCCGGTTTGTTTACCTGCTGTGTCCACAGGTTCGGCCGATCGCGGCTCCCACTGGCCGTGGTTCACCGCTCCAGGCCAATGGGGGCTGCAGGAAGGGCGGCCAGCACATCCCTCAGCCTGCGCCACTTCCTGCAGCCCCCATTGGCCTGGAGCAGCGAACCGCAGCCAGTGGGAGCCGCGATCGGCCGAACCTGCGGACGCGGCAGGTAAACAAACCGGCCTGGCCCGCCAGGGGCTTTCCCTGAACAAGTGGCGGCCCTAGTTTGAGAACCACTGCTGTAGACTACCCATTGCAAAATTGGCATTCCTACACCCATAGCCCTAACCAGAGAGGAGGCAGTCTTTGATGGAGTGAGCAGATCGAACTTATAAGTGTTTAAAATCCAAAACCAGATCCTGATCTAAATTTTGCAAATTACACCTGTTTTTATAACTGGCTGAACCAACACAATGAATCTGAACATGCTTGAACTATGAGTATTTGAAATCCTAATCCAAGTCCAAATTTTATGTTTTGAACTGATATCTTATTGAATTGTACATGGTGTAAGAGATAGCATTTTAGTTATGTTGATAATGTATTTGAAACATGATTCACAGAGCAACATACTTAAATAGTTTAGATCATGAAGTATTTGTATGAGTTATGTATAAATGTAGTTTATATTAGATATTAACTTTCCAAATGTCAGTACTGTAAGTATGTTATTTTGTATTATCTACATTTCCTATACATGTACACTTGTGGCCTTGACAAGAAAACCTTTATACCTCATTCTATAATCACTAAATAGAAAGCATTTGTTTCATGAAAGAGTATCATATAGTGAGAAATATGTGATGGAAGAAGCCTATGGATTCACATAGCCCAACCCCAGTATTTTTCAGGCTCGTTCTCTCTAAATTGTTGTCCAGGTTGCTTGGTCCAGCTAAAAGAAGGGGATGGGGGTTGGATGGGTTGATATATTTTCCATCCTGTTCATTTAATTGTGTGTCTCAGTAGTATGGTTTCTGCAGCAGACAGGTAAGTGGTACCCCCTTGGTCTCTAGCAGTGCTACAGTGGCTGAAGCCAGTTGTAAAATGAGTTCCATGTGTTCATACAGTGCCCTAGATAAAATGGTTCTCTATCTCCAAGTTGCAACTCTATCCCGGGGTTCAGAGGGACAGAGTTACTTTGGGTATGGCTACATTATGCAGCTTTTAGCGACAGGGCTGTGCCGCTCAGCCGTGCCGCTAAAAGCCGTGTAATGTAGCTACTGTTTGTCGGCAGGAGAGAGCTCTTTTGCCAACAAAGTGCTGTTCACACTGGTGCTTTTCGTCTGTAAAACTTTTGTCATTCGCGGATGTGGATTTCTTTAACACCCCTGAACAACAAAAGTTTTGCCGACGAAGAGCCCAATCAGGGAAGTTAATCACACCCGAGGCATTCAACAGAGAAACTTCAGCTCCCTGTGCTAATTACCATGGAGGAGACATTTTATATCCTTAAAGGAGCATGAACAAACCCAATAATAAAAGAAGTTGCAAACTCATTAACACCAGCAATAACAAAAATCATAAATTCCTACAGCTTTCCGACTATCATCCCAGTCCGACTCTAATGGAAATCAATACAAGTTGGATAAAGTTCTAAGTCAGTTATTTGCATTTTTAAAATCTCTATGCACTGTGCTATCAAGCTACTGCTTCCCTGGGCTTCATGTATACAAATGTATGTATTTGAAAATGGTCATGTACACCATGTTCCTGTAAGAGTCTGAGGACCATATTGTGGGGTTTGAGTGGTGGGAGCATGTGGCAAAAGGGAGCATAATTAGAGGATAGGTTTCAAATACTGTCAGACTAGCTATTGGCCTGCTCCCATGCAAACTTGGCTGTACTGCCCTGGAACTGACTCATTAATCACAGAACCTGATTGGCTGCAGCATCTGCAGCCTGATTTATAAGCCCACCAGCAACAGAGCAACCAGCTGCTCAATGCTAATGCCTGTGGAGTGTCTGCCTTCCTGTGCTCACCCTCACTACTAGCCCTGCTCCAGCCTAGACCCTGCCTGGCACCTTGCTTTGGTCCAGTCCTGTCCTAGGCTCACTCCTGCCTCAGAACTTGCCCTGCTCCTGCCTTCCCTGACTCCCTGTAAGCTGGCTCTGACCCTTGGCTTTGCCTCTGCCTCGACCGTTGGTTCTGGCAGTGAGACTCTGACCTCCTCCTCCGATGCTAGGCCTGACTTGTGCTCTGAACACTTGGCCAAACTGCCTACAACCTGGTGTCCTGACAAATGCACTTCTGTGAATCTGAGAGGCTGAGTTTCTTTTGAGTAGTACATAGTTCATAGCCCAGAGGCAGGGGATAATGGTGGCTTAATCCACTTTTGCACCCTCCTGATTCTCAGCTGCTCCAGGGGCCAGAGTGAACACCAGTGTAATTTAGACAGGCCTGGAGTTCTATT
The DNA here is from genome assembly GCF_002925995.2 of Terrapene triunguis. Lineage (NCBI taxonomy): Eukaryota > Metazoa > Chordata > Testudines > Emydidae > Terrapene > Terrapene triunguis. The sequence goes on from NW_020664403.1 coordinate 1,417,970, forward strand.
TAAATTACAGAAGCCTGGCTTTGACAGCCAACTCTGCCCAGAATTTCTACTGTGCCAAGTACTGCAGCTCAACCTCCAGTCCCACCCCTGCACACTCCCTACACCAGGGTTTGTGTGGGAACCCCGGTAGACAATCTGTGGCACTCTTCCTCAATTCTTGCAATAGGAGAACTCTTCCCCAGCCATAGTCTGGCTTTTATTGCCCCTTTATGCTACACCAGCCTCTTTACCTGGGGCTGGAATGGGATTGAGAGTCTCAGCTTGTCTTTGGACAAAGAACTTTAAGTTATGGCATATAAACATGTGCCCTGTGATCTTGCAGTGAATCACTCTGGCAAAAGAGGGTTTCTTGAAGGTGACAGGACTTTTTGTTGCTGAGCAGACTGTTGGTTATGGATGGCCAAATCAAGGAAATGCTGCTAAAGTTGGTTTAGTCATAGGCATTCTAGGCAATGGCACACAAAAGGGGAGATCTCTGAAGTGATTCTGCCTCCAAAAGGAGGATCCTTTCCAGAGTTCCCTAGCACCTGCTGCTATACCTCTGTGGGTACAGCAGTATGCTGCCCCTGAACTCCTGTCTCATGCTGCTGTCTGGGTCAGGGGGAGAGAGGGGGATGGGAGCATGGTCCCAACTTTCCCCACCCCTTTGGAGTTATCTTGTTTCCTGACAGCACTAGGGGGAAGTAGCCCTTAAATCCCAAGTAGCATAAATGTTGCAACTGTGCCTAGCTGCCATGCCGTAGTGAAAGATGGGGTGAGAGTGGATGCTTCTTACACCACCATCTCCCTGTGTGCCTTTATGGAGGAGCTGGACACAGTTAGGCACAGAGTAATTTAACAGTGTTCTGACGTGTCTCTAAAGATGACTGGCACTGCTGAGATCCATGCAAAACACTTTGCCAGCAATGAAGCACCGTTAAAGCAATTTAACTGTGTTTCTTCAATTGTATTCTACCTTTTCCTACATCACCTCTATTTATTTTCCCACTTTTAATGCTAAAACCCAGGAAATTCCAAAAATAAGGTTTCTCTCTCATCTTAACTTTCCATGTTGCTGATAGAAGGCATGGTGTTTCCTATTCCAATTTACCTTAAATGTAAATATTAATAAATTCCCCAAGAATATCTTTACATTACAATTAAGGTTGGGAATATATATGAGTTACACTAGCAGACTATTTTTGCAATGTACATTTTATAAAATAAAACCAAACCAAATCTGGGATTTCAAAGTTCTGGTTAAAGTTAAAAAGCAGAGGATTGTAAGTCAGGAAATTCCACAGGCAAGTTTCCACAAGCAACCTTAATTGAGACTTTGCCCAGCATACACCTGTCTTATAGTGTAATATCTGAGTAACTTCAGACTTACAACTGCGAGAAATAAATATAGAAAAATGAACAAAGACCAATTTCTGCACATAACTAAACAATGTTAACGACCAAGCCAATGTAGGCTAGAATTGTTCACTAGAGAGTGCATTTGAGAATGTTGAACCGAGAATAACACTGTTGGCAAAGGGATGGACTGGATGATGTAATCGACTTTTTCCATCTTGAAATTCTATGATTATTGGTTATTGGTCCAACTGCATACATTCTATTAATTTCATATCATATCACTGTTATAAAAAACAACTGGATTGCTTTGAGCCCCTGAATATCTGTTCAGTGGGTAACATTTTTCTTGTCTGACAACTGCATTTTTATTTGGCCTTTCCAGTTCCGTTTCTTCTTATTATTTTTATCCTTCCTGTGAAATGACTTCTCTGAAGTGACATTTATCCTCCTTGGAACAATGTGTTAAAGGCAGAACCTGAGCAAAATTATGTTAATGAAGCTGAGCCAGCTCTTTCCCAATATTACAGGTTGTAGTCACCTGTTTCAAGTATGAACGTATGCAATCATATACTTCAAATCCAGCCGATCCTTCTCTCATCACTTTACTTTAAAAGTGTTTTCATAGGATACAATGGTGATAAGTATGGCATAAATGCTTAGAGAGGTAGCCTTCATCAACTGAAGTTCTGCTAGAGCTCTGAGAACTGTATTAAGATTACCGATGTAAAGGACAAGAAATAATTTCTTAGAATTATAAGGGGGAGTAAAGGGTGGCCTCATGAACCTACTTTACATTTAAATCACAGTTATAAAAAGTGCTTTGAAGATAGAGAGCCAGATCCTCAGGTGGTGCAAAACAGCCTAATTCCCACTGGTTATGCTGATTTACATCAGTAGACGTTATGGCCCACAAATTGTTTCAGAGCAGTTGTTTTCTAACTAACATCAGTAAATCATTAGTGACTCATAGAGCACTTGCTAGAATTCTGCAGAAAGCTGGCAGGTTACATGATACTGCCTCCTCCTTATTTCCTTCTGCTTCTATCAGTTACCTGGATGCCTATAAAAGCAGCTGGAAACAAGGAGAGAGAGCTAGTCTACCTACTGCCTTTAGGAGATGATGCTATGTAGGAAGAAAAGAAAAAAAAAATAAAGAAGCTTCCTGATCTACCAGTGAAATTGGAGGTGCCAGGCAGCACCAGGAGCTACCAGAGAGACATGAGAAAGGAGGCACTAATGGGATCAGTCACCAAGATGAGTGGAATATCCAAGAAACCGGGGAGAATGACCAGTAAAGCTTGGCAGAATGTGCAGGCTAGCTGGGAAGAAAGGAACCAGGTAGCCAGAATGCTTACACAGGGGGCTGGGGGAGAGAGGAACCGAACTGATAGAAGGGGAAGATGAAAAGCATGTATGATTAACACAGCAAGTTTTGTACTTTTGGGAAAAATTACAGTTATAATTAATATAACTATTCCTTAATACTGATCTTTCAAGTAAACAACTGTTGTCATAGGAATGTTTTGTGATTGACTGGGAAATGGAGATGATCCACAGTAATGTTCAAGAACCCTTGTTTTAGACAATCTATTGCAGCGGTATTTATGCTAACCACTCTCCATGCTTGTAATAATCCTCTGTGCATCATTGTACCAATTATCTTATTATCTGCAAATACTAAACTATCATTATTTAAAAACAATTTTCTATCTTAATTTGCAAATGAGCTACTTTAAAGCATGTCCATAATCAGTCTCTTAGTGGGGAGAATGTATTTTGTTTACCCTGAACATGTGGAGATGCTTGAGAATCAGTAAGTGTGGGCTAAAGCAGTCCCCCAAGGAATTAGCTTCACATGGACTGCAGATCTGGAGAAACTACAGTGATGGGATTGTGACAATTAGAAAGGAGCAGCCTGTTTCATTAGTGGCAATGCTTCAGGAAAACTAGGGCTTTCTGTTGGTCTGTTGGCCTCAGTACTATCTAAGCCATATTCAGGGGACTCCTTTGTGCTATGTTGTAGCCTCTTATCTTGAACCACTAAGCCACTCAACACCATTAGTGTCAGGAGAGACATCCATATCAGTTGCTTCATTGCCATCGTCTTCTAGGTGAAAAACTCCTTGTGTATCTTTAAGAATGTCAAATATTATCTTAGTAGTTAGACATGCTTGTCAGTTCGTAACAATGTCCCCAAATGCCCTGAAAATACATTCTGAATAAATTGTAGGAAGATGACTGCTTAAACAGTGGACAGCAGTTTAAAGTCAAAATCTGCCATTTTTATTTGTATTTTTTAAATTTCAGAAGCCAGTATACCAGGCAATCCTCCAGCTGTGTTGTTTTGTGCTAAGTTGATACCTGGCAGGTCACTTGGGGTGGCACAAATTTCCACTTAATCTTGAAGCCTATTCAAAGGAGTGGACTCATGTTGTTAAACAAATACAGTATCATTACATGATGGTCTACCTGCTATTTTCCATTCCTTATTTGTCATACCAAATCTTAGCTCTTTCAACAAAAACTAAATCAGCTAACTCTTAACCTCACAGTGACTGTTTTAATAGGAGAGGAAAGTGTTGTCTCCATAATTAACTTGTACAAGCAATGTCATACTCGTTCAATTGTATCTTAAGCTAAGTGCCTGCTTGTAGTTTGGAGCAAAGCTTACTGGGGGAGGGGATGAGGCTCTCTCATTTTATTTGAATTGGTTCACACAACTCTAATTTCTATTACTTGAACCAGTCACCCAGCATTAGGTGTCAAAACATGGGCACAGAGTAAGAAGTCATAATGCACCCACTTTCCAGCAGATTTATGTGGGTATTTATCTGTTGGGAAAGTAACCCACTTTGAGTTATCTGAGTGAAGTGAGTGGTAAAGTTCCAGGTAGGTGTTTGGCACATTTAGACCGTGACAGTGACAATTTGACACAAATTGTGGCTAAGTGAAAGTGAAGAGAAGTTACTGAGTGTTTTGAGAAGAGGGGAAAAAGAAACAGATTGTGAGAAGTGAAAACTGGTAGAGTAGAAATGAAACAGAATTATTTGTTGAGAAAGTAGCTCCCCAAACAATATAATGGCTTAGACATGAGAAGAAATAATGGGAATTGGACCCAATTCTGGAAGCTGCTCTCACCAGGCACAGGGGGCTACCCACAGAGAACAGTTTGCAGGATCAGGGCCTTGCTGAATAAAAAACACTATAGAAAATATAATCAGAATGGGGGTGTGTAACTCACCACCGTGGCACCTCCTACTGGTTACTCCGGGAATTAGCTCAGTCCAGTGGAGCGTCCCCTCTCGGTGGTATCCCGCCCGTTGTCTTGCCCTCGGTTTGCTTCTGAGCCCACATTGCTCACTAACTCACGGCATCCTCTTCAGGACCACTGCCCTCCGGCAGTGCCCCTTAGCCCTTCCAGTCCCCCTTCCGGGGGGGGGGAGAGGGGAGGGTCAATCAGCAGTCTCTATGTCCAGCCACCATGGTCAACCACACACCCCAAAGTCTAATCCCACCTGTCAGGGATCTGGCATGGTCTGTAAAGGCCACTCCCTATGGCCAATGGCTGGGTGTACTGCAAGGGGGGGATCCAGGCCCACCCTCTACTCTGGCAGCAGCCTCGCTGTCCTCCTTCTCTCCCCTCGTCTGTCCGCTTCCCTGGGCCGCTTCCCCTATGACCCCTTGCACCCGCTAGGGCCTTCCCTTCAGGGCCTGCAGCCCGGTAGGCCTCAGGCTAGAGCTCCTCTCTGCTCCCTGAGCCTGGCCAGCACTGCGCTGTCAGCGCTGCTAGTCTCCCTGCTCTGGAGACAGGCAGACCTTCCCCTGTCAAAGGCCTGAGACAGACTGACTGCTCCCTCCCTGAGCCTTTTTATAGGGCGGAGACTGGCCCTGATTGGCTGCCTCCAATCTGGACCCTGATTGGCTCTCAATAAGTCCCTCTCTAATTGGCTGCCCATCTGCACAGGCTCATTGACCTGCTGCGGCCTACACTCTCAGCTGCCTCACTACAGGGTGAATAAGGCAGCCCAGTAGTATAGATTACTGAGTCCATTCCTCTGCAAGTACAGGAAATTGAAGGAAATTGTTTGACCCTCAAATGTACTGGAGCAGCACTTGTTGCACAAGGAGAATGATGAGGTGATGGTGTTGGGGGATATGTAGCTGATATGCCACTCTTCAATCCCCAGATACTGAGAGCCAAACCCTATCATTTGTCTGCCCTGGAATGCCCCTTATGCTGAGCTGTAAGTCAGCCATACATCTTTTTGAGGATTCCCCTACAGCAGCTGCTGCCTTATGCATCTTTAGATCCTCTTTGCACCACTGGAGAACACAAAGGGGACTTACCAGGAACTAAGGATCTGGCCTTCTGTGTCTGCTGATGATGGATACTTGTGTTCAGGACAGGATTTCAAATACATAGAGGTACAATCCCAATGGACAATAATTATAATTTAAAAAACACTATAGCTTGTGAGAGAGACTTTCTAGCACAGGTCCGCCTTCATCCAGTGTTCTGCATTTCCTACAGTGGCTTCACAAAGAAAACAAACCCAAGCCTTTAAAATCAACCAGTGCCTATACACCTGGTGCTGAGCTGTTTTTCTCTGTGTTAATGGCATATTTATTATTATTTTTAATTTTTCTTTGACAATGCCCTTCCTCTGCTTTTCCTGATATGTTATGTAGGGACGGTGGGAAAGAGTTTCTTTGACACTTTCCTGCTAAAACAAAAACACATTGAAGGGTATTTTTGTGGCTGAGTAAGAAAAAGTTTTTAAAAAGACCAAAAACAACCCAAGAATGAACTCAACATTAAGTATTTTCTTTGGCTTTTTTTATAATGTTTATATTTTTCAAGCATCTTTCTCAAGTCACCAGTATGACTCTCACCTCTCTTGCTCTGAATACAATGGACCAATGGAGAAGGTTTCAGGCAGGGGGGCATATACAATGTAAGTGAAAAGCTGAAATGTAAACCACGAGTCCTCATTTTCACCCATTAAGGTTTTAACTGAGGGATTTTCACCAGCCCTCATTTTCACATTACAAGGTTTTAACAGAGGGAAGAATACAACTCTGACTTTAATCCTCCCTTGTTACTGCTTCTATGACACAAAGAGTTAACTTTTTGTTGTGTATTTTAAAAACACTGTGGTGGTGAACACCCAAAATACAACAGCAAAGCTGACTCCTTTTTTCCCCACAAGTTGGTTAATTTATTTCACTTTTGGACAAACTCTGCTTCTCATTTGTAAAATTTGAACTGGATTTCAAAATAAAGTTTCAATTCCAGTTGGTGTTTCTACACTAATTTCTGGTGGCAGCCATCATGCTGAAAACTGGCATGATTTGTGACATGTGGCTGGAGCAGCATACTGTCAGACACAGGAAACCAGTATTCATCTTCATATAGTGACTTATCCTGCTCACATTGAAGTTAATGGCAAAATACCCATTGCTGGAATATGATCTTAGGGCTTGATCCCACACATAGTGAAGTAAATTGAAAGGTGCTTGGATCAGGCCAATAACACTAATGGGTGAAAAATCACCCCTTCGGAAGAAAGCCAATAAAAGGCCTATTTCACACTTACACCATCTAAACAGCGGTTAAATGGCACATAGACTTTGTTCAGGACTTTACACAGAAGTAAATCCAATTCATGCACGCTACTCTTATTTTCAAATATAAGACCATGTCTACACAACAGGGACTATAGTGGCATAGCTACAGCTCCATATAGCTATGCTATCATAATGCTGTAGCATAGGCACAGCCTACAACCACAGAAGGGGATTTTCTGTCACTATAAGAATGCCATCTCCCCGAGCAACAGCAGCTAGTTTGACAGAAGCATTTTTCCATTGACATAGCTCCATCTAAACCAGGAGTTGGGTCAGCATAACTCTGGCACTCAAGGTTGTGGATTTTCCACACCCCTGAGCACCGTCGCTAAGGGGACCTAAATTTTAAGTATGGACCAAACCTAACTCAGTGTATACAGAGACTCTTCTCACTATGTGATGTCTCTGATTGTTGCACTCAAAAAACCCCCACACTTTCCATTTAGGTAGAAATAATCCCTCTGGCCTCCAGCTACAGTTTTCCTCAGGCAAATTTACCTTTTTTTTCCCCTTTTGTAAAGAAGGTGGAATTAATTTATCAGGGAATTATTTTTGCACAGGATGATCATAGTCCTAGTCTACATTTAAAAAGTTTTGCTAGTATAGCTATGTCAGTTAGAAGTGGGGGGGAAGGGGCGGGGGGCAAAATATACCCCCAACTGACATAACTATGCTGGCAAAATCCCCAAGGTAAATGCAATTATACTGGCAAAAAAGAGTTTCCCAGCATAGCTTATTTTGTTCAGTTAGTAGAAATTATACCACTACAAAAAACTCATTTGCCAGTAGAAGCTGCATCTCCACTAGAGGAATTTGTCAATTTAGCTGTACTGAAAAAACTCTTTCTAGTGTAGGCAAGACCTTAATCTCAATTCTACACATATCAGCTTCAACAAGAACTTTGAGTGTCTTCTTCCTCTCACTTGATGCTGGCTGCAGCATTGAGTACGATGGTGCTGGATCATGGTCCTCTTCATTCAGATTGTATTTTGTAGGCTGACATCTCCATTCAGTGCCTTTTTTTGGTGTTTGTAGACCTTAACCTTAGAAATTTTGGTTGTGTAAAAAAAAAAATCAGCATTTCCTCAAAGATATAACAGTAGCTGTCTCCTGTTTACATTATTGATTTCCAATATATTAATATCTGTTACAGTAACAAAGAGAATTTGCTACTCTATCATAAGTTTGTGTATGTGTTTTACCTGTGTTTGTATACTTGTTTTGAAACTGATCTTGGAAGCTGATACTCATTTATTCTTTATTTTGGTTCTCACACTGTATAATCTAGACTCATTTCTTCAAAAGAGGGTATTAAGTGTGTGCCTGACTTTATATACCTAGTACTCCTATGTACTAAGTACATGTATATGTAATTCTGTGCCAAAAAATTAAAAATTCTGCATTTTTATTTGTCAAAATAATGCAATATAATCACACCAGTTTCAATTACTGTATTTGGGTAATTTATCAGGCTGTTGATTAATCACAGTTAACTCACATGATTCGCTCCAAAAAATGAATCGTGATTAAAAAAATTAATCACGATTAATTAAACAATTGAATACCAATTGACATTTATTAAATAGTTTTGGATGATTTTCTACATTGTCAAATATATCTATTTCAATTACAACACAGAATACAAAGTGTACAGTTCTCAATTTATTATATTTGATTACAAATATTTGCACTGTCAAAATGATAAACAAAAGAAACAGTATTTTTCAATTCATCTCATACAAGTACTGTAGTGCAATGCCTTTACCATGAAAGCATAGGTGCCAACTCCGTGGGTGCTCCGGGGCTGGAGCACTCACAGGGAAAAATTAGCGGGTGGTCTGCACCCACCAGCAGCCAAGGTCCCCCCCCACCTCCTTCTCTCCCAAGCGCGCCGCATCCCCACTCGTCCCCCTCCCTCCCAGCACTTCCTGCCGCCCTGCCGCCTAAAAGCTGTTTGGCGGTGCTTTGGACTTTCCGGGAGGGAGGAGGAGGAGCGTTGATGCGGCACGCTCAGGGGAGGAGGCGGAGAATAGGTGGGGCAGGGGCGGGGACTTGGGGGAAGAGGGTGGAATGGGGATGGGGACTTGGTGGAAGGGGGTGGAATGGGGGCGGGGCAAGGGTGGTGCAGGGGCGGAAAGGGTCAGAGTCACGGGGGTGTCGAGTACCCACCGGGTAAAGGGAAAGTCGGCACCTATGCATGAAAGTGCAACTTACAAATGTAGATTTTTTTTTGTTACATAACTGCACTCAAAAACAAAACAATGTAAAACTTCGGAACCTACAAGTCCATTCAGCCCTACTTCTTGTTCAGCCAATCGCTAAGACAAACAAGTTTGTTTATATTTATGGGAGATAATGCTGTCGCTTCTTATTTACAATGTCACCTGAAAGTGAGAACAGGCGTTCACATGGCACAGTTGTAGCTGGCGTCACAAGATATTTATGTGCCAGATGTGCTAAAGATTCATATGCCTCTTCATGCTTCGGCCATCGTTCCAGAGGACATGTATCCATGCTGATGACGCTCGTTAAAAAAATAATGCATTAATTAAATTTGTGACTGAACTACTTGGGGGGAGAATAGTATGTCTCCTGCTCTGTTTTACCCACATTCTGCTATATATTTCGTGTTATAGCAGTCTCGGATGGTGACCGAGCACACATTGTTCGTTTTACGAACACTTTCACTGCATATTTGACAAAATGCAAAGAAGATATCAATGTGAAATTTCTAAAGATAGCTACTTCACTCAACCCAAGGTTTAAGAACCTTAAGTGCCTTCTAAAATCTGAGAGGGACTAGGTGTGGAGCATGCTTTCAGAAGTCTTAAAAAAGAAACACTCTGATGCGGAAACTACAGAACTCAAGCCACCAAAAAGGAAAATCACCATTTTGCTGGTGGCATCTGGCTCAGGTGATGAGAATGAGCATGTGTCAGTCTGCACTGCTTTGGATCGTTATTGAGCAGAACCCATCATCAGCATGGACGCATGTCCTCTGGAATGATGGTTGAAGCATCAAGGGACATATGAATCTTTAGCATATCTGACATGTAAATATTTTGAGACACCAGCTAAAACAGTGCCATGCAAACGCCTGTTCTCACTTTCAGATAACATTGTAAACAAACAGCAGGCAGCATTATCTTCTGCAATTGTAAACAAACTTGTTTGTCTGAGTGATTGGCTGAACAAGAAATAGGACTGAGTGGACTTGTAGGCTCTAAAGTTTTACACTGGTTAATTTTTTTAATGCAGGTTTTTTGTACATAATTCTACATTTGTAAGTTCAACTTTCATGATAAAGAGATTGCACTACAGTACTTGTATTAGGTGAATTGAAAAACACTAATTTTTTTGTTATTTACAGTGCAAATATTTGTAATTAATAAATAAATATGAAGTGAGCACGGTACACTTTGTAATCTGTGTTGTAATTGAAATCAGTATATTTGAAAATGTAGAAAACATACAAAAATATTTAAATAAATGGTATTCTATTATTGTTTAACAGTGCGATTAATCGTGTGATAAATTGTGATTAATTTTTTAAATTGCACAATTAATCAAAATTAATTTTAATTGCTTGAGAGCCCTAGTAATTTATTTAAAATACAATACAGAAAAAAGTCACAAAATCTAATCAGCATTTCCTAAAAACATGAAAGTTAAGTTACAAATACTTAATAACCAATACCCTGTATTCCAGTTATAATACTGGCTGGCTACTTTGGGAAGTGTGTGGTTCTGATTGTCCTGACATTTTATTGACTGTTTGATAAATGATTTATTTGCCCTTGTGGTCTTTTTTTTTTTTTAATGGGTAAGTAAAATAGATCCCGAGTTGTAATCTAACCTCATTGTACCATTCTGGCACAGGAAAAAAGGGAGAACGCACATAGATCTTCCTAGCTGAGGATTCGCTTACTGTCATTTATAATAAGGCTTCTTTATACTACTCTGGCAACGTAAAGGAGCCTTAAAAGTTTTACACGTGTTTTATGCTCCTAGGGATATTGACTAAGTTTTTGTCTACACTAGCACTTTTCTCGGCAAAACTTTTGTCAGTCAGGGGTGTGAAACAAACACACCGCTGACCGAAATAAGTTTCACCGACAAATGCGCCGGTGTCGACAGTGCTATGTCAGTGGGAGATGCACTACCGCCACTCATTGGGGGTGGTTTAATTATGCTGATGGGAGAGCTCGCTCCTGCCAGCATAGAGTGGCTACAGAGGAGATCTTTCAGCGGCGCAGCTGCTGCAGTACAGTGGTGCCGCTGTAAGGTCTGTAGTGTAGACACAGCCTAAATTGGAACAATTAACTAAGAAAAGGAACATTAACAACTATGCAGGCAGGCTGCTGCATTTCTGCTCCGACTCAGGGGACAGAGTCTGCCTCATGCCTACCTCCAAACAACTGGAAATCCTACCCCTCCACACTAGGTGTGCGAGGGGGACAGAGTCTCTCTCTCTCTCATCCACACACATGCCTGCCAAGCCCTGCCTCCTGGCAGTAATTAACATCTCCCCACACATGCACACCCACCTCTTCCCCCCACCCCGTGGTGATTCACATCTCTTCTGGCTGATCCAGGTGCTCGAATAGATTCACTAGTGCTGCAGGGAAGGGTTGTGTGTCCCCCACATATTTACTTGTTTCTCTGTTATTCTGCAGGGGAGGAAAGAAATCTGCAGATGATATGAATTCTGTGCCCAGGCAGTGGTACAGAATTCCCCCAGGCGTAAATTAAGGCTTGATATTCACAGAAACTGAGTAGCCACCATTCCAACTAAAGCCAATGGGAGTTTAATGCTTCTAAGGGCTTGATCCATTCATATGGATGGCATTTTTGCCATTGACTTTAATGGGAGCAGCACCTGATCCTAGATCATCCTCCAGGTTTCTCAGGGTGAGAACCCAAAAATCAAAGCATCCAAAATTAATGGGCAGTTTTTAAAATTGTAGTTTTATTTTTCTGTATCTCAATTTGCCTTCTGTAGAATCAGATTAACAATATTTTCCTACTTCACATAAGTATCGTGAGCTTTCATTCTATAATGTGTGTAAAGTGGTTTGAGCTCCTTGGAAGAAAGTGCTGTATATTATAAGTGCAAAGTGGTAATCTAATCACTGGGGTGGCTAAAGCATGAAGTGATTAGGATAGTAAAGGAAAAGGGACTGGTGGATGGTGATAAGGAAAGGAAGCAGATGTCAGAGCATTGATTGAAGCGGGGTGCTAGAACAATTTTCATAGTGGGGAGTGCTGATGATGGAAACCATTTTTTTTTTGGTGTTTGTTATTACTACTCCAAGCCAGGGGTTGTGGCAGCACCCCTAGTTCCAGCACCACTGTCACTGAGAGATGGTAACAAGAAGTGTTCCCTCTAATTTTTCCCAGGCATGTGCGGAATGAATTTTGTTATGTGCACCAATATGGAGGTGATGTGTCACACATCACCTCCATATTGTTACCAGGTTTGCCTGTTACTTTGGGGTATGCTCATTTATTAGGGTTACTCTTCGGGGGCAGGGGGTTCTGTACTTCTTTCAATGTACTGCTTGTGTCACTTGTGTTCTCATATGGAGCTCTACTTCTCCCTGCTGCAAGTTCCCTCCCAATGGAGCTATCCTGCAGGACCTAGGTTCCCCAGGGCTGGGTTCTTCCAGCCCCAGAATCAGACAAACACACACACATTAACAGAGTGCATCTGAGAGGATCAGGTTAATCAGCACTCCCAAGATGACCCCTTATATGTCCCTGGACTCAGTAGGCTGGGTCAAACAGTACCTCCAAGCCTCATATGCCATGGATGCCGCACCGGAATAGAGCATGCCTTAGCAGGCTGGGTTGAGCAGCACTTTCCATCTGCAACCCTCAGATGTCCCAGGTTCAGCATGTCTCTGTCCCCACATTTACATTACAATTGTTCCGGTAGTAACCCACTTGATGAGCAAACCCCACAGGATTTTTGGGTGCTGCGGGGATCTTTTATCTTAGGTACGAGAAGCATTGCTGCAGAGCGAATGAGGAAACCAAAAAACACCCACAAGGGGGAGAGAGAGAGAGAGAGAGAGAGAGAGAGAGAGAAGCAACCAGCTTAATCATGAAAGTTATTTATTGCCAGGTAATAACCATAGGGGAGCCAAACAAACAAAACAGTTATAATATTAAATCTAACTTAAATTTGATTATAAAAGTCAGGTTTACAAAACTATAACTGATCACACAAGTCAGGGTCAGAAGGCTATACCTAGAAAGAGAGAGAGAGAGAGAGAGAGTGCTGGGTTCTCACCACTCCATGAAGCTTGAATCGATCGGGGGTCCCAGGTGGTAGTGGTAGCTGAGGGTCCGGAATGCTGGAGACAGGCAGAGCCCCCAGCATGATCAGTCAGGAGAAGATGAAGTCCCAATGGAACTGATGCAGATTTGGATCCAGGCATCAGAAATCTTACTTGAGCATAGGTAGGTTTTTTTTTTGTAGAGAAACAACAATGGTTCAAGGGAGAACACTATCTTTGTTTATGTGTAAACAAGGGAGTATACCAAAGTTGTTTTGTTCAGGCTAGACCATGGGAGCTGATCATTCCTGGATTTGGGCAGTATTCCTTGGAGGGAGCTCACAATGCAATTAGGGAGCTTCACTATTTTGGATACCAATAAAAGATTTATTACTAGAATTGGTCTGATAACTACTGAGCTGTGTGCAGGTGTGGGTTCATTAACATCTGGAGCAGAGATCCCCCATCATGCAGTGCTTCCCTGCTTTTCTGGTCCCAGAGTTCCATGCGGTTCTTGCCTTGGAATCTCTGTTCTCCATTCTGTATGCTAATGGAGATGCCTCCTTGTCCCATCTTCGATGCAAATGAGGCTAAGGGAGTTTCCTTAATCTTATCATCCTTAACCCAGAGGTTTAGGTGTCTCCACCACTGCCTTTTCATTGCTTTTTGTAAGTCTTTTTCTGATCAGTTTTGGTTCAAGCAGAGGCTGGTCCGGGGGAAGGTCTTTTGTGGGTCAAACAGACTGTGTACTGTGCCCTGGTTCCCCAAGAACATAGAGCTGCTAGGTAACACTATTGGTGCACATAACAAAATTCATTTGGTGGAGGTGGGGCTGAGGGGTTTGGAGTGTGGGAGAGAGGCTCAGGGTGCCTCTCCCTTGGCCACGGCAGGTCTGGCCCGGGCTGGGTTGGCCGGGAGAGGCACCTCTTCTCTGGTCACAGCAGGCCCAGGCTGGGATGGGTTGGGGCCAGAGGCAGGGTGCCTCTTCCCCAGCTGCTGGGTCTGTGCTGGGGGAGAGGCATCTCTCCCCGCTGCAGCCTGAGTGCCTGTGCGGAGCTTAATAGGCTGCTGCTTGGCTGCACAGCTTAGAGAGAACTTAGGTAACAAGGTACGAAGCAGAAAACAGTGCCATTAAGAGATGCAATAAATTATTTTCTTTGAGAGAGACTCAAGTGATTATCCCTGTGATGAAGCCTGACATGACAGAAGTATTAGGTTTGGTCCTATTTTTATCTATTTGTTCAGTTATTCTTATCAGTGGCTTTGCTTCAGCTTTGCTAGCCATTTGCTGGAAAAAAAAAACATATGGCAGTGGGCCTATTCCTGTAGTCTTTACTCAGGCAGGTCCCTAGGAGTTTTTGCCTGAGTGAGGATTACGGGGTCCGATCCAACATTAGAAAAACTATCCAAGACAAGATGGTAAGATAGAAGGCTTGCCATGTAGAACCAAAGATGATGATGGTGATTTCCCCTCCTCTCCTCATAGTACTATACACATAAGAGACTTGGCACAGGCCTGGCAGGATTTAATTGTTTCATGGTGTGGTGACTCCACAAGGCTGGAGTTCTCCGCAAAGCTAGAGAATTAGCTTTGGAAGTCAAATGTGCAACATTGGCTGCATAGTTCATTTCCACCTGATAAATGTCTTGCTTTTCTTAGACCAAAGGGTGCATAAGATCAAGTAAATCTTCAATATATATGATCATGGCTTTTATATCTCCTACTAAACTAATTAAAATACATTTGAGTGCAGTAAGATTTACTATCAATTTTATTGGAAATAGGAGCTGCTAAAATGGGATCAATATCCTTTTATTAATTAAGACAAGAATACAGTGAAACTATAGGATACATTTGTGATGGTAATTATAGGTAGATTGCAGAGGTAAAATAGAATGTTCATATAGTATATATTTAAATGGTTGTGGTCATCAAAGCAGAAAGCACTCTTAGATGCTTTATGGTCATTGTGTCTCATGCAGAAGCGGATTGTGTAGATCCACAGAGTGAGGCAAGCTGCTGTGGGCTTTTAAAAGCCTGGGATGTCAACTGTTTACAAACACAGTGTTGCAACATGGAAAACTCTGTTCTGAAATAATTGTGTTTGTACATATTGCCTATTTCTCTTCCCCCGGTTTTTATTGCTGAGATCCTGTATGCATGAAAACAAGATCTTTGTGGGAGCAGTGCATGACAACTTATGACTCATAAAACTTCCATGTCCTGAACAGTGAGAAGATAACTATATTAATAGGAAATAAAATTTAGTTTTGCCTAGCTCAGCCATTAGTGGTTATAGTGTAGGGGGAGAAACAGAAACAAGGACGAAAAACAGAATATTATTGGGCCAGATTCTATTCTCACTTAGAACCTGATATAACATCTATTGAAATCAATGGGAGTCTTTCCATAGATTTCAGTGTAGTTTGAGGATCCAGGCCCTTAAGGATTAACTGTATTGAAACTAATGGTTTTACACCAGTGTAAAACTGGTATAAAACTAGTGTAAGAGGGAGAAGAATCTGCCCCTTTGTTTGGCTGAACTGAAGCAACTTGTGATTCTTTAAAACCTTCTGTGAAACATCTAATGATATGGAAACAACGCTAATCTCTGGAAGCTAAGCTGGAAAGCCTGGGCACAAAAATGCTGAAAATCAAGTGGAAAGAGGAAGATAAGGAGAGTTGAAGAGAAACTGCAGACTAGTGAGATAGGAACAGGAAAGATCCAGGGTGTTTTATCTACAGCAAATATAAATATTCTGATTTTGAAGAAGCGGATGAACCAAAATAGATAAAAATCAAGAAACAGATTTAAAGCCAGGAAAATATGCATCTTGGATTTCTCAGGTGTTCCACAGCATTTATTACTCACCGCTGAGATGCCTCGTTGTAGGTCATCTGGGGCAGGGGCGGCTCCAGGTACCAGCGCACCAAGCGCGTGCCTGGGGCGGCAAGCTGCAGGGGGGGCCTGCCGGTCGCCATGAGGGCTGCAGTCAGGCTGCCTTCGGCGGCATGCCTGCGGGAGGTCCGCCGGTCCCACGGTTTCGGCAGCAATTCGGCGGCAGGTACGTCGAAGGCGCGGGACCGGCGGACCTCCCCGCAGGGATGCCACCAAAAGCCGCCTGACTGACATGCTTGGGGCGGCAAAATACATAGAGCCACCCCTGATCTGGGGATTAGCTATCAACCGGTCTGATGCCTCTTCCTTTGATTGCTTGTTATGTGATCTCTCTCTGGACTCAGCTTTGTCCCTCTGCATGATTTGGCCCTCTGGCCTGGTCACTAGAACTACCGGGTCTAAAGAAAATATTTATCCCATTTTTCTGAGGTGGGCCCAGGCATGCAAGCCAACGGGAGAAATCTGAATGAGTTTATAGACATACATATGCAAGAGAACTTATTGATTTTTTTCAGTTCAATTTTTTTTTCTTAAATAGTTTCTTTTCCCCAAAAACAAAACTTCATGAAAATTGTCCAACCGTATTGCATTTTTTGCCAAAAAATTCTTGCTTTTATATTAAAAAAACTTACTGAACTCAGGATTGAAAATTGTCACAATCATTTTGATAATGTGTTTGATTTTACATGTATATAAATGTGTGTGTGTGTGTGTGTGTGTGTATGTGTATGTGTATCCTGATATTTTTATGTAAATACAAATGGTTCAGGTTTGAATGCTTCAAAATGAAAATACTGGAAATTTCAAAATATTTTGCAAAGGTACGGGATTTTTAGCAATTTTATAGAATAGCTGCCCTTCCCTGCCCTCTCGCTCACAGAAGGGAGCACTGGGGCTTGCGACCCTGCTCTACCCCAGATGTCTAGAGTGGGTGGGCTTGGGTGGCTGTACAGTGGGTGTTCAAGACCTTACTTCCCCTTACTTTCTTGTACAACTTCATAAGACCCTGCCATAAACTAGCCCTTTTGAAAAATCAAGTTGTACTAAAATTCTGATGGTTTGGGTGCTTCATCTACGCCCTGTATAGGTAGAAAAAAACAATTCCCTGAGTATTCTTTTCTTTTTAAAGCTAAAAATTTAAAATAAGAGTCCTGGATGCCAGAGATATAAAGTGGTTTGAACAACAGTCATCAAAATACAGTATTGCTATCTCTCGTGATTTTATCACAAGCCTTGCAGTATTTGGAATGATCTTAAAATCCCTTCTCCTGGAGTTTAGTGACTATGTGAAAATCTCAGCTATCATTTTTTTTTTAAGTAATTTTCTAACCTTCATAGTTGCTGAGAAAAGCTTGAAAATATGACCAGAGTGTACACTTAGAACTCAAAAAGAAAAAAAGAAAAACCACAACATTTACTATTTTCTTAAAATCTCATGATTTTTTTCAATCAGTCATGATTTTTTTTGATCCTATCATTATTGTTGAATGTTTGGCATTGGCAATATTGAAAATATGTTTCTTAAAGTGTAAATAAGTTTTAGTTTCATATGCTGTACGCCGTCTAATTGTTCAGTGTCTTAGGACATACAATTGTGGCTGCTGCTCTGCCTATTGGTCACAGGGACATGACAATATAATATAATATAATAAATAGGAATATTTTCAATTTCCCGGTTATACTTTTCACATTTTGTGGTCTCTAACATGCTAAGAGACATTTTCTTCCCCCAACAAATGTAGGAACAGTTATTTAGCCAGTGTGTAGAAAGTTGAGCAAACGGATGTGATTGAGAATATTGTTCTTAAACTGGTGCCAGCTAGACTGAAATCTTATATATTTTCAGTATTCGGATCAATAAGACGTTTTCTCCATGGGCACACTGTTTGAAAATAAATGCTGATTTTGTCATTTAAAAACATATTTAAACTTTGATTTGAATGAAAAATGAAATAGTGTTAATAAAAAGTTATCTGTCCTGTTGCTTATTATTCCACAACAGATGTTACAATCTTCTGAAACATGCTGTGGAGCTTTATTGAGATTATAAATTCATTTAGAGCCTGATCCAAAACCCATTGAAGTCAATGGAAATTTTACATTGACTTTAATGGGCGTTGGATTAGACCCATTAACAATACATTTGGAAGCAGATGAGCTCTTACATTTTTGCAATTGTTCTTTGTAAAGAAACAATTCATTCTTCTGTATGTGTCTATGCGAAGCCCACTGTAAGTGTACATGCACCTTCTGCAAGCATCATTGGATTTTTTGAATAGCAGTGTCTGTTGGGGCTGCACATTTGCCCTGTGTCTCCTCATGTTTCCATATGATGACATAAAATGTGGGGTGTAAACGTTCCGGGGTGGGGCTCGTCCCTTCCAGGGGCGGCTGGGAGCCAGGCCGCCCCGCTGCAAAGCCACTAACAGTTTAAGGCTCAGGCCCTTGGGCAGGGAGTGAGCACACAAGGAACAGTTCAGAGCTCAGGCCCTTAGGCAGGGAGCTGAGCACACAAGGAACAGTTCAGAGCTCAGGCCCTTGGGCAGGGAGCTGAGGTAAAGTCTATAGCAGCCCTAGATCAGGGCGGGGCAGCAAACAAATAGTCTGTCAGAGGCCCAGGCCCTTAAGCAGGGCTGGGTCAGTTTGTGATAGCCCAGGCCCTTAGGTCAGGGTGGGGCAGCAAACAAATAGTTCTTAGCTCTGGCTAAAATTCTACAAAAATCTTCAGAGCCACTTCTGATCTTCTGTTTCAACCACTGTGAACCAATCAAGAACTAATTGGACCAAACTTCTCTGGTAAGAGCCCTTTGTACAGAGCCCCGTGCAGGGTTTCTGTAATGGCATCAAGACCTGACCCTCCTTTGATGGACTAATCCCCCTTAAAGATGGGCACAGTAAGTGACATTTCTGTCTGTCTGTCTCAGACTGTGAGAAGAGGCTTGATATGTTCATCCTTTTCTGCATGGACTCTTATGGTGTGAGATGCAAGTTTGAAGCTCCGCCTTCTGGAACAATCTCTGAAGGTCACATTGGACCCAGAAAAAATGAACTCCAGAATCCTTCTAATGGACAAGCCAGCATCATCTAACACTCTGTTAAGCAGACAAGCAACGCCTAAGACCATTGTAGAGAAGAAGTCTCTGAAGAATGACCTGAAAATGGCATTAACATCAGCACTGAAACCACACACTGAAGCAGACCTCAGGTTTGACATGGAAGGCTGCATCAACACCTCAGGCACTGAAGTTGAGCACTGAGGCAAGAACTCGAAAAAAAGCTCAGGGTATTCCTCCAGGGAAAGGTACAGCAAGACTTCTGGGGCTGAGTCTTCCAAGTGCTGCACGGCATTGAGGGATGGAGAGAAGCATCACACTGTGTCACAGCAGAGTTTGCCACCATTGGCACCCAAAGTGCCTGTTAGGATATAGATATTTAGGTGTGTCTGTAAAGGCCTATACTTTAAGAATACATTGCATCGGATAGGTGAGTGGCAGCCTGTCCGCGCAGCAGTCCACGCACCTGCTTGGAGGGGGTATGGCGAACTCTCGTGATGGTAGTTGTGGGTTCCGGCAAGCTGGGGTAATGGATTTTTTGAACAAATGGATAAGAAAGAATCAGGGCCCATACCAGGGGCAGGGGTCCACCTGGGATGAGATTGAGAAGGAGATGGAGGAGGTTTGGGGAGGTGATTGACTCAGACCAAGAAACTGCTTTCTGGTCAGATCTGTTAGGGGACCTATCAGCCCTCACTGGAATCACACAATTGTTCCATATTGCTTATCACCGACAGGCTGCGGGGTAGGTGGAATGCATGAACTGCACCATTAAAAGTGAGCTAAGAAAGGGAGTGGAAATAGGAGGAAAAAACTGATCACAGTTACTGCCCTTTGTCTTATTGAGAATAAGGGCCCGAGAATCAAAGGGCACAGGATTTTCTCCATATGAGGCTCTTATGGGAAGGTCCATGGAACAGTGGGAAAATCAACTTACCCCAGTACCTGGGGAAGTCACTACACACGGCTTAACACAAGAATGGATTTTAACTCTAATCGACCATGTAAAACAGGGACAGCAGGTGGTGGCCTGGCGAGAGGAGCAAGGAGCAACAAGAGTCAAAGCATGGTATAACCTGCCCAGGGAGCATAATCTACCCATGGTGGGATATCTAGTGATGTACAAGATGTACAAGATTCCAGCTCAACACCATCTATTCCCAGCTCCTAAATGGAAGGGCCCTATCTTGTCCTTGACCAATTAGGGCCCAGTCTGCTATTATTGGGTACAGAGAATGGAGGACTGGAGTGGGTTCACTGCACACAAATAAAAAGATACAAACAGGGGATGCATAAATTTTGTTATGTGTGTATTATAGGTTAATTCGAAAAGGATGAAACTTCCCTGGCCCTGGATGGAACAATTACTAGTGCTAATCACAATTGTCACATTTACAAATTCTATTCAGATCCCACAATGTGAAGTGTCAAAAGGAGGAAACACATGAACAGCTACACATGCAACCTGTGGTAATAAAGCTAATGAAAACTATGAAAAACTATGAAGCCACGGCCAGCACATCCCTCACCCGCGCCGCTTCCCGCCGCCCCATTGGCCTGGGACAGCGAACCGTGGCCAGTGGGGGGCCGCGATCAGCCGAACCTGCCGCGTCAGCAGGTAAATAAACTGGCTTGGCCCGCCAGGGTGCTTACCCTGGCGAGCCGCGTGCCAGAAGTTGCCGACCCCTGGGTTATAATTAGTGGCTCTTCTTTAGGGGGTTGTGCCCCCCTTTATCTTTTTTATATGCAATGTAACACAAATACAGTTAACAATATACCAGCTGCTATGATAATTCACAGCAACACCGAGAGTCCTGACCACCGCAGTATGGTCATGACAGTCCAATTTACCCGATTCCACCCCCCCCCCCCCACCTATATCCTAGTGGCTCCCAATGCTCTCCCCCTTCCCTCGTTACTCCCATAGGGTTCAAGGACACCACCTTATTTGCATTTCCTTCCCATGGTATCATAGTAACAATTACACAAGAACTGTCCCCACAGGTCAGGGATGTTATTTTCCAGGTAGATACGTATGTTTTTTCAATTGTGGATAAATATGGGCTAGCCTCCTGATTTAATACTGAAGGCCATTGTTCTAACCAAACATCTGCCATAATATTCATTAAGATTATTAACTGAGCATTATAACAGGGTTGCCGACCCCTGTTATAACCTATAAGTAATGTAAGTAAGCCCTCCACCCCAGTGTACTAAACAACTCGGACCCAACCTTCTCGGACCCACTATAATGGGAAATCTGGAACACTAACTGGAATAGGTGTAGTATGCCCGTACAAGAGAAAGTGCAGGGCATGGTACTACACAAGGGGCAGTGAGACAGATGAAATATCAACACCTTCCACCTTGATGCCTGGCCCTATCAGGAAATGTGTCACCATGTGTCCTATGCTTTTCCAGGAATATCTGGGCAGGAGGATCCCAGAAGAAAATAAAAAAGGGTGGCATGTTAGGATAGAGATATTCAGGCCTGTCTGTGGCCTGGTCTACACTAGGACTTTAATTCGGATTTAGCTGCCTTAATCCGAATTAACCCTTCACCCGTCCACACTACAGAGCCAGTTAATTCGAATTAAAGGGCCCTTTAAATCGATTTCTGTACTCCACCTCGACGAACGGAGTAGAGCCTAAATCGATTTTGTTAATTCGAATTAGGGTTAGTGTGGACGCACACCACCGAATTACTGTGTTTAAGTTAATGGGGTAGTGTGGCCGCACACCACCGAATTAATGTGGTTTAAAACCGAATTAAGGTGCTTAGTGTGGCCGCGCACAATCGAATTTATACAACCTGTTTCCCAAATTCGAATTATCTAAATTCGGATTAATCCTGTAGTGTAGACATACCCTGTAAAGGCCTATGCTTCAAGAATTTAGGTATGTTTATCATTTAGCTAGTTATAGAGGTACAAAAGAAAGAATCAAAATCACTGTCTGCCTGTGTAAGGGCCTTCTTTCACTGTGACAGTCTGAGGCCCTGTTCTTAAGCTAAGGCCTTTGGCTAAGCAGTGGGAGCAGCCATAAGCTGGGAAGCATACGGTCACGTCCTCACACATTTCAAACCAGTCATATTGAAATAAGGCAATCTGGGGCTATTAGAAAGGTGATCCGATCTATCACCTCCAGATAAAGGGAAGAGCCTAGAAGATGTAAAAGAATATTTAGTTTGATAGTTTTCTGTTTGTTAAGAACTCACTCATCAACAGACATAGCTGGGAAACCCTTATGTCTTTATAGATGTAGATGTGAAATCCTCACTTCTGTATTGTTTTGTCATTATAGTTCCCACTTTGCTATTGTTTATTTGCATGGTCTCTGTCTGGTTCTGTGATTGTTTCTGTCTGCTATATAATTAATTTTGCGGATGTAAACTAATTAAGGTGGTGGGATATAATTGGTTAGCTAATCATGTTACAATATGTTAGAATTGGTTAGGTAAATTTCAATAAAATGATTGGTTAAGCTATAGCTGAGAATATTAATATATAAATTAGGGGCAAACAGGAAGTAAGTTTGGATTCAAAAATAAGGAAAAAGGAACTTGGATTTAAGGTTACTGGAAGTTCACCCCAATAAACACTGAATTGTTTGCACCTTCGGACTTCGGGTATTGTTGCTCTGTTCACATGAGAAGGACCAGGGAAGTGGGAGGGTGAAGGAATAAGCCCTCTAACAGTGCCCCCATAGGCATTGACCTTGGCCTCAGGGATGGAGGTTTGAACTGAACCAGATCCATTGCTGGTGCTAAGATATCCCCTGGCATGCACAGAGACTCTGGTACCCCAGACATCGTAGGATCAGTGCCACTCCTCGAGGAAGTCTACTCCTCACTATCACTGGGGTATATTTCTTCCCTATCATCGAGCAGGGAACTCTCCCATCTGACGTCTGTGGATGATGCTACCAAGACACCCATGGATTTATCCTACAAGCTGCAGCCACCACTAGCCAGCCAAGATTGGCACTGGTCCAATCAACAGCCTGTGAGTCACCCATATGCATATAGGATATGACCTATTGGAGGGGACTGGTGCTCACCTTCAGAGGCATCAAGGAGCTTGTCTCCATCAAGTCAGAGGCCCCCTTCCCCAGCAGCTTTCCTGGCCAGACCACCAGTGCCAGAAAATCAAGAGGAGCTTGGCCCAGGGGCAGAGCAACATCAATACCCTGTGCTGCTGCCTAAGGATCTTTTCTTTGTAATTGACAGATGGAGGAGTATCATCAGCACTGGATGATTTAAAGCATTCTAGGAGCTCCTCATGTGGATTACTGAAACTCTGGAGATTGAGACTTTGGTCATCCCAGAGAAGTCCCACAAGCTGTTCAACATCCTGTCAGCTTCTGTTATGCCACAGTCACCCTTTTTCATTAATTAGGGACTGATAGTCTCTGCAAAAGCTCTGTGGAAAATACCAGCCACTACAAAACCAACAGTGAAAGGTGTTGAGAAGAGGTGCCAGGTATTCAATTCAGGGTTTGAGTACTTTTACAACCAGTCCAACCCTGCCTACTGAGTTGTCTCAGCCATACAGGAAAAGTCAAAGTCAAACAAAAGAATTCCAAAGGGAAAAAAACCTTGACCTGTTTGAGAGGAAGTCATACTCTTCATATTGCTACAACTACAATAAGCGAACTGCCAGGCCCTCCTGGCCAAGTATGCCTGTCTGACAGACAGGTGAGTCCCTTCCTCACAAAGCTTCCTCATGACAGCAGAGTGCAGTAACTGTGGTCCTTTGAGAAATTGTAGTCAGTGTGCATTCTGTGACCCACCCCACATCCTTGCTTTTTGGAATGCTTAGCAACACAGACTTTGAAATGAGAGAACTGAGAAAGGGTGGTGGCCACCCCACCTTTTATGACCCCATATTGTAGCATGAAGAGGCATAGGGCACATGTCCAGTCCTGATGGACATTGCTAGTCAAGAACATCCGGTCTTGTACATATGAGGATCATGGACACCTACAGTGGGGTCCACACAGACTACAACATCTCGAAGAACCACAATTACTGTAGGTTAAATAAACAATCTTTAATACTAGTTTAGTTTAATTTCTAAAGGGAAATTAAATTTTGTTTATTAATGTATTTATTAGCACTGAGATATCGCAGTAAAAGGTGCCTTTGAAATACCTGAGGTGTGAAGTTTGTTACAAGACTTCACTCAGAGTGCTGCATGCCAAAAGACCTCTGACACAAGCTCATTCTGTCTCCTATCATCTCCTTCTCTCAGCACATTCGTCTGAGCTCTTAATGTTTGTCATCACATCATAAACCCAAATCCCATCTTCAGACATGTGACATGGACACTATCTTCCAGGAAGTACAGTACCTAATTAATTCCTAATTTGATCACAAGGATTCAATCACTTGAGCCTCCCAGTTAAAACCAAACAGCTACAGTATATCTGTTGAAACAGAAATTACAAATCCAATTTAAGCATGATCACTAGTGTTAGCCTTGCTGTCCTTGCTAACAATTCAATCTCTAGAGAAGCAGTGATTCAAAGTGATTCTCTATTGACAAAGGAAGTATCAAAAAGAGGCCAGGTCATTCATATATATATATATATCACTCCTCAAATCTACTATTCTTTGGGCACCAGCTTTCCTCTTTATGAAACTGCAGCATTATTATGTGTTCGTACTAGCTCTGACTTATCCATGACTTTCACCTAACAGCAAACAACAGCAGTCTATTGGGACTCATTCTCCCTTACTCACTTATGTCCCCACCAGATGTTTCATTAGGACTGCAAAAGTTAATGTCCCCTATATCCACTTGATCAACTTTACTTTAAAAAGTAGTAAAGGGTAGCAAAGAGCATGATGTATGCTCTTGCACAGCAGATGTCACACATGAACCATGTTAGAGGATGACCGATATTCATGTTAATTTATAACTGTATGGTCTCTGTTTTGTTTTTGCTAGAATACATGGAAATGATACCTGAAAAATAGACTTTCATAACAGGGAAGGTTTTTTTCTGAAATAACCTTGAAATAATTAAATGCTTTTATTATTTTATATATTATTTTCTTTACAGAGGAAAGATAGTGCCAGGGCTAGAATGCTAGCTTACGATTCTGGGGCCATGGACTCAAATCCCTGCTGTGTCACAGACTTGCTGTGTGACCTTGTGAAAGTCACTTAGCCTCTCTGTGCCTCAGTTCCTCATCTGTAAAATGGAGATAATAGAACTTCCCTATCTCACTGGGGAATTGTGAAAGAAAAGTACATGACCAGTTGTAAGGTGGTCAGATACCATGGGAAAGGGGACCATTTACATACCTTGGGTAGTTTCTTTTTCATATCTTTGCCGATGTCTTCTAGTTATTGAGGATATTAACCCTAAGCACAAATATCCTAATCCTTGGTGTTGTCTACTGAAACATCAAAGCCTCAGCTATGTGTAACATGGACAGTCCCCACTCATTGGGAGGCGGACGGGATTGAACATGGGGCCTCTGGAGCTTAGTGCATAAGTCTTTACCACGAGCTAAAAGCCATATGGCTGTTAGCTAAGGCTATAGAGCGCGCGCACACGCGCGCGCACACACACCCACCCACCCAGGGGGTGTGTGAGTACCATATGCTCTCCCCTCCTTCCAGTGTACATACTTCTTTCCCTTAAGTAACATGTGCTGGAAGATGGTGGTCATGGCACATGTCTCTTGCAATGCACCTGTTTCCAGTTCCCTGAGTGGAGCCACTCTGGGATCTATTCTGTCTTTTGTAGCTTCTGCTTCTGATTGTTCTTTTCACTCTGGATTGCTTTTATTTAAATAAAGAAAATAAAGACTAAACCTGAGAGAGAAGGCAAGAGACAGAAAACAGAGGCTAGTTTTCTTCATCTGAACTGAAAGGCCAAATTGCAGCTACCTTATTGCTGCTCCTGCAGCAGCCTCGTTTATTCTGAATTTAAAGGGGCAGTTCACAGAAAACAGAGTGAGTAGAATCTGGCCCAATCAAACTATTCTCTCTGTTATGCAGCTATGTCCACCACAGTGATGAAACCTGCATACTCTATCACTGTTCCCCCGACCTGCTTCAGTGGCCTGGGACAAATAGCAAGGGGAAGTAGGCCACACCAGAAGAGGAATGGGTGGGTTCAGGAAACAGGGACAGTTGGACTCTTTCCAGACAAGATTCCTAACTTTTGATATTCTCTCTCCTCTGCAATATAGCTTTCTCCTATAGCTTCAAGAAAGCTTTAGAAATTAGCTAGTTCCCCAAGTGCCAACCACTTAGGGATTAGCTAGTCTTGTAAGGATCAATATTTAAGTATGGGCTTGTTCCCTCCTCAACCCATCTGTCATTTCTCTGAGAGAATATATTAATTTCCAGAGCAACTGACTGTAAAGTTGTCAATAGGATTATTATGACTTCACTACAGGTTCAAGCAGACGAGGCTGGACTGTTCTGGAATAAGCTCTTATCCAAGCTCAAAACTCCAAAATAATAGCAAAGCTGTTATAAAAGAAATAACTGGCTTAATATGTCTCCTCTGCATTCTATATACATGTTCATTTTTTCCAAATTTGCCTAAGTCTGGACCATCATCATTCACAATTGCTAGATAAAACCTTGACAAACTAGATAGTTGGTCTGAAATCAACAATATGAAATTCAATAAAAACAGGGGCAAAGTACTACAGTTAGAAAGGAAAAATCAAATGTCCAACTACAAAAGAGGAAATAAGTGGCTAGGTGCTAATAGTGCTGAAAAAGAGCTGAGGGTCATTGTGGATAGCAAATTGAATATGAGTCAACAATGTGATGCAGTTGTGAAAAAGGCTTTTATCACTCTTGGGTATATTAACAGGAGTGTTGTATGTAAGACATGGGAAGTAATTGTCCAACTACTCTCGACACCGGTGATGTGTCAGCTGGAGTGCTGTGTCCAATTCTGGGCACCACACCTCAAGAAATAAGTGGAAAAATTGTAGAGTCTGGAAAGCAACAAAAATAGTAAAACAGTTAGAAAACATGACCTGAGGAAAGGTTTAATAAACTGGAAATGTTTAGTCTTGAGAAAAAAAGAAGAAAGGGAGACCTGATGATACTCTTCAAGTATGTTAAGGGCTGTTTTAAAGAGCACAGTGATCAATTGTTCTCTATGTCCCCTGCAGGTAGGACAAGAAATAATGGACTTAATCTGCAGCAAGAGAGATTTAGTTAGATATTAAGAAACACTTTCTAACTATATAGGTAGTTAAGCTCTGGAATGGGCTTCCAAAGGGAGGTTGTGGAATCTTCATTGTTGGAGGTTTTTAAGAACAGGTTAGACAAACAGCTGTCAGGGGATGGTCTAAGTTTACTTGGTCCTGCCTTGGTGCGGGGAGTGGATGAGATCTTGAGTTCCCTTCCAGCCCTACGTTATGATGATTCTATGGGTATGTCTACACTACGAAATTAGATCGAATTAATAGAAGCCGGTTTTATAGATATAGGTTGTATACAGCCGATTTTGTGTGTCCCCACATAAAATGCTCTAAGTGCTCTAGTCGGCGGACCGCGTCCACAGTACCGAGGCTAGAGTCGACTTCCGGAGCATTGCACTATGGGTAGCTATCCCACAGTTCCCGCAGTCTCCGCCGCCCATTGGAATTATGGGTTGAGATCCCAATGCCCGAATGATGCAAAACAGTGTCGCGGGGGGTTCTGGGTACATGTCGTCAGGCCCCTCCCCCTCCGTCACAGCAACGGCAGACAATAGATTCGCGCCTTTTTACCTGGGTTACCTGTGCAGACAACATACCACGGCAAGCATGGAGCCCGCTCAGCTCAGCTCACCGTCACCATATGTCATCTGGGTGCCGGCAGACGTGGGACTGCATTGCTACACAGCAGCAGCAGCTAACTGCCTTTTGGCGGTAGACGGTGCAGCATGACTGGTAGCTTTCATTGGCGATCTGGGTGCCGGCAGCCGTGGGGCTGGCAGCCGTGGGGCTGCATTGCACCAGCCCCTTGCCTTTTGCCTTTTGGCAGTAGATGGTTTATTACGACTGGTAACCGTCCTCGTCGTACAGCAGTGGCTGTCAATCATGGGCACCTGGGCAGACATGCTCAGTCCTATGAAACTGTCTTGATGATGATGGTTATCAGTCGTAGTATGCCATTTTCTGCCAAGCGCCCT
>NW_020664403.1:1446338-1528581 GCF_002925995.2 Terrapene triunguis
CCAGACAGCTACCGGTCAGTCGGGAATCAATTTGGAGTGGGCAAATCTACTGTGGGGGCTGCTGTGATCCAAGTTGCCAGGGCAATGAGAGACCTGGTGATATCAAGGGTAGTCACTCTGGGAAACGTGCAGGCCATAGTGGATGGCTTTGCTGCAATGGGATTCCCAAACTGTGGTGGGGCGATAGACGGAACCCATATCCCTATCTTGGCACCGGAGCACCAAGCCACCGAGTACATAAACTGCAAGGGGTACTTTTCAATACTGCTGCAAGCCCTGGTGGATCACAAGGGACGTTTCACCGACATCAACGTGGGCTGGCCGGGAAGGGTACATGATGCTTGCGTCTTCAGGCACTCTGTTCTGTTTCGAAAGCTGGAGGAAGGGACTTTCTTCCCGGACCAGAAAATAACCGTTGGGGATGTTGAAATGCCTATCGTGATCCTTGGGGACCCAGCCTACCCCTTAATGCCATGGCTCATGAAGCCGTACACAGGCAGCCTGGACAGGAGTCAGGACCTGTTCAACTACAGGTTAAAACTGAGCAAGTGCCGAATGGTGGTGGAATGTGCATTTGGGCGTTTAAAAGCACGCTGGCGCAGCTTACTGATTCGCTCAGACCTTAGCAAAAAGAATATCCCCATTGTTATTGCTGCTTGCTGTGCGCTCCACAATATCTGTGAGAGTAAGGGGGAGACATTTATGGTGGGGTGGGAGGTTGAGGCAAATTGCCTGGCCGCTGATTACGCGCAGCCAGACACCAGGGCAGTTAGAGGAGCACAGCAGGGCGCAGTGCGCATCAGAGAAGCTTTGAAAACGAGTTTTGTGGCTGGCCAGGCTACGGTGTGAAACTTCTGTTTGTTTCTCCTTGATGAACCCTCCGCCCCTCCCTCCCACCCGGTTAACTCTACTTCCCTGTAAACCAACCACCCCACCCTCCCCTACCCTCCCCCCTTCGAGCACCACTTGCAGAGGCAATAAAGTCATTGTTACTTCACATTCATGCATTCTTTATTAATTCATCACACAACTAGGGGGATAATTTCAAAGTTAGCTCGGGATGGGTGGGGGAGGAGGGAAGGAAAAGGACACACTGCAGTTTAAAACTTTAAAACTTTAACACTTATTGCTTGGGAAATCATCTGGGGTGGAGTGACTGGGTGGCCGGAGCCCCTCCCCCACCGTGTTCTTGGGCGTCTGGGTGAGGAGGCAATGGGACTTGGGGAGGAGGGCTGTTGGTTACACAGGGGCTGTAGCGGCGGTCTGTGCTCCTGCTGCCTTTCCTGAAGCTCAACCATAAGCAGGAGCATATCAGTTTGATGCTCCAGCAGCTGGAGCATCGACTCTTGCCTTCTGTGTGCAAGCTGACGCCACCTCTCATCTTCAGCCCGCGATTCAGCACGCCACCTCTCCTCTTGAGCCCGAGATTCAGCACTCCACCTCTCCTCTCGCTCATATTGGGCTTTTCTATAATCAGTCATTGACTGCCTCCACGCATTCTGCTGGGCTCTGTCAGCATGGGAGGCAGTCTGTAGTTCTGTAAACATTTCATCACGCGTCCTTCGATTCCACTTTCGAATATTCACTAGCCTCTGTGAAGGAGAAAGATTTGCAGCTGGTGGAGGAGAAGGGAGAGGTGGTTAAAAAAGATACATTTTAGAGAACAATGGGTACACTCTTTCACGTTAAATTTTGCTGTTCACATCACACAGCACATGTGCTTTCATTACAAGGTCGCATTTTTCCTCTTATATTGAGGGCCTGCCGGTTTGGTGTGAGAGATCACTCACGCAGTGCCAGGCCACAGATTTCAGCTTGCAGGCAGCCATGGTAAGACACAGTCTTTTGGCTTTTTTAACCTTCTTAACATGTGGGGATGGTTTCAAACAGTACTGCTCTCATTAACCATACCAAGCACCCGTTGGGTTGGCCATTTAAAATGGGTTTGCAATGTAAAAGGAGGGGCTGCGGTTTCAGGGTTAACATGCAGCACAAACCCAACTAATTCCCCTCCCCCACACACCCAATTCTCTGGGATGATCACTTCACCCCTCCCCCCCACCGCGTGGCTAACAGCGGGGAATATTTCTGTTCAGCAGAGCAGGAAGGGGCACCTCTGAATGTCCCCTTAATAAAATTGCCCCATTTCAACCAGGTGACCGTGAATGATATCACTCTCCTGAGGATAACAAAGAGAGATAAGGAATGGATGTTGTCTGCATGCCAGCAAACACCGGGACCATACGCTGCCATGCTTTGTTATGCAATGATTCCAGACTACGTGCTACTGGCCTGGCGTGGTAAAGTGTCCTACCATGGCGGACGGGATAAGGCAGCCCTCCCCAGAAACCTTTTGCAAAGGCTTTGGGAGTACATGAAGGAGAGCTTTCTGGACATGTCCCTGGAGGATTTCCGCTCCATCTCCATACACGTTAACAGACTTTTCCAGTAGCTGTACTGGCCGCGATTGCCAGGGCAAATTAATCATTAAACACGCTTGCTTTTAAACCATGTGTAATATTTACAAAGGTACACTCACCAGAGGTCCCCTGTGTGTCCACAGGGTCTTGGGTGAGTTTGGGGGTTACTGGTTCCAGGTCCAGGGTGATAAACATATCCTGGCTGTTGGGGAAACCGGTTTCTCCGCTTCCTTGCTGCTGTGAGCTATTTACATTATCTTCATCCTCATCTTCCTCGTACCCCGAACCCCCTTCCCTGTGTGTTTCTCCAGTGAGGGACTCATAGCACACGGTTGGGGTAGTGGTGGCTGCACCCCCTAGAATGGCATGCAGCTCCGCGTAGAAGCGGCATGTTTGCGGCTCAGCCCTGGACCTTCCGTTTGCTTCTCTGGCTTTGTGGTAGGCTTGCCTTAGCTCCTTAATTTTCACGCGGCACTACTGTGCGTCCCTGTTATGGCCTCTGTCCTTCATGGCCTTGGAGACCTTTTCTAATATTTTGCCATTTCGTTTACTGCTTCGGAGTTCACCCAGCACTGATTCATCTCCCCATATGGCGACCAGATCCCGTACCTCCCGTTCTGTCCATGATGGAGCTCTTTTGCGATCCTGTGACTCCATCACGGTTAGCTGTGCTGATGAGCTCTGCGTGGTCACCTTTGCTCTCCGCGCTCAGCAAACAGGAAATGAAATTCAAATGTTCGCGGGGCTTTTCCTGTCTACCTGGCCAGTGCATCTGAGTTGAGAGTGCTGTCCAGAGCGGTCACAATGAAGCACTGTGGGATAGCTCCCGGAGGCCAATAACGTCGAATTCCGTCCACACTAACCCAATTCCGACCCCCTAAGGCCGATTTTATTGCTAATCCCCTCGTCAGAGGTGCAGTAAAGAAACCGGTTTAAAGGGCCCTTTAAGTCGAAAGAAAGGGCTTCGTCGTGTGAACGTGTCCAGGCTTAATTCGATTTAACGCGGCTAAAGTCGACCTAAACTCGTAGTGTAGACCAGGCCTATGTCTGGTTGTTGGACTTTCCCCAGCTCTTTAGCTACAGACCTGGAATCTCACAGACCTAGTCAAAGTCCTGTGCTAGTGGTTAGGGATTAAAAACCTGCTAAAATTAATGCTGAATTACTCTGAATTTTCCATTAAAAAAATAATACCTGTTATATAAATAATAGAAGAGTACAAATATTTGTAACAGTTTTACAACACCAGTATTCCGTAACAACATTTGAATTAGCATTACATTAAAAATAGATGATCTTTTATAGGAGGAAATGTATTAATCTTTATATTTTAAAAGTATGTTGGAATTTAGCAGAATTAAAACAAATATTAGAAATGTATATGAATAAAAATAGAATCTACAGTGATATTAGAAATGACAAAATAATAAATATATAAAAGAACATAAACCTGTATTCGTCAGGGCATAAGCCATAAACTTTCTGACAGGAGCTAGAAAAAAACAACTTCTATTAGCAATTTATTCCATTATTGTCCATTAGGAGGTTTCTCACACCTTCTAAAACATCTGGTATGTGTTACCATCAGAGACTGATTTGGTACAGCAATTCTATCTCAACCTGTTTGAACTTTGGAGAAATTCAGGCCTATATGTCTGCTCCATGGCTTAGGTCCAGCACTGTACGCTACTATTTTAAATTAAAATACTATAGAAATAATACCACAAAAATAAAACAAGTGTGAGCACCAGTTTTTCTATTTGCCCCTTCCTAGCAATATTATTCATCCCAAGTTACTGGAGAAATGTTACAACCTCAGCTCAAAAAAATCACCTGTCAGATGTGAAGGGCAGTGGATTTTGATTCCAAAGATCTGCTCTCCCATTCATGTCAATAAAAGTTTCACACACATTAGAGAGTGGTACCCTATGGATCTCTGAGAGGAGATGAGTTTACACCAGGACCTCATAATGCAATTTTAAAAAATGTCAAAGTAGGTGTGCACTACATGATTACTAATGTTTCTTAATTTTTTTTGTACAGCCTTTGAGACTAGTTTTGACAAATGCTTGTACAAATAACTTTACAGAAAAAAAAATATCCTGGACTAATAATATGCATGTGATATTTCAGGTAAATTGGTCTATTTTTATGTAAGTTGAGCAGGGCCTTTAAGAGATATAGTGTGTCAAATATTTTGTTGTCTCATATGACTGGAACATTTTCCTAGTAGGATTTTGGCTTATCATATCTCCAAATGTTTGGTGAGAAGCTCCAAATTTCTTTTAATATGTTAATCTTGACAAAAACTAGTGCTTTTGACAGATTTGGTTGGGGGAAAGGACTGTTTGAAAGTGGAATGGTAGTTGTCACACCTCAGGGCAACTGCACCTGTATGTCCTTCAGTGGTCCAGCAACAGCACCCACTCTCAAGCTTCCAGATTCCCAGTTGCTGTCTTCCTCATTCCTTTCTGACAGAGCTATTTCCACACTGCACTGTTCCCTGACTTCACTGTGATATTGCTAGCAGAGACAGGGCTGCCCAAATGTACCTGCTTGCTTTCTCTTCAGAGAATGTTAGCAGTGTATCTGTCCACATGTATTGATACTACAAAGCTCTTTTTGTGCAAGTCTATTTTATTCTTAAGGTAAAACCAATACATAGATACCTATTCAAAACAATAAAATAGCCTGCACACATACTAATGAGCTTACAAGAGCTCAGCTTGCCCAATGCTAACATGGGCTCTGGCATGAGCAGTCCTTCAACACTTCCCCAACCCCACAAGGCATTTGCTTGTGGTTTCCGGTTTAATCGCAGCTTCAGCTGAGAACAAGCACACAGTCTTATGAGGTCTCAGTAGGCCAAATCCTTAAGTTCTTCCAATCCTTCCCTAAGGAGTGGGGCCCACCTTGGACAAGAAGAGATCCTGTTAACTTTCTGGCTCAGGAAGGAGGCCTGAGAGTTTAAAACTAGGCTATTTATCCAAAAATCCTTTCTTTGTCTGTTGATCCCTGGAGCATCCAGTTTGAACTAGTATATGGGACCTCTCCAGGGGACTGATGTTTCTCTGGGGATGTGACAACCTGAGTGAATTTGTCTAATCATCCCCTGCTCTTCTCCTTTTTACCCTTCACATGGAAATACATACAATCCCTCAGTTAACACACAGACAATTGCATTTTTAATACAGTGGCCCCCAAAGAAATTGAACTCAATTTAATAATGTTTAACTCGTTTCAGCAAGGTTTGTCCAGGATATTGTCAGTCTGTCACAGTAGTTATTTATTGCTGAGTATGTAGGAGCAGCTTTTAAAGTGTACATTGGTGTTATGAGGCTGTTATGAACTCGGCAACAGAGCACAGGTGGACTTTGTAAGGAT
Organism: Terrapene triunguis; assembly: GCF_002925995.2. Lineage (NCBI taxonomy): Eukaryota > Metazoa > Chordata > Testudines > Emydidae > Terrapene > Terrapene triunguis. Next base: position 1,452,141 of record NW_020664403.1, read on the forward strand.
TGTATGGTCCCAATTGAACTTTACAGAGTACTTATAGTCCTTGTGTTCCCAAAGAAGCTAGTAGGGTCTTTGGACTCCTATCACTGAGCAATTAATAACTGTGGGTTGTTGTTGTCATATTTTTTTTTAAATAAGGGACAAAAAATTAACACTGTAAATATGTCAATTATCTCAAAGGGAAAAAAACCACAACCTTGATAATGTAACTTTCAAAAAATCACCTAATAGTGGACAACATAGTATGGAAAATACAGCTAAGATCACTCAAATATCCTTAATTCTGATCCTGTTTTCTACAGACTTTCCTTCTTTGCACCATCTTAATAATATTTTTTTTTCTAGGATCTTGCTATTATCCCAACTTCCAAGCAGTTGAAGAGCATGGGATTTCAGGAGAATGTTGTTTTACCATTAGGAAAGAAATCTGTGACCTCACAGATTAAATTGTGGCATTTAGCCACTGGTCTGAACAGACGGTGGAGGGAAGCTGCATAACTTCATGGATAGCTCTTGGAGGCACAGTCTCCCACCCCAAGCATTCTGGTGTGCAGTGAGATGGTCCAGTCAGCTCCAGCAAGTGTGGCTGAACAGTTGACCCGAGTTCCCCATAATGCAGAGACTGCAATTGTGACAGGGCCTTGCACAGGCTGTGCAACTAGGTGGGGAGTCGGGCAGACTCTTTGCACCATGTAAAGGCCAGTCACACTCTAGTTCTTTGCTAGTGTGTGACTGTATGTCTTCACTCAGCTTCAAAATACACCCACTGGGTGAAATCATGGGCTTATTGAAGTCAATGGCAAAACTCCTATGATTTCCCAGGATTTTACCCAGTAAAACCCTCTTGGTGTTAGAGGTGCGTCTCAGAGCAACTCTTCTGCCAGCTGGTGAGATAGTCATTTGGAACCAATGTCCAAGTGGCGTTGTCCTATGCAGGATTTTCCATTTAGGCAAAAAAGAGTGATTACAACACTACATATAAAAGAAACCTGGCCTTGATCATTTTTGTGTTCAACCATAAATATGCAAGTACCTCATCCACATACCTTTCAATGATTTACCACCCATTCTGATTTCATGTCAGTTTGCTTGTGGAAATAGAATATTGGCTCTGTCAGCTGCCAACTCATGGCTGCAAAAGCATTAGTTAGGGGTTAATTTTTAAACTGAAAATTTGTAATTAGAATATTCAGCATGTAAAAACAATTGTTATCACAATTGTGGCACAGATGTACAAGGGAAGATTCTGATGCCAGCTACAGTGGTGCAAGACCAATCTGTCATAAATAGTGAAATCCATTTAGCAGCTCAAATGCCACTAGAGCAGGCCAGCTACTAGTTGTCAATCACATTGTTCGGTGAATGATGTTCAAATAAATTATTTAAATACTAGTATATTCTAGTATTAAACCAATTCTATATGCCAATAACCCGATTAAAATCAACCCCAACCACAATTATTTAACCGAATGGCACAGTGGAAAGCAAGCAATAAAAACTATATGTGAATGAAACGATTATTATGAAGTTAAACTGTCTTAATATTTCATTACGCTAATACTCTCAGGCATATTAAAGTTTACTACTGGCAAAGTTACTTACTAACATCTTGAAAACACTCTACATCCTCCACTTTTAATAAAGTACTGTGCTTTTGATTAAGTCACTCAGTTTTACAGGAGTGAAATGAACTGTTGTGGCTCCCTTGGAAATTCAAGAAAATCTTGTATTAGACTCAAATAGAAAAATGAGAAATATTATGGGGGTAAGGAGAGGGGTAGGGTAGGTTTTGTGACCAAGAAAGCAGATAGCCACATATATTGGCCTTCATTCTCTGAGCGCCCCAAGGGTTTAATTCTGCCACCCTCACTCATGTTGCGTAGTACCATTACCCAAATTGTTCCATTGGTGGCAGTTTGTTTAGTACTTGTATGTTTATTCTGAGCGCAGATGATGTGAGCTGTAAGATAAATAAGTGAGTTCTTGCAAATAAAATGCACACTGAAAGGGTTATAAACATCAATAATAATTACACTTAATGTTAAGAGCTGCTAAATCTAAATAATGAGTATGAAGGCGCTGCACCGTCTTTTTTGTCAGCCAATGTATATGTCAGGGATCGGCAACCTTTGGCACGCAGCTCGCCAGGGTAAGCACCCTGACGGGCCAGGCTGGTTTGTTTACCTGCCGCGTCTGCAGGTTCGGCCGATCGCAGCTCCCACTGGCCGCGGTTCGCCGTCCCAGGCCAATAGGGGCTGAGGGAAGTGGCGCGGGGCGAGGGATGTGCTGGCCGCCACCCCCATTGGCCTGGAGCGGCGAACCACCGCTAGTAGGAGCCGCGATCGGCTGAACCTGCGGACACAGCAGGTAAATAAACAGGCCCGGCCCACCAGGGTGCTTACCCTGGCGAGCCGTGTGCCAAAGGTTGCCGATCCCTGCATTAGCTGATGAATTAATACTCTAGAATTTGTTACCACTTACTTTGAATACCCTTTGTTCAGATGCATAGAACTGAGCTTTTACTAAGTTATGAAGTTTTATATCACTATGGTAAACATGTTATATGAAACCCGACTAATGCCTGCTCACATACTTCATCTCTTATCTCATATACTATGTAGATACTGAAACATACTCAGTTAAATCCTCTGATCAAACACATATCTTGTCCTAACATTCATAATAAAGAACCATCCTGCATTCCCGCAAATAAATTCAAATCCATTCTTGCAGAATATCATCTGGAACAGGCAAGTGCTCACTGCCTTAGCTATCTGTCAAAACATCCATTAATAGCAAACCTCCGTGGGATCATCCCCTGAGCATTTAGGAGCAAAGACAGAAAATAGTTGTTCGGACTTATCTTGGAAGTGAGAACTCCTGCCAAATACAGACCAGAAGAAAAAGCGCATTATACCAAGTGGAAAAATAGTCTCACTCTCTCACATAGGAGATAGAGATACTTGAACATGTTTAGTTTTTTTTTTTAAGATTGATGTTTTCAGTCCATGGCTTTTCAGATCTAACTTATCATTTAGCTTATGTATTGGCAATTAATTCTGTAGTTCAAGAGCTCCAACCTAAGAAGAGTAACTACAAAATATCAAATAAGGTAATTAATTACTGTAGTATTGCTACTTTTTAATTAAAAGTTTGAGCTTATTAAATAATAGAAACAAAGCTGTATTTTTAAATCTCATTGGCTGAGTTTGTTTGATAAAGTAGTCTGGAAGGGAAGATGAGGTGAAGAAGGAGTACTGTACATTTTCACAAGAGCTGAGGAAAAATTTGCTCCTGTATTTTTGCACCCAAGCTAGAAGTGGAAGTGACTGGATTTCTGCCTTCAATTCATCTCTAGATTCCAAAGTGAGAATGAAGATTTTATGGATATTATACCTGCTAAAAGGAAGGCCACTCTTTCAGAAGATTGACCATATTCAGTAATTGCCACCATAACCAACTGTGATCAGTGGCTTAACAATATTTAATGCCACTGTGCTCTTCTGTATGCCCTTCCCATTTTGAATGTTTAGCTACTGTGTTGGATTGCAGAAGGAAACAGAGATATTGATGATAAGTCTAGCAGATTGATAAAGTGTAAATCTAAAATATTGCTTTAAAAAACTAAAGTGAATTTATTCCGGTATTTAAAAATGTAACGAAAATAAAACCCCACAATGGATTCAGTAAAACTATATTGCATTTTTCTAGGAAAAAAACTCCAATCTTTCAACTATACATCAGCCCTGTACATTAGTCTAGGGTTACCATCCATCTGTATTTCCCCGGATATGTCCGGCTTTTGCGTCTCTAAATAGCCGTCCAGGAGGAATTGGTAACAAGGTTAAAATGTCCAGGGTTATTTTCTCCCTCGCCTCCCTCCCTCCCTTCCATGCAGAGTGCGGCTGCTGATTGGGCAGCTGGGCCGATTGAGCCGCACCCATTGGCCTCCAGCAGCCAGAGCCCTCCCCTGCTCCCCCCTCCCTCTGTCTGCAGCCCTGTGTAACACACAAACCGACCCACCGGGCAGACTGTTTTGCCTACACGTGGAGCCAGAATGGTAAGGGGAGTCCGGGGGGGGGCAGTCAGGGAGTGGGGGAGGGTTGGATGGGTCCCCAGCCTCCACCTGCCACCCCTCCTCCGCGTGTCCCCCCTCCGTGGGGCCCCCCCCGCCTGCCTCTCCCTTGCCTACTTGTAATGCCAGAGCAAGCAGCAACTGCTGTCTGCTGCCCCCGGGTCCTAGCGTCCCCCCAGCCCTGAGCCCCCTCCTGCATCATGAACCCCTCAGCCCCAGCCCTCATCTCCCCGCACCCTAATCCTCTGCCTCAGCCCTGAGCCCCCTCCTGCATCATGAATCCCTCATCCTCAGACCCACAGCCCTCACCCCTGCATCCCCTCCTATCCCCAAACTCCCTCCCAATCCCCCTCCCCCTTCCCACACACCCCCTTCTGCCCTCAAACTCCCTCCCAAAGCCTGCACCCCCTCCCTTTGCACCGCCTCCCACCCCAAACGCCATCCCAGCGCCTGCACCCCTCACCCCCTCCTGCACACCCACACCCTGCCCCAGCCCGGAGCCAGCACCCAGCACCCAAACTCTATCCCAGAGCCTGCACCCTGCACCCCTCCTGCACCCTAATCCCCAGCCCAGGACCTGCACCCCAGACCTCCTCCCTCCACCCAACCCCCCTCCCAGAGCCTTAGGCAGGTGGAGGGGGTGGGTTCTGGCCACCACCAAAATTTCTACAACCCTGCCACCCTTGCGAGTGGATAAGGGTCGGGGCAGTCAGGGGACAGGTAGGGTCCTAGGGGGGCAGTTAGGGTGGGGGGTTCTCAGCAGGGGGCAGTCAGGGGACAAGAAGCAGGGGGGGTTGGGGTTCTGAGGGGGGCAGTCAGGGGGTGGGAAGTGGGAGGGAGTGGATGGGGCAGGGCGGGGGCGGAGCTAGGGCAGGGCTTCCCCTCCCCCGCCCCCCAGTGTCCTCTTTTTTGATTGTGGAAATATGGTAACCCTAATTAGTCACAATCATGTACTTTAAAATCTATCTTAAAACTTATTTTACTGTAGTGTTCAGAGAAATTCCAATCTAAAGCAACAAGTACCACATGTTTGAAAAAGCATATTCCCTGCCTCAAAGAGTTTACAATTATATTCTGTGAAAAGACATAATTGTCTGTTGGAGGTTTTTTTGGGAAGGGCAAAATTATACAACCCCATCCCAACAACGGTGGCTCTTGTAGCTTATAAAGCTGATGTGTATAGGTTGAAGACAGCCAGGTTTCATTATGACATTGGGCACAGTATTTTGCTGCAAAGGCATAGCATACCTTTTAAATAACTATACAAAAAAAATTAGAGAAAAATCTTGATGTGGAAGGTGTATTTTTATCTTCATATGACATATATTGGCCCAATGACAATAAGACAAGTCCATTAATATTTGTCCTCTAGGCATCTTCACAGAAAAAAAGATTAGTGTCATATGTACTTACATGTAATTTACCCATTACCATTAGGAATGTTTCCCTAACCAAATTAAATCTAAAAATATTCCAGTTAATCTCAAGGAAATCTTTGTCATATAATATGTATATGTATATTTTTAAATTACCCCTATAAATATATTCTGATGTTGCAAACACAAAGAAAAATAGGATGAATAAAACAGTAAGATTTTAAAGCATTATTTGTAATCTGTATTAAGAGTGATGTAATGTTAATGGTTTAACAGAAATTAAAGTAAATTATACATTTTAGGGTATGCATTATATGGGGTTAGGTTCACCAAACGAAGGACAGATACAATTCATGTATCCATATTTATAGAATTTTAATGGACAAATGCATGGGGCTTTTTGTATTAGTTATTTTAATACTACTATTTTTTAAAAAAAGTATTCTGCTTTCAAAGGGAAATATTGAAAATCATATTTAACAAATATCTCAAAATACATGGCCCAGTTCAGAAAAGTTAGTGTCTCCTGGAAGTTGATGATTGCCCTCATCTCATTGATTTCAGTGTGAGCTGGGGGAATTCAGCAATATGTAAGATCGGGTCCATAATTTCCTCTTTTTTTTCTGTTGGGAGTTGGCTTCTTCAAATTTACTCACATGAGTAATTCTTACATGAGCAGTCTTGTTGAAATCAATGGGATGGCTCTTGTAAATAGAGATTACGGGATAAAACCCTCAGTTTGTAGTAAGCAGGAAGGACTTCTGAACATCTGCTGTTCAATAAAGTTCAGTTATTTAGTGATTGATTTACTCCTCTAGGTCAGTGTTTGAACATTGCATTTCTTAACCTTCTTCCTCATCATATCTATTAATAGGTCTATAGTTTGGAGGTTGTCTCCCATTTTGGCAAAAATAATTAGGTGTGTTAAGTCTCTTGCATCTTCCTCTTAATAACTTCAAATCAATGTCATGAAAAGCCTAGAACCTATCTTCTGTTGTGTCTTCCACTGGTGGTAGTGTACTGATTAAGTTTGTAAGAGTGCCTGATAGAGTGGCCCAAGTAGGAAAATCATGTCTCATTGATCTCTTAGAATTCTTTGACTGTGTGCTCTGACACATCTGATTCTGGCTACTGCTGGAAACAGGTTACTGTATTAGATGGACCACTGGTCTGATCCATCACGACAGGCAGACTTGCAAACACTTGCACTAGGTCTGAATTAGGCCCACTGGGCCAAACTCTCTTCTCATTTGTATTTCTGTTTTACACCACGTGATGTGGTATACAAACCCCACACTGGACAACAAGAAGTTAATGAGCTGCTTTGGGTGCAGCCAGCCCTGTCACCACACATGCACAGGCTGTAGGAGGAGGAGCAGCAATAACAACTACTCCTGCAGCAAATGGCTGCCCAGCAGCAATTTAGTGGCACAACAGCAGGAACAGTAGCAAAGGCTGGTCCAACAGGTAAAGATCTTGATGCAACTTTCAGGTCTCCTTGGGGGCTTTAGGCCTGGGCCTACTGGTTCTGCCCGTGCCAGTGAAATTCACAAAGACAGGGCCTGGGGACAACCCAGAGACCTTCCTGGTAACATCTGACACTAGTATAAGTGAGATTAGAATTTGACCTGTTTGTCTGTGATCCTTACTACTATTTTATTCCTCACAATATGTGATAATATTGGCTTACCTGATTGTAGCGGGGTGGTGACCCGCTCCAGCCCTGATAGGGGTGGAACCAGCCCTGGGAGAGGGCTGGCAGGCTGTGAAAGAAAGACCTGGGCTGATTGGGGAAGCAGCCACAGCTGGGCCATGCCCCAATCAGGGTCCAGCTGGCCCTATAAAGGTTGGGAGCCAGGAGCAAGGACTCAGTCTCTCTCTAGCTGTAGAGGGAGAAGGGCCTGGCTACAGGGAGCTAGAGACAGGGTACCTGAGTGGAGCAGGGCTGGGGAAAGGCTGGGGAGCTCCAGCCTGGAAAGCCCCAGGCTGCGGCCTAGCATAAGGCCAACAGGTACTGGGGGTTGCAGAGGGCAGCCCAGGGGTAGGCAAAGGCAGCAGGTCCAAACCCAACCTTGCCTGTGATGAGTGGCGTATACTGCAGTCTGCCCCAGAGAGTGGGGCTAGATGGTGACTGGCAGTAGCCTTACGCTGAGGCGAGGTGGGGTTAGTGGGTGGCGGTTCCCCTGGGAGGGGAGACCCTGAGAGAAAGGGGTTACTGCCAGGGGGCAGCACCCCAGCTAACAGGGCACCGGAGTCCAGGGAGGGACCCGGGGGCCAAGCGGTAGTGGATCACAGGCCTGCAGAGGGCGCTCCGGAGCTGGAACGAGCTAATTCCCGGAAGTCACCAGCAGGAGGCGCTGCAGGGGTGAGTCCGCTCCTCTACACTGATCATAACTGATGTCTATCAATTATAATTCCTATTATTTCAGTTATTACAGATGCTTTCTTGGGAGCTGGCATTGTACTGTATTATGTAAACTTTGGCTGCCATTCTAACTCTGTGGCAGGTCACCGTTACTCCTAATTGATGCCTCTTTGAGTGTCCTCTAGTTTTATCTTCTCTTGCTCTATGTATCAAGGATGAGAGATGGGGAATTGTTGTGCTCCAATTATAAACCCAGCTAACTCTTGATTCTTTTAAAGATAGATTGAAATCTATCTTCAGGTGTGATTGCTGTATTGAAACTGAACTTATGAGAACATTATCTGTACTCCACTTCTGCTCCAATCTGAGTGGTGTTCTCTTTTTACTTTACATTCTAAACTCAGCTACCTATTACTACTAGAGCCATCAGTTTTGTATATTAGGCCCTTATGCTGTGCAATAAACTTTTCCCTATTGTGTACCATTGCTAATATCAGTCATTCTGATAACATCTTTTCCAGGAACCCAGTTTATAGATCTAGCTCATTTTTCTCATCACTTTAGAATAAAAACCAGTGGGTGTGTTAAGGAGAAGAATGGTATTCCAAATCCAGATGCTAGTGCTGATACACGCATACCCACAATTAGCCAGGGTGGAAGTTGAAAATGCAGCAATGAGGGATCAAGCTGAAGCTGTACAGAGCCACTTGCACACTGGTCACTGCTACCATCAAAGTTAGTGACAACAGATTTTTGGCAAAAGAGCCTAGTGCAGGGATCAGCAACCTTTGGCACGTGGCTCACCAGGGTAAGCAGCCTGGCGGGCAGGGCCAGTTTGTTTACCTGCCGCATCTGCAGGTTCAGCCGATCACGGCTCCCACTGGCCGCGGTTCGCTGCTCCAGGCCAATGGGGGCTGCGGGAAGTGGCGCGGGCCGAGGGATGTGCTGGCTGCCGCTTCCCGCCACCCCCATTGGCCTGGAGCAGCGAACCATGGCCAGTGGGAGCTGCGATGAGCTGAACCTGCAGACGCAGCATGTAAGCAAACTGGCCCAGCCCTCCAGGGGGCTTACCCTGGTGAACCGCGTGCCAAAGGTTGCCGATCCTTGGCCTAGTGTAAATACTCCTCTGTTTATGATCCAAACATTCATGCTCTTGAATTTTACTGATAAATGTTCATGAAAAGACCATTTCAAGGTCACAGGATTGACTATTTGTACCGGAAAAGATGTATTTTATGTGGCATGGTTTATTGTTTAGCATAGAGAGACAAGGTTCCCAAACTCCTTGCTGGACCTCTAACAAAAAGGCCAACAAGCAAGGTCAGGATTTGGTCACACCATTCAGCGTGGACACATGCTTTGATATTGGGATAAGACAAAATAAAATTTATACTCTATCAATCAATAAATACTAATTGCCTAATTTTTCTATGAGTGATGCATCAGGCAATGTATGGGGATTCAGACAAGAAAAGATCTCCTGTTTTCCAAAACTTCCTAATCCAATTTATCTGCTAGCTCTCCTTAAATTGTCACTCTTCCCTGGGTTATTGAGAATCAACCTCACACCTTCCACCCATCCAGAAGGACTATCAAAATCAGATGGACCATCAAGGAATATTGTAATGGGCCTATCACACCCGGAAGATGGTACATGCAAGGAAACTCATCCTATGGACTTGGATGCTGAATGAAGGAAATAAAGTAAAGTCACTGGAAAAATTTCCATCTTTTTGGCTGCTTGAACTCTTACAGGGCTAGAGACACCAAACACAGGCCAGAGATCCACAGAAGCTACCCCTGGTTCAGCCTTGAAAGATAGTTTGAATTGACAGATCACTACAACACTGTCACTCTTAGGATTTAGATGATAACTCATTTGTGTATATGTTTGGTTGCTTGCTTTAACCTGTAAATAACTCTCATTTCTTTTTCCTAATTAATAAACCTTTAGATCTTTTATTACAGGATTGGCTACAGACACTGTCCTTGGTGTAAGAACTAGGGTACCAATTGATCTGGGGTAAATGACTGATCTCTTGGGAGTGAAAGCAGCCTGAATGTGGTGTGATTTTTGGTGTAAGTGACCATTTATCTCTAAGTCCAGTTTGTCTGGGTGGCAAGATAGACTGGAGAGTCTAAGGTTTCTGTCTGTGACTCCATTGTAAGACTGTTATAGTGATCCAGGAGTTCACATTTTTACGGGCTTAGTGAAATCTAATTATAGAACACCCCTCCAGTTGGGGGTGTCAGCCCTGTTTTTGAAAGTCTGCCCTGAGGTAGGCACTCAATCGTGAGCCTCTCAAAACTGTGTGACACATGTTTTCAGTCTTTTCTATGCATCCAGGACAGTTACAAAATTACTTTTATAAAAAAAAAAAAGAAAGCAAGAAAGCTGAGATTTGTAGGTAATAATCTGATTCCAGCAGCTGGCTGGGGCTTTAAGAAAAACAGTAAATAGTGCCAGACTCATGATAATTTTTTTATAAGTTGACAGTGAAAACCTCAATGAGTTTTTTCAAGTCCTATTCCTGATTTCAGGTGTCACATTTCTCCACTCAGGGAACAGAAACAATATCATGTGACTTCTGAGCAATTACAGCGTACTAACACATCTTAAATTGAGAATTCAGTACTTGCAGCAAATTGTGACTAATATGTAAAGACAGAAATTTGGACAAATATTTGACAAGTACATTCATATAATGCATGTGTGTGTCCTCCCATGGACATTACACAAGGAGAAAAAGAGGCTAACTTTGACAAGTAAATTATTCACTGTGAATTATTTGTTCTGCCCTAGTGTTTTTCTGCTCCATAAGTATCTTAAAATGCAAGGTGATTTTATTGATTGATAATGCTTCTCCTCACTCCAATGTAACAATTTAGATGTTTAAAGCTTCCCAGAGTCAGCCACTGGATAGGGGAATAATTCACTATATTAAGGCACTGTGCTGCCACCATTAGCTGCAACATATTATCTGCTGCTTCAGCGATAGCAAACCACCAGACATGAACATCAAGGACAATCAGTATTTCAGAAGAGATGGCTGCAGGCAGCTTACCTGTTCCACCATTATTAACTCTTGGTGTCATTGTAACCTGCTGCCCTCACCCTCTCTAAATTAAATCAAAATGAAGGGTTTTAAAGCACTTAACCAACCACAAGCACTGAGGTGGCTGGATCACTCTCTAGCATCCTACACAGAAACTTCTTGACAATGGAAGTGTTAGTCACAGATGTTATTCACACATATATTGCAAACCAGTGCTTTTCTTAACGATGAAGGCTTAAAACACTATAATCAGCTTGTAAAGCAAATCATAATCAGCAAGTTGGAACCATGGAAACGAAACACTTTGAACCTTATGGTTACTAAGACAAGGCACATAAGTCACTGCAGTCTTCAAATAATTTCACTGAGCAAACCACACTGCACTCTGACTCAAATTATGTCCATTTCCAACGCACCCAGGTTGATGACTTTTTAATTACAAAACAATTATAAATCTCCACACCACCTATATTCACAGGTAAACACTGTATGTATTAAGTTTCCATATTTTTAATATAGGAAATAAAGAAGCCTATTACCCCTCAGCAAGTGCAATTAATGTAACCCAACCAGATCTTGTTAAGCAGGAAGGCTTAAGGGAGAAGTATCTCATCATCTGCATAATTTCATAGCACTATAGAAATGTAGAACTGTAAGGGACCTTGATAGGGCATCTACTCCAGCCCCATACACTGAGGCAGGACTAAGTATTATCTAGACCAGCCCTGATAGGTATTTGTCTAATCTGTTCTTAAAAATCTCCAATGATGGAGATTACATAACCTCTCTACGTAATTTATTCTAGTGCTTAATTACCCATACAGGTAGGAAGTTTTTTTTTCCTAATGTCTAAACTAAATCTCCCTTACTGTGATTTAAGCCTATTACTTCTTGTCCTGTCTTCGGTGGATAAGGAGAACAATTTATCACCCTTCTCTTTATAACAACCTTTTATGCACTTGAAGAGTGTTATCATGTCACCCTCGGTCTTCTCTTCTCCAGACTTAAAAAAACAAACACTTTTTTCAATCATTCTTCATAGGTCATGTTTTCTAGACCTTTAATAATTTTTGTTGCTCACCTCTGGACTTTCTTCAATTTGTCTACATCTTTCCTGAAATGTGGTGCCTAGAACTGGACACAGTAGTGCAGTTGATGCCTATTCAGTGCAGAGTAGAGTGGAAGAATTACTTCTTTTGGTTTGCTTAAAACACTCCTGCTAATACATCCCAGAATGATGTTCAGGTTTTTTTGCAACAGTGTTACATTGTTGAATCACATTTAGTTTGTGATTCACTATAATCCTCAGATCTTTTTCTGTAGTGCTCCTTCCTAGGCAGACATTTCACTTTTTGTATTACTGTATTTGATTATTCTTTCCCAAGTGCAGTATGTTGCATTTGTCCTTATTGAATTCCATCCTATTTATTTCAGACCATTTCTCCAGTTTGTCAAGATCATTCTGAATTCTAGTTCTGTCCTCCAGAGCTCTTGCAAACCTTCCTCCCCCGCCTTGGTATCGACCACAAACTTTATAAGTGCACTCTCTATGCTATTATCCAAATCATTTATGAAGATATTTAATAGGACTGGACTTGCATGAGCCCACTCAATATGTCCTTCCAGTTTAACTGTGATAACTACTCTCAGAGTATGGTTTTCCAATCAGTTGTGCACCTACCTTATAGTAGGTTCATCTACGCTTTATTTCCCTATTTCTTTATGAGATAGTCATGTGAGAAAATATCAAAAGCTTTACTGAAGTTGAAATGTACCTACTGCTTCCACCACATCCACAAGGCTGGTTACCCTGGTCAAAGAAGGATATCAGGTTAGTTTGAAATGATTTGTTCTTGACAAATCCATGTTGACTGTTACTTATCACCTTATTATCTTCTAGTGCTTTCAAAGTGATTGTTTGATTATTTGCTTCATTATCTGTCTGTGTTACCGAAGTTAAGCTGACTGATTTATAATTCCCTGGGTTGTCCTTATTCCACTTGTTATAGAGAGGTACTATATTTTCCCTTTTCCAGTTCTCTGGGATCTGTCCCATCCTCCATGAGTTCTCAAAGACATTCATTAATGGCTCAGAGATTTCTTCAGCCAGCTCCTTAGTATTGTAGGATGTATTTCATTAGGCCCTGCCAACTTGAAGATATCTAATTTATCTAAGTAATTCTTAACTTGTTCTTTCCCTATTTTAGCCTCAGATCCTACCCCATTTACACTGATGTTCACTACATTAGTCACCCTAAGTGAGTGAAACAAAAAAGGCATTTAATACTTGGGTCATTGATGCATTTTCTATTATTGTCTTTCCCTCCTCATTGAGTACTGGACCTACCATGTCCTTGGTGTTCCTCTTGCTTCTAATTTATTTATATCCCTAGCTAGTTTAATCTGCTTTGTGCCTTGGCTTTTCTAATTTTGTCCCTAAGTGTGTGTGTATAGACCTTTTTTGTATGACTGTTCTTTGAGTTTTAGGTCATTGAAGAGCTCCGGATTAAGTCAAGGGTGATCTATTACCATACTTCCGATCTTTCCTATGCACGGGTATAGTTTGGCTCTTGTTTCCTCCATTCCCTTCTGCAAGACTACTTGAGAAAGGGAATTTATAATGGGATGTGGCCTAGGGTCTGGCAGATGGCCAGTTTCCAGTGTATCATCCATTTGAAATCTGAAGAGCTGTGATATAGAGGCCCATTGATGGGTCACTATTGTGTGTCAGCAGCTCTTGGCAGGCCTGACATACTCACTACACCTAACATGTCATAATCTGAATTTAAAATGTGTCATGTAATATATCATTGGAAAACTAATAACTCATGGGTCATTAACATTCTTGCATGCGGTATGTATGAAGTGTATACAAAGAATTATGAATATGAGCTAGAATTATATTCTTAAAATATGTCTGGCAAGCAATGTATAAGCACAGTCTTCCTTAGACAAAGGAATGAGTATTTGTCTCACCAGTTTGGTCATCAGGCAGAGCTGATGAAGATACATTTACATAAAAGGTAAATAAAGCCATCAACTTAGTGTGTGGGGGAGATCTGGACTATAAAGAAGGGGGGTTCTGAACCTCAATTGATAAATAATTGAATCAACTGATTTTATACAATATTACTGCATTATAAAAGTGTATAAAATAAAGTATTTTATGAAAGCTAATGACACTGGTGATTAATATCAATCATTGTTAAATTTATGTTTTAATACTCTATGAGAAATTATAAATATCAAAGGATATTATGGCTTGAAGTCTCTGATCAAACACATAGAGAATCAGATTTTTCCCCAGACAGAAGGGAAGGCAGCTATTTACCTGTACCCAGTGAAATTATGCAAGATGTGACCAAAAACAATGGAAACCCCATTAACATACAAATCAGCAGAGGGATGGGAAGTCCACAGGAAGGGAAGAACAGCATGAGGTTATCCTGAGTCTGAGGAAAAAATACTGAATTTAGGAAAATATAAGTAAAAGGAAGAAACTATCTTGGTATCCATCACTGGACGGATACAATGGGCCCAAAATCTTGCAAGCTGAGAAATATGGGTCTTTTAACTAAGGGGGTTGCAGTCTCTGGGAACTGAATATAGGTGAGAAACCTGCTTATCCTGAGGTGTTTCACCTAATTAGACAAGGAAAACCATCAGCTTGTACTTCTGCAGAAAGTTCTGATGGAGAGAAAGTCAGCCATGCCTGGAATGAGGACATTGGTAAGAAATTTACCTTGAACCAAGTCTGTAGCTTGTTAGGTCTTAACCACTAGAAAGTGTATATTACTTTTTTGGCTTGTAACCGTTTTGTCTTTGTCCCATGTACTTGAAATTACTTAAAACTGTTCTCTTTTTTGTTAAAAACCTTGTTTTACTTTTAATCTAAACCAACCAGTACTATGTTTAAATTGAAGTGATTGTTAGCTCCAGTTAAAGCAACACACTGCTCCTTTAAAGAGACAAAACCACAGTAACAAACCTTATTACTTCTCGAAATGTTCCAGAATTGGGCTGGACATTTCAGGGCAGAAAGTTTTCAGGAATGTTGCGACTGGACATGCTTTGCAAGTAGTAACCAAGGTTGATGTAACCAAGAGAGGGGTTTTGTGTTGTAGACAGGCTGCTGGGGTCAGAGTACTGAACGAGGGAGTCACAGCAGCAGGATTTACCCAGGGTTACAGGGCTGGTGGTGACACAACCTCTTACTAGTCTGGGTTGAACCCCAAAACATAACAGTGGCATTTGTCAGCAAGCTTCTGTTAACCCTTTCATTATTTACACCCTAATCCAGGAAAGCACATAATCATGTCCTTAACTATAAGTAGGTAAGCAGTTCCAGTTAAATCAGTGGTGATTCACATACAATGAAGTGTCTACTTACCTACCTTACCTGTTGGCAATGAGGAACCTCGTGGGGTGGGGTGGGGTGACTGACAGGAGATTACTCAGCAGTCTGGTCAAGCAGGAGTTACAGACTCAGAGCCCCGGTAGGAATGAGGAGCCATCTTGTACTTGCAGGGTCTTTTTTGCTCTGACATCTGTGTATCTCCAGGAAGCTACTGATTTGGGGGGGGGGCAATACCCCAGTTTTTTTTAACAGAGCAGCACACTGTGGTCACCATAAAATGGAAGAATTAGGAAGAATATATGTGAAGAGAACATTGCAAATTTCCCTGTTCTTTGTACAGAAATACTCCATGTAGGGGACATAAGTAATCAAATTACAATCATGTGTTTGTGTCTATATTTTTAGGTGAATTAAATATGAAATAAAGTGTTCAAGGTCTGATTCTCATTTGCACTAAAGAACTTATACTTCTGGTGGTATAAATGTAAAAGGGATGTAAATTACTTCCCCACCTATTTTACACTACTAGAGCAATATAAAACCACTATAAAGGTACCTTGGTGTAAATCAGAATGAGGCCCTGAATATATTAAGAATTTTTGCAAAAAGATATTGTAACAAGTAGAAAATAGTGTTGGTGTGTTTCTTTAAATTTTATCCCGTATGAAAAAGAGTAATAAATGACTGATACAAAATGCAGGATAAATAATTATCAGTCAGTGACACTGGTGGTGGAAGGGGATAGATATCTAAATGTTGAATATGGGTCCTATCTGCACATTATTCTGCATATAAAACCAATTAAAGTTTGAGAATTTTGCATAAAATTTGATGGTGGGCCACAGAATGTTTTATTGATGAAAGAGTATGTTGGGGTACAACAAGTGTTAAGGTGTTAATACAGTTCTTGTTTAATCTTACTAGAATAAATAGCTAAGAACTGTGATCTGTAGTTTTGCATGAGGTTAATGGTGGCTTACTTCCATTGAACACCACCACTAAAAACCTTTAACCTTTTTATTAAACAAACAAAAAAGAAGAAGAAAATACCTCCAAAACTATTTAAATGATGTGAAATGTAAAGAATTCATGTTTTCATTTTACCATTTACCTTATTCCTTTTCCCTTTAGTCTCATGGAGTTTTTTATAGGCGGAAACATGTTTGCAATCTTCTTAGATGGTAATAAAGATTATATTAACTGACTTTCTTTTTTGGGAAGAACAGAAAGTCAATTTAAATAATAGGTCTTGGGTTAAATAATGGTGTGACATTAGGAGCCCACCAATGCCAACTGCCACACTCACCCCCTCCCCATACTGTACTCACATCAGGCCTGACACACTCATTGCCCCAACACACTCTTGTCATAATATGTATCTCAAAGGTGTCATGTAAAGTATCATATGTAAACTGGTGACACACTGGTCCCCAAAATCATTGCATGATGTGTATATATATATATGACTTGTGCACAAAGAGGTATTGGAGTGAGCTGGAAATAAGTTCTTTAACTGTTTTTGGGAGGCAGCACAAAAGCCTCAGCTTGTCCTAGACAGAGGAATGTATATATACTTGTCTGAATGCCTTGATCACCAGCAGAAGACAATGAAAGTACATTTACATATAAGATAAACAGAGCCATCAAACTAATAAGTGGGTAAAAAGACTGCTTAATGATCACACCAGGACACAGAATCTGCACCCCAGTGAACCTTCCTGGTTCTTGAAATAGAAGCAAGAGGTTTTAGGTAATATAAAGGAGATCCAAGAGACATTTTAGTTATTTTTTCCCTTAGGGGATAATAGGGTACAGCACCCTTTGAGCCTATGAAAGCTGGATCCTCTTGGCCTGGAAGGCAAGAGCTGCTGGAATCTTGATGTAAGTGAGAAACCTGGTTAGACAAAGATTGTAACTTGTTGAAATGAAGTTTTAGTCAGGAGAAAGCATGTCTTATTTTGCTTGTAATGCCTGTCTCTTTCATTCTTGCTTCATATCATTAAGCTTTCTATTCTTTGTTAATAAACATATCCTCCTTTTATTACAAAACCATCTCAGTGCTAGGTATGAACAGAGGTGAAAGTAAGTCGGTAGCCCTGGTATGGTGTGCCGGCAAGAGCCGGTGCGCCGTACCGGGGCGACCCGGCTTCCCCAGGCGGCCATTTAAAGGGCCTGGGGCTCCCAGCAGCAGCTGGAGCCCCAGGCCCTTTAAATTGCCACCATAGTCCCACTGCTGGAGCCCTGGGGTAGCGGCAGCGGGGCTCCGGGGGTTATTTAAAGGGCCGGGGCTCCCGCCGCCTCTACTTCCCTGAGCCCTTTAAATAGCTGCCAGAGCCCCACTGCCGCTCCCCCAGGGCTCTGGGGGCTATTTAAAGGGTCTGGGCAGTAGAAGCAAGGGAGTCCTGGGCCCTTTAAACTGCTGCCGGAGCCCCTGGCTGCCGCTGCTACCCCGGCGGGGGAGGGGAGGGCACTTACCAGTACAGGGTGGACCGGGGCTGGTGGCTCTGACCCCCCCATCCCTGCCCCTTCCACCCGAGGCCCCACCCCTTCTGGGGGCCAGCCCTAGCCCCAACCCAGCCCTATACCGGTAAGTCCCTATTTCTACCTTCACCCCTGGGTTTGAAACAGTGCTGTGTAGCCGAACAAACTGGTGTGTAGTCTGCCTCTTTAGAGTCAGCAAACTTAATAACTTCTGTGAGCCTCCAGTGAGAGGGACTGGACACGGCAGTGAGATGTCTCTGAGCAACTTGGGAATTAAGGTTTACTGACTGCTTCTTGCAAGGTAAAGTTTTGACTGGCAGAGTCCTCAAGAGTTCGATGGCAATACAGAGAAGCTGGTTTTTCAGGGAGCTGATACATAGCTTAAGGCAGGAAAACTCTCATTGCTGAGGCTGACAGGAGTAAAACATGGGTCTCACAATTCTGGAGTCCCCAAGCAAGACGTCACAAATGGATAATTAGATATTGGGTTCTTGTTGTTATTGAAATCCAATCTTGTTCCCTTTAAGATAAAACAAAACAAACCCACACAAAAGGATCAGAAATGAAAGAAATTGCAGCTTCTGTTTCTGTTGATTTCTTTCTTGCAAATAGCTGCTGACCTACTACAGGCACAGCATAGTTTTATAAGCCATTCCAGTTGCTGGATAATTTACCAATGTCAGGCTGTTTAAGGCTTTGTTTTTAACTTACTTTTCTGATCATAAGCTTTCAACAATGTTGCAGATTATGACTAGACAGAAGTCAAAGGGGGGAAAAGATAGGAAAGAGGAGAAATAAGCTGGGGAAGGAAAGGGAGGGAGTGGTAGCAGGTTCAAATTATAGTGGTCTTCAGGGTTTACCTGATCTTGAGGGAGGTGTTGATGCCAGATGGTTTATATTTCCTTGCTTGCTTTTGTCACAACACCTTTCATAATCAGGAAAATTAAGGCCATAGTGCATAGCTGCAGATACAGGTATCCCAGCAGCTGCTAGAGGTAATGGAAGCCATGATAGTGCAATTTGAGCTCATTCCAATCTGCCTGCCCCACTTAGCACTCCAGTGTCCCTAGATAAGCAAAGCTCAGAAAGAGGTAGCAACCTCATCCCATTAAAATTAATCAGTCAAAATACACACATTTCCTTTCATTTCTAGACTCCTGGCAGCTCATTGACATATCAACCTGTGACCTTTTCAGGAGCCTTCAAGATGCCTGAGCAGTTCTTTTTTTTTTTTTTTTTTTTTTTTTTTAACTCAAAAACATCCAGTTTGTACCAGTTTCCTACTGTACGTGACATCTCACTTTGAAGTCTTCAGTGGGTGGCTCATGGCTGTGGGGGAGTTCCATCTCTTCCTCTCCTCCTTCCCAAGTCTAAGTCCTGGAAAAGTGATATTGGGTCCATTAGAAAAATAATATAAGAAATTCCTTTACTCAAACATTAACATGGACAAACACTTCAATGAAGGGTTCAATATTAAACTGTCAGTGATGGATTAAGGAACAGGTTCTCTGAATCAAAGATCACTTTGAAAACAACAGGTATTTTTCAGTCCAGTATTTACAAAAATCCAGATGCTCATGTGAAACAGATTTCTGCAATAGCTGCAGCTAGGAGCCAAAATGCTATAAGCAGTAGGTCTTTCCTCCAAAAGTCTCCTGGTGGCAAATGTGCAACTCTGTTAATGGAAATTAGATTCTGATGACAAGAAACTTCTTGCTTATACAGATTTTTTATTCAAAATAGTCCAGCCCTGCACAGTGACTCAAAATATCCTGGTAGGCAGAAATGGGGAGAAGACGGTAAACATAAATATAATAGACTAGACTCCGTGGAAAGAGCTATTCACTGGTAAAAAAAAAAGAGAGAGAGAGCACGAGAGAGATATTTAAAGCTATAGCAATTTAAAATGACACAAATGTATGTCTACATATTTGAAAAGACTGTGGTATCAAAGCACCATATGCATTTAAGATAATATTGTAAAATGTACTGGACACATCAGCAGCTCAATAAGCTTTAAGGGATTCAACTAAATGCTAGAAATGTAAGAGCTGAGTTAGAAGACTCTAACACGTGTTTGGGGATTGTGAGGAATTCTATAACTTCTGGAAATGAACTAAATTTATTTCACATGCTCAGAGCTTTCTCAAAAATGTTTCTTTAGGTCTGAAATTTTCAATGCTCATATAGCAGATTAAATAATGTTTAACTCTATTAAACTCCCCTTTTTCTTGCATCTCAGCTTAACTTTTGTTGAAGCAAAGGCCAGAGTTCTGTCTTTTCAGGATTTGTCAGAAAGCATAACAAGGAGTCAGAGCTATTGTATGTAAAATCCTGAATGTAGCTGTTAATAATAGTTCCTAGACAGCTTCAAAGAGAGAGTACCACACAATTTCTTAGTAAACAAAGATTTCACACATACAAACCAAATATTGTAAATAGCATTTGGAATACTTATGAATAATTTCCCAACAAAAGCTATTAGGGAGTAAATCTACTGGTCATTATACAACCTTCCTCACATCAGTTGCTGCTACGCATATTTAAATACAAGGTTCCAACATAATATTTACACTACTAAACTTCAGCATGCATGCACACCCACCCACCCACCTTCCTGATCTGGCAGAGATGATTTCTTAGTCTCTTTAATGTGGCCATGATATGTAGCTTTGTGGAGTCTTCAGAGCTTAAGAAGAATGGGAGCCTCTCAGTCCCTTTGCAAACACTTCTGAGCTTTGTCAGTAAACACAAGGGTGGAGATCCTTACAACTAGTAGCATTCCTGCCCTTGGGTTAATAGTTGATTGATCTCCTCAGTGGCTGGTGAAAGGGCAATCTGTAACCTCTAACTGAAATGGTACAGGTACTGAGCCACAGCCTCCACAGCAGACCCAGCTCTTGATACTGTATCATTCATCTGCTGAGTACACAGGGCTGTCTTTGACTCCCTTATTTATACCTCTCCATCCTTTGCCCCCAGCTCTCAGATAGGGAATGTATGTGACCTGCAAGACTGTTTGACTTAAATGAAAACTTCTTATCAAGCTTCAGAAGTGGAGACTGAGCATCTCTAGTAACTGCTACGGCTTACTTTTGGATGCTTTTGCGCCCTTCTTGCATGTGAGCAGGGACAAAAATCAATGTCTCCCTCCCATTGGTCCTCTCCCCTTTCTTTGGGCCAAAGGCAGTGCAGAGAACCAAATGCTGCCATATAAAGCACATAGGTTACACATGCTCTCACCCCAAACATAGATATTTTAGCAGGGACAATTCAGGAAAATATCTTGAGTTATTTTGATGTATGGGAGAGTAAATAAAATACATATAAATATTCAGATTTTTAAAAAGTAACTTTTTTCTCGCTAATAACTCAACATTAATGGAATGAAAACATTTCAGTGTTTACACTTCCATTAGGAAGTGTACTAGTTAAGATCCTAGGGTCAAATCTGCAAAGGTTTTTAGGCACCTAAAAATACAGATAGGTGTACGGGAGCTGGGGAGATGGGAATGCTCAGGCAAAATTCTGTATAACTGTACACTACCATTCCTTCTCCATCTCATCTTAACACTTGCTGAAACACAGCTCAGAGTTCAGTCTCCCCAGGACTCTTGAGAAAACATTCCACAAGAGTTAAACATCAGGGCTATTGTAAGTAAAACTGAGGCAAATAGATATGAATAATCCCCAAAGAGAGAGCACCATACACTTTCTTAGTAAAGAAAACATTTAATGCACACAAAACACATTGCAAGTAGTATAAAATATTGTAAATGATGCTTAGAATACTATGGATAACTTTTAAACAAAAGCTATTAGACAGTAAACCTATGGGTGTTCCTTATGCAGACTTTCCCCCTTTTGTTTCTGTCACAAATATTCAAATCTAAGGTTTTAATATAACATATTCTATACTTTAGCACATACATCAAAACATGTTTTCAGTCTTTATAGTGTACCCATATTATGTGTGTGTGGTATCTGGCCAGTTCAGAGTTTGAGAAATGGCAGCATCTCCATCCTTTCAAACACTGTAGAACCTTGTCAGCAAACGAACAGTCTGGGGCTCTCCACAGCCAGCAGCATTCCAGCCCTTGGTTTAATAGCTGGCTGCTCCTCTCAGTTGCTGATGAAACAGAATTCAGTAGCCTGTATCCAAAATGGTACAGGGATCAGGACCCAGCCCTAACAGTGTGCCCAAGCACACTCACACACATATTTTGATCCTGCATCAATCAACAGTTGAATCCACAAGGCCGTCTTTAACTCCTGTATTTATAACATTTCACTTCTTGTGCTCTGATTGGCTCTCAGATGGTGACAAGGGTGAGACCTGACAACTGGGGCCCTCCCCCCCACCTCCCGGAGCAGAAACTGCCTACAAAGAGCATGTCAAGTAACTGCCAAACCCTGTTCTGAGATGCCCTGCATGTGGGGAGAGACACAGAATATCCAGCTAAAATTTAGGTCTCCTCACTGCTTCTCTCCCCTTTCCTGGGAGAAACAAAGTCAAATACTGATGTATAAAGGATGTAGGTTACATAGGTGCCTAATTGGATTTACAAACACCACTAAGCAGCATAGATGCCTAACTCCCATGGAAATCAACGGGACTTGGGCACCTAACTCACTTGCACAAATCTGAAAAATCCCACTAGATGCCCACTTGCATCATTAGGTGACCAAATACCTTGGCAAATCTGGCTCCCTAATCTTCAAATTAAAGCTTCTCTATATGGACAATTAGACCCTACCAAGCTAGGGTGTGAATCCACCTGTACTAGCTTATTGCAATCTGTTCATGTGGACCCTATTGTTGGGGTCCACTAGGCATAGCTACCAGGTAACTCGGGAGAGCCGAAGGCCAAAGTGTCGATGAAACTCTTTTGCTCTGGGCCTACCTGAACCCCCAAACCCCATCTTGTGAACTCTCACCTACTTCTGTGCTCACTGCTTACATGCTCTGAAGCAGGCTGAAGCAGAAATGTATTGGTCAGCGTTTCTAGCAGATGGCTGCAGTTTCACTCACACTAGCAGAAATAATAGAGATAAGGAGGAGGGAAAAGAGGGGTAGTTAGTTTGCAGATGTCTAACTCAAGGTCGCAGAGACTGGGAAAGTTTTCTCACAAGCTTATGTAGAGCTTATTGTAACGGTTGTCTGGAAGGGAGGGGTAAGGGTGAACAGCCGGACAAAGAGATGTATGGAAACAGTTTGGAGTATAAAAGGTAAAAGTTGTTTGTATTTGTTGCACTGGATTTGAGACATGCTGGTCTCCTAGTGCCATTTCAGAGCTCTGAAATAAACTTGGCTTGCTTTCTCCCCTCGGTGTCTTTATTGGTGCCAAGCACACCGGGCCACGGACCATTGTTGTCCCCTCGAGCCCCTTTGGGCGGGCAACAGTTTGGCATCCCTGGGTGGGCTTGAGGCTGAAATTTAGCCTTGCCCGGATCCCTCCTGGTGGCCGACGGATTATGACGACGACCGACGCCCAGAGCTCACCGGTGACTTCATCGGGGGCCTCAGCGGAGACGTGGTTTGTTCGACCCCGGAGGGCACAACGGTGCAACGCACACAGACAGTGGAGAAGCAGCTGCGGGCGACGGTGGGGAACCGGTCCCGTGGATAGGGCGACGGTGCAGAACCGGACCCTTGGATAAGGTAGGAACAGTCCAGTGGGGACTTTATCTGTCTTGACCTGGGGACGCCCAGAGTCTGCCTGTTTTGACCTGCGGACGCCCAGAGTCTCCCTCAGTATGGGGCAGGGACAGAGTACAGCCGGCAGGGTACAGTGCACACCCTTAGAATGCATTCTGGTGAACTGGAAAGTGTTTGGATCTGATCAGTTGATTAAAAGTAAATTGAAAAGGTTCTGTACAGTTGATTGGCCTCAGTACCAGCTAGAGTGCCAAGAAAGGTGGTCACTGGAAGGATTACTTAATTACAACATGATCCTTCAGTTGCTTTTGTTTTGTCAGAGAACAGGTAAATGGAATGAACATCTCTATGCGTATACGTTTATGGTGTTAAGAAATAGGACTGATATTTTGCTCAAGTGCCATTTGATTCCGACAGGCTCGGTAGTATTGGCTGCTAAACCCCAGGACCCTCCCACTGTTGTAATGCCAGAATCGGTGTCCCCTTCGGCTCCTTCACCCCCACAGGCTTCAGAGAGTACCCCCCCGTGGGATTGTATCCGTTGATTACTGAGAGTGTGGTAGCCCGTCCAGGAACACAGGATCTTGTGTCAGTTGCTTTTAACCCTGTACGTCTGGCTGCTTTTCAAGGCAGAGGCAGGGGAGTTCTCAACGAATCCAAGCAAGTTCATTTCTATCTTTGAAGGTTGTCTGGCTAGCCATAAGCCTGACTGGGATGACTGTAATATACTTATGAGAACTCTGTTGTCTGAAGTGGAGCGGAATCAGGTTATAGACAAGGCTAATGAGGAAAGACGGGGAAGGCATTTAAGGTTTAAAAGGGAAAGCTATTGGACACCAGAGGTTGTACAGAGTGGAATCCTCAGAAGTGAGTGTGCTTGTCCTGGTTTGTTGCTTCAAAGCTCTGTACAGACGTTATGTTACTGGAAAGGTGTATGATGGCAATGTGTATGTGTTAATGGTTGGAGAAAAGGTGTATGAGTGAAGAGTGGAAGGTTCCTTTGGAAGTTAGAAGAAGCCGAGAAAGGGAGAAGAGGAAAAAGCACAGAATGAGTTAACTGAGAGGAAAATACAGCTAGCAGGCTCATCCAAGGACAGTGTTCACAGCTAAGACTTGGCTGACCCCCAAGAGAAAGGGGGGCCTGAATGTGCGCAAGCAACTGTGAGATCTGCAAAATACTGCAAGGCATAATGAGGACAAACGAAGGGTTAAAAAGCAGCTTGGTTGGACAGTATTGGCTCAAGGATTTGGAAATTCCCCCACTCTGTTCGGACAGGCTTTGGCCAGAGACTTGGAGGAGTGGGATAATTCAGACAGAGCCCTCCTGCTGCAATATGTAGATGACTTGTTAATTGCTGCTGTGGGTCTAATCCCTTGTCTCAGAGCTACTGTGAGTCTCCTAAACTTTATTGGACTGCGAGGATACAGGGTATCTCAAAGCAAAGCCCAAATTGCTCTTTCAGAGGTTCAATATCTGGGATTTCACATCAGGCAGGGAGAGAGACAGCTCTCAAACGAAAGAAAGGAGGCTATCTGCCAAGTTCCCATCCCCAGCAACCGTAAACGGCTTAGGGCATTCCTGGGCATGGCAGGTTTTTGCAGAATATGGATTCCAGAGTTTGGACTGTGGGCTAAACCTCTGTATGAATGTGTTAAGGGAGCGGATCATGACCCCTTTTCACTGGTCCCCAGAAGCGGACAGGGCATTTCAGTTATTAGGTGCCTGGAAGCGTCCTGTGGCATACTTTTCTAAGCAACTGGATCAAGTTTCAAAGGGATGGCCAGCCTGTTTGAGGGTGGTCGCAGCTACTGCTCTAGTGCTTGGGGAAGCTGAAAGCTGACACTGGGAGGAACTGTGCAAGTGTATGTTCCCCATATGGTCCGAGCCTTGCTGGACACTAAGGGTGGTCTTTGGCTCACACAGGCTCGGGTTGCTCGGTACCAGGCGAAGCTGTTAGAGAATCCTGAAGTCAGCCTGCAGATCTGTCCCTCCCTTAATCCAGCTACCCTGTTACCAGAGACAGAAAAGCAGGAACATGACTGTTTAGAAATCATAGATGTTCAGTATTCTAGCCGCCCAGATCTAAAAGATCAGCCACTCCCAAATGCTAACGTGGAATGGTATACAGATGGAAGTAGTACTGTTGTGGATGGGCAAAGGAGGGCTGGTTATGCTATTGTGTCTCTTCATGATACCGTGGAAGCTGAGAGTTTACCGGCTGGGACATCTGCCCAAGATGTGAACTAGTGGCCCTGACTCGGGCACTTGAGCTGGCGAAAGACAAACGGGTTAATATCTTTACTGACTCAAAGTATGCTTTTGGGGTATTGCATGCTCATGCTGGTTTGTGGAAACAGAGGAGAATGCCCAAATGCATGCCCTTATCCCATCAGTGGGGGAGCTTGCAGCCCCTCAGTACTCCCAAGAGGACAGAAACCTGGCTGACAGTCTCGGTCTCCGGGAAAAGGAGGGATGGCTTTATTCCACAGAGGGAAAAATCCTCCTGCCCAAGGGCCTGATTCGACCAGTGTTGCAGAAACTGCATCAAACCACACATGCAGGCAGAGAGGCTCTTACCCAGCTCATGAATAAATATTTTCTAACCTCTAGACTTAAACCCCTAGCATCACAGGTACAGGCTGAATGTTTAATCTGCCAAAAGAATAACCCTCGACCAGGAGTAGCAGTGCCGCCAGCCACCCTGGAACCTACCCCAGGCCCAGGATTGGTGTGGCAAATAGACTTTACTGAGTTTCCCAGGACCCAAGGGTACAGGTACCTTCTTGTCTTAGTGGATCGATTCAGTGGATGGCCTGAAGCCTTCCCATGTCGCAATAACACTGCCAAGACAGTGGCTCTTAAGTTTGTCAAGGAAATCATTCCTCGCTTCGGCCTTCCTCAGTGGATGGAATCTGATAGTGGAACGCACAAATCAGACACTCAAGCGACACCTCTCAAAGGTCTGTCAGGAGGCCTCTCTTAAGTGGCCTGATGCCTTGCCCCTTGTGTTACTTCGCATTCGTGCTCTCCCTAAGGGTAGGATAGGGCTTAGTCCCTTCGAGATTATGTTTGGAAGAGCATGCCCTATGAATGGTACCCCAGTTCTGGCAGGGGAGTGGGAAAGTGGGGTGTGGTTTCTTGTCTCAGTACATGTGCCCTCTGTCTGCTGTTCTTTCTTTTCTTCACAGGTACATCAAAGATTCACAGCCTCTTCTGCTGGATACTCCGGTCCACTCCCTGCAGCCTGGTGACTCCGTTCTCATGCGGACCTGGAAGGACGCGCCTCTCCAAGAGAAGTGGAAGGGACCCCACATCGTCCTGCTTCTCTCCCACACAGCGGCAAAGGTCGAAGGACACAAGAACTGGATTAATTACTCTCGACTGAAAGCAGTGCCCGCTCCTGAACAGTGGACTGTCCAGCCTGCTGAGAAGACGGCTAACGACGATTTGGGACTTAAGCTGTTATTCAAAAGACAGTAAGGATCACTGGGAATGCGTTGTGATCTTTCTGAACAGTCACAGCATACTCCCCGCGAGAACCCTGAGCATTGGTTTTATTTTCTCACAGAAGGCCGACCTGGCCTATGTATTTGGTCTTGTTATTTTTTGACTTGTTTAGTGTCAACAATTCTTCTTGTCTTTTGGGTATTTGGGTTTGTGGTACTAGTGCCTACAAATGGCTTCCTAATGGTTGGCATGGTAGCTGTTACAAAGGCTATCTTGCTCCTCCCCTCCGCGTTCTACCCAAGGCTCCCTCAGGTCGCCTTGAGAGCTACCTTAGAACCCATCAGTGAAGGAGACAGGTTTGGGATGATAGCCCTCCCTTCCTATGGGGTGGGACGGCTAACCCAACTTTACAGAAGACTGCCTAAATTTCTCACCCAGTTTGCCAATGATACCCTGGCCATAGAGAAAAGCATAAGTTCTGAGCTGTACCAGCTTCGACTGCTGGCTTTGCAGAACCGACAGGCCCTAGAGTATGTGTTAGCCTCACGAGGCGGGGTATGTACCCTTATTGGAGAAGAGTGTTGTACCTATGTCCCAGAGTTTTTACAGGACATTAACAAGCATATCTTGTCAGCCAAACAGGCCTTTAACCAGTGGAAGGCCCAGGGAAGGGGAACCCACTATTTTGGATTCCCTTTGGGGTTGGATACCTGGTTTAGGGGAACTAGGGGATATAGGGGGAATCATTGTTCGCATCTTGCTCACAGGTGTGGTGATATGTTTTGTCCTTTTCCTTTTGCTCATTTGCTGTAAAATGCTCATATGTAAGATTTGTACCTCCCCCTTCCCAGAGGTTCCCTTATACCCTCTCATTGATAATCCTGATTGCATGGAGCTTAATCGCATTTTGTCTTTAGAGTATGAGAAAACTCTGACAAAGATTTGTTGAGTGTTCTCAAAGGAGGGATTGTTGGGGTCCACTAGGCATAGCTACCAGGTAACTCGGGAGAGCGGAAGGCCAAAGTGTCGATGAAACTCTTTTGCTCTGGGCCTACCTGAACCCCCAAACCCCATCTTGTGAACTCTCACCTACTTCTGTGCTCACTGCTTACATGCTCTGAAGCAGGCTGAAGCAGAAATGTATTGGTCAGCGTTTCTAGCAGATGGCTGCAGTTTTACTCACACTAGCAGAAATAATAAAGATAAGGAGGAGGGAAAAGAGGGGTAGTTAGTTTGCAGATGTCTAACTCAAGGTCGCAGAGACTGGGAAAGTTTTCTCACAAGCTTATGTAGAGCTCATTGTAACAGTTGTCTGGAAGGGAGGGGT
Source organism: Terrapene triunguis (assembly GCF_002925995.2). Taxonomy (NCBI): domain Eukaryota; kingdom Metazoa; phylum Chordata; order Testudines; family Emydidae; genus Terrapene; species Terrapene triunguis. The sequence continues at coordinate 1,480,282 of NW_020664403.1, forward strand.
AAGGGTGAACAGCCAGACAAAGAGATGTATGGAAACAGTTTGGAGTATAAAAGGTAAAAGTTGTTTGTATTTGTTGCACTGGATTTGAGACATGCTGGTCTCCTCGTGCCATTTCAGAGCTCTGAAATAAACTTGGCTTGCTTTCTCCCCTCGGTGTCTTTATTGGTGCCAAGCACACCGGGCCACGGACCATTGTTGTCCCCTCGAGCCTCTTTGGGCGGGCAACACTATAATGTATGGATTGTTAATGTACTCTGAGCTCATCCTCTTCGAAACTGCACTAGCACTTTAGTATACATTAGCAGGGTGCAAATCAACAGTTATACCACAGCAGATTAGTGTGGGGTAGATTCACACTCCAGCTTGCTGCGGTCTAATTGTTCATGTAGATGACATCCTTAGCTAAAGCAAAACTCCTATTGCACTTAAACGTTGTTTGGAGCTGGCTGAAAAATTTTGACTGAAATACTTTGGGAATTTAGTTTAAAAATTCTTCAACTTTGGAGAGGCTGGAGACTGATAATAGGAAAAATGAAACTGTAACTCTGTGACTTTTCCAAAGATAAGGAAATATTGAAAAGTTACATTGGCAGAGATACAGAGTTTCTGAAATGAATCTGCTGATTGGTTGGCACTATCTGTTACTGCCAATTAGATATTGAGTACTGAATCCCTCTGACTGTTGGGGAAGTAATGATTCTCTTTTCAATGTCCAAGTGAGGAAAAGTTTTGGAAGGGAGTTTTGGAGAAGAGTAATGCTAGGTATTGGAGTTGATCTTTGCAGACAACAACAGTCAAATTTGGGGTGTTCTCTCCAATATAGTGTCAAAAAAAGGAGGGAACCAAATGCTTCCTGAATTGAGTTTCAGCAATGCACTGGGAAATGTCTGCTAACCACTTGTGAGCTGGCCCCTGACCACTTTTGGACAGTGATAGCCAGGGTGGAATGTCTTCTTAAGGCCTCCTCAAAGAAAGGGCAAGCTTCCAATGACTCTTAAACATGTGGTGGTTGGTCCCTTGCTCAAGAAACAATCACTCAGCATTAACAACCTTCCTACCTATCACCTTTCCTTCCTGGAGAAGGTTATTGAGAAAATAATGAAAGGCCAAGTCTAGCAACTTCTAACATTCTCTACATGTTAGGATCTTAATCAATCAGGCTTCAGAACTAGGCATAGCATGGGAAAAACATTAATATCTGAAGGCAATGATCATTTGAGGGCAATGAACAGCATCTGGATTCTATGCTTATGTTAGATCTATGAGTGACTCAACACTATTGGTCATAAGACACTGCAGCCCCTAATGGAAGTTTGTGGAGTTGTCTTAAGGTGGCATCACACTTGCCTTTTGAAGGGATTCTAAAAAGATTATGCAGGGTGAAGCTGGCTGCATTGAGTAATTGGTGACAATTACTTTACTTTTCCCTTTTGGCAGAATATTTGCTAACAGATCAGTATTTCCATCAACCCAAATATATTTGTTGTTTGAACATATGAGAATGTTTTTATTTGTAGATGGGTATAGTTCTCTGCAAATATTTGACATATGCTATTTGTGTAGATTAATTAGATAAATCATATTTCTTTTCTCTGATCTGATGAGAGTGCAAGCATTTCCAAGGGTATTATCAGGGTCTGAATTTTAAATTTTTATATTACTTTGAAATTTGCTTTTCATGGACATTGTACCAGAACAACTTGGTTGCATGAATGTTTATACACAAAAAGACTGTGAGTATGGCTGAACTCAATTCATTTAACACTTTGAGCTAATATTCATGGGAACTGTTCTGCAGTAATTGCCCAACTCTAGTTTTGAGCAACTGCTCTTTCTCCCTTAGGGTATGTCTACACTACAGGATTAATCCGAATTTAGATAATTCGAATTTGGGAAACAGGTTGTATAAATTCGATTGTGCGCGGCCACACTAAGCACCTTAATTCGGTTTTTAACCACATTAATTCGGTGGTGTGCGGCCACACTACCCCATTAACTTAAACACAGTAATTCGGTGGTGTGCGTCCACACTAACCCTAATTCGAATTAACAAAATCGATTTAGGCTCTACTCCGTTCGCCGAGGTGGAGTACAGAAATCGATTTAAAGGGCCCTTTAATTCGAATTAACTGGCTCTGTAGTGTGGACGGGTGAAGGGTTAATTCGGATTAACGCTGCTAAATCCGAATTAAAGTCCTAGTGTAGACCAGGCCTTAGGGTGCTTGCTTGTGGAGTTCCACAGAGTGAGATCTTATCACTGTCTTGGCCATAAGAAAGACTGAAAGGAGTTATGATTCCATCCATACGTTGATTATTAGAGCTAAGCAAAATTCCAACATTTCAACATGTGTTTTAATCCCAAAACAGGATGAAAAATTGATGCTTTAACATTTCTGCAGAATGGAAAGTCTGAAAAAAATTAAATTGGAAATGTTTCATTTCAATCTTTTTGATGGAAACAAAATCTTTTGACATTCTCAAAACTGAAATATTTCATTTCAGTTTGGTGAAATGTCCTGAAATGCTTGGTTTTGTGTCACTTCAACATTAAACTGTATTTCCTTATGGTGTTGCATCATGGGATTCACATGACTTTATGCATTCTGAGAGTAGTAGTTTCGGAGCCTGATGCCCCATTTTACCATATAGGCCAGGGTCCCTGGCTGGACTACAGCCTCCATAATGCAACCAGAATCAGGTAACTCCCATGACACACCATGCAGCCTGGTCAGAGTGAAATCAGTGCATTGCCTCTTAGAAGCCGGGCCCATAACACAGAATGAAGACTAAATTATAATTCCTTAAGATAATGCACCAGTATAGGAAAATGCAATCTAATGATCTAATGATTTGTTTAACTGATTTGAAATGAAACATTTTTAGTCAGTTGAAAAACCAAAAACCAAAAACAAACCAAAAACAAAATATACTCCGACCAACCTGCCATGAAATATTTTATTTTCCTGACAGAATATATATATATATATATATATATATATATTCCATTGAAATAAATTGATTTTATATACATATATATTGGCTAAATCAAAAATTTACATTGAAAATTTCTACTTTTCAGAAACTGCATTTTCTATTGAATTTTTTTTTATTTTTTTCCCCACTGGAAAATGCTGATTTGTCTAAAATGAAACTCTTTGTGGGAAAGGATCTGTTTTGACAAATTTCCCATTGGAAAAAAACCCCCAGAATTTAAAAGTCTTGAAATTTTAAAAACATCCTGTTTTGACATTTGCAAAATGAAAATTTAAATTTTTCCATGGCTTTTTGTTTTTAAATTTAAGCTACTTTATAGATTCATAGATTCACAGATTCTAGGACTGGAAGGGACCTCGAGAGGTCATCGAGTCCAGTCCCCTGCCCGCATGGCAGGACCAAATACTGTCTAGACCATCCCTGATAGACATTTATCTAACCTACTCTTAAATATCTCCAGAGATGGAGATTCCACAACCTCCCTAGGCAATCTATTCCAGTGTTTAACCACCCTGACAGTTAGGAACTTTTTCCTAATGTCCAACCTAGACTTCCCTTGCTGCAGTTTAAACCCATTGTTTCTTGTTCTATCCTTAGAGGCTAAGGTGAACAAGTTTTCTCCCTCCTCCTTATGACACCCCTTTAAATACCTGAAAACTGCTATCATGTCCCCTCTCAGTCTTCTCTTTTCCAAACTAAACAAACCCAATTCTTTCAGCCTTCCTTCATAGGTCATGTTCTCAAGACCTTTAATCATTCTTGTTGCTCTTCTCTGGACCCTTTCCAATTTTTCTCCACATCTTTCTTGAAATGCGGTGCCCAGAACTGGACACAATACTCCAGCTGAGGCCTAACCAGAGCAGAGTAGAGCGGAAGAATGACTTCTCGTGTCTTGCTCACAACACACCTGTTAATACATCCCAGAATCATGTTTGCTTTTTTTGCAACAGCATCACACTGTTGACTCATATTTAGCTTGTGGTCCACTATAACCCCTAGATCCCTTTCTGCCGTACTCCTTCCTAGACAGTCTCTTCCCATTCTGTATGTGTGAAACTGATTTTTTTTCCTAAGTGGAGCACTTTGCATTTGTCTTTGTTAAACTTCATCCTGTTTAACTCAGACCATTTCTCCAATTTGTCCAGATCATTTTGAATTATGACCCTGTTCTCCAAAGCAGTTGCAATCCCTCCCAGTTTGGTATCATCCGCAAACTTAATAAGCATACTTTCTATGCCAATATCTAAGTTGTTGATGAAGATATTGAACAGAGCCGGTCCCAAAACAGATCCCTGCGGTACCCCACTCGTTATGCCTTTCCAGCAGGATTGGGAACCATTAATAACAACTCTCTGAGTATGGTTATCCAGCCAGTTATGCACCCACCTTATAGTAGCCCCATCTAAATTGTATTTGCCTAGTTTATCGATAAGAATATCATGCTATATACACTATAATATTTATAGTGTAAAAAACAAACAAACAAACAAAGACAAAATACACCCAAATCTGTTTCCTGATCAGCTCTACTTTCAGCTGTACGTTTCTGTCTACTGAGTGTCATTGATTTGTAGTCTTGGGGGTCCTATAAAACTGATCTCTCCTTCTTGATTACTAGACAGAGCCTGTGACAGACTGACAATAACATGTAATATCCCAAATTAACTTTGATGAATTAAATTAAACCTTACTGAATTAATGTTAATACCATTGAGGTACATTGTATTACAAATGCAAATGTTTATGTACTGTTGTGAGATTGTATGGAATTTCTTGAGCAGGAGACAAGATGAGAGCAGTCTCTAGACAGTATTAGAAAAAAAAATCTGGAACAATATGTGTGAAGTGGATTTCTTGGGAAGTAGTGTGGGGTGAGGGGAATGCAAATGCTCCCCCTCTGAGCCAACCTTTTGAAGATAAGCACTGGGGAGAGGAAACCATTGTGTACTAATTACTTGCTTCTGGAAACTCAGATCAAAGACCCTCAAACTATATAAAGGGAACTAATCATGTTAGTAGGGTGCTTGTTCTGAGCTGAAGCTGTGAGGAAATGGTAACCACACAGACTCCCCTAAAGTGGGGGGTTGAAGGATTGTTCCTACCAGAATCCAGGTGTCTCTTTGGATTAATTCCGGTAAATTTATTAGCATTCATATAGGTTATTTTATTGTTTTCTTTGTACTGCTTTTACTTTAAGAATAAAATATGTTTGCATAGGAAGTGTGTGTGGTAACGTATATCTGTAGCAATTATACCTGTTATCTGTCTCTAAAGACAAAGCAAGGAGGTGTCCTTAGGCAACCTGTCTGTTCTGGGAAATACACAGTGAAGGCAGAGAACTGTGCAACCTGGAAATACACTGGTCAGAATGGAATGGGATGCGGGTCTCCCCCCATAAAGGCAATGGTTGGGGAGCTGGAAGTCTGAGAGTAGGTGCCCTTGCTGGAGCACTGAGGGGAAATACAGTTGCAGGTGCCCTGAACTGTGATAACAGCAGTAGCCTGAAACTGTTTTTCATGAGTATAATACAATAAATCACTAATGGTATACACCAAGTCTCAGTGAGCCAAGCCTTTGATATCACCAGGCTAGAGGTCTGCAATGTGATGCAGCTGGGGCTCTCTCTCTAGGCAATTTGGAAAAGCCCCCTTTTTTAATACAGTAGAGAAGGTCACTTGTGCCCTGCTCTGGTTTACAATTAACTTCTAGGTGAAATTTAAGGTATTAATTAGACCATTCAGGCTTTATAGAATATACGTATCAGTTCTCTTCACTGGTTTCTTCTCTTATACCCTTCCTCTCAACTAGACACAACAAAAGCACCTTCCTCTCTGACACAAAGAAGCTTACAGCAGTTGGGGATAGGACATTCTCTGTGGAAAGTATCTTCTTCCGCACTTTGCCCCTGATGGGAACCCATATGAGCTTGGGTGTGGTTGCATTCAGGAAGTACTATAAAACACTTCTTTGTGCTACTAAAAGCAAGCACTGGGATTTCACTTTAAATAAGTCTCCTGCCTGGGAATTCCGTATTTTAAGTAATGAGAAGAGGAGTCTGTGCTTTCTGCTTTTGATGAAATACCTGTGCTGGTCCAACTTATGTCAAGTGCACCCTCACAGGACAAAGTTGGGTGCTCTATAAATGTCCAGTATTGCGTGTGTGTCTATGTGTTTATAAATGTATACTAGCAATGACTTGGACTTGAGATCGTGATATTAGATACCTGAGTAAGAGAATGCCAGACCAGCTGTACAGAAGTCTAAAGCTCACACTGACAGTTATATATTGTGATCCATACATTCATGACTTCCAGGCTTGCTCTTGCAACACACTCTGATTATTGGCATATATTGACTTAGGATTTGAACACAGTAGGGCTTACATCAGTATTAAGTGGCTCAGGGGTGTGAAAAAGACACTACCCTGAGTGATACAAGTTTCACAGACTTAAGAACTGGTGTGGACAGCGCTGTCGGCGGAAGGAGCTCTCCCATTGGCATAGAGTGTCTGCACTAGCAGCACTACAGTGGCACAGTTACATTGGTACAGCTGCGCCTCTGTAACAATTCTTGTGGCCGTTAGTCTGTAGAGTGCTTAGCTACTATGGTGATGAGTATGGTATAAATATCTACAGGTAGGGGTATGGGCTTTGTTTTGTAAATGCAGAAGTATGAAGTTAAAAATAGCCATCTGCTTATCAAGAAATTCACCCTTGTAGAGATTCAGGACAAGCTGCATGTACAACTTCAGTGCCGTGCCACGTGCAGAGAGTCAATATTAAATGCCATTTTGACTGCTTCCTTCAAATTTTGGATGCATAAAAATAAAGGTTTTCAATACTGCCAATAATTAACTGTGAACAAGAGGTGCATCATATTTTCTATGCATTCAACAAGATGAAGTCAGCTTTATATTCAACTTAATTTTTTTAATTAAATCATGGGTAGAAGGCAATTAACATTGATAATTGAGGATCTATTTTGATTTAAAAGCCTCATGCTGATCAATGGAAGCAGTAAATCTTCCAGATTTCTAGCGAGCTTTTAAACATCTATATTAATCAATAGGATCAATCTTAGATGAACTTTGTTCTCCACTGGAAAACTTCTTCTGTTGCAAATATCCATTACCCTCAGTAACTAAATCTATCCTTCGCCTAATATGGGATACTCTGAAATCCAAACAGTCCACACCCTCACTCTATTTACATCAAAGCAATAGAGTTTTCAGGGAGGAATCAAAAGCCAGTGGTTAAAGCAGGGGACCAGGAGACAAATGCATGGGTTCTATTCTGGGCTCTTTCTCTGTCTTCATAGCCTGGAACAAGATACATATGTTCCCTTCTGACATCCCCATCAACCTAAGGTTTTTTGTTTGTTTGTTTTTTAATGGAGAAAATACATCATTCCTTTACCAAGATTTTGCAAGGCTTAGTTAATGGCTGCAGAATGTTATATGCCTCAAAGCAAAGACACTCTGTAACTTCTTCTATAATATTTATTACTTGAAACATTTTATTAAATACATATGTAACAAATATAAATAGTGAGCATATTCTTTTCAGTGTACCTGTCTTTTGTCAGAAAGAATAAAGCAAAATATGCAGGATGCATATCTGCATTCCTGTATCCTGATTTTAGTAATTATGATTGTTGCATTCCTTTCAATGTTTTGTTTGTCACACTGTTTAGTTTGTGTTTTTCGGTCTTGTCTTTACCTCTTACTATCCTAGTGACCCTTTATGGGAGCTGGGGCTCTGCTGCACTCTGCCAGGCTTAGCCCACTTCCCCAGCTGGACAGAATAAGAGGACTAGGGCCATATGACAAAACTAGGCCTGCTGAAATGATAAAAGGGCAGCCTGTTGTCATGAAGGAAAGATCGTTTAGGGAAACTAGTAACTGTATGTTTTACATACAGTTCTTGCTAAAGAAGCACTAGAAAAAGAGAGCACAAAGAGGTAAACAAGAGTACACAATCTGGCAAAGACATAAGTGATACAAAAGAAGTTCCCCAGATTCCACTTTGCATTCCTGATCTCCATTTTGAATAAGCAAGAGTCACGCCACCATTGGAAGCTGCAGGTCACATGATATTTACGGAGCAAGTGTAATCAAAAGCAAGGGAAAGGTCAGCTGAGCTTTAAAAGTAGGGGAAAGGTCTGCAGCTTCTAAGTCTCAGGTAAAAAAACAGTTGCAGGCTAAAAATAGAACTGGCAGTGGGCATCCTTGGAATGTTTGTACTGAGCATGTGCAATAAAGATCTGACAGAAAGATATTATCAAAGGTGTCTAGAAAGTTCTGACAAGCTAGTATAAAAGCCAGTGTGTCAGTGTGCAGCTAGGGAGCTGGAAGGCCAGGAGAAGAGACACAAAGAAATGAGGAGCCAAGAAGCAAGCAGACTAGAACAGAGCAGCTCGTGGCTGATGGCAAAGAAGCAAGGGAGCAAGCAACAACAGCAGAACCAACACAAGAGAGAGTCCTGCCACTGAAGCGAAGTTAGCAGACAGAATAAGCCTGTCAGTTATAATTATAGTATAAAACTGTACAGTGTTAGTGTGTACATGTGTTGATAGTGAAAGAAATGTATAAGATTTAAACCATTGAAGAATTGCTGTCAGCAACCTGTGACAGACTGGTCATCTGTAACAGGCTGCAGCCTATTGGAATAACCTCAGCTGTATCTTATTGTGGTTTAGGGGTACTCTAACTTGTAAGGTATTTATGCTTTATATTATTGTATCAGGGATTGCTGTTTGTACCAATAAAAGGTGCCTTGTTTTGGAAAGAATAGTGCTTGTGTCAATCATTTAATTATCGGAAGGCTGTATCCATGCCCTCCAGATATTTCCTTAGTCACCATAGAGACCAGGTTGTTTTATAAGAGGTGGGATGTTTTTGAGGGAACCCTCGGTAAACCCAAAAGGTGGCAATAAGTCAGCTATTCTAGGGGTACCCTAAATCTGTTTTCAGGGTAACAGAAACATATCTTTAAATATGTAGACGTGTCTGCACTGCATTACAGAATGATTCCCTGAAGTAAATTGTGCCATCTAGGTAAAAATTGAGCGCCTGATCCAATTTCCACTGGAATTATTATACACAAGTCTTTCATTTCACTTCCATGGAAGCTGGAATAGGCCATGAATGAGAAATGGACCTATAGATAGATAGATAAATAAATAAATTAAATTAAATAAAGCATATTACAGTCCTTAAGGAAAAAAAGTTAACATTGTATAAATGCAAAGAATTATTAATGACTGTGACCAGGGGCCTGGGATGAACCACACTGAGAATGCCCCACTCAGGGCAGACTGCAATAATCAGGGCAGACAATCCCCAAAGCTGGTGGTTTATTCTATAATTAGATTCACCAAGGCAGTAACAAGAGCTTTGCAGTACCACACTGGTTAACCAGAAGCAAACACAGTCCTTTTTAGGCATTCCAGCCCTTGGTTCCCATCCAAATAAGTCTAACATAGTGAGGGGTCACTGAAAACCCAATTCACCATACGTGAGGTTCTACTAATCCCAAAGGATCTGATACTTACCACCAAGTCAGTATGTATCTCAGATCTTACCCAAATATCACACTGTCAGCCAATCTTCAGTAAACTAAGTAATGATTTATTAATAAAGGAAAAGAAGAGTTATAAATGGTTATATAATAGATCATATACATGCAAATGATTACAAACTCCTTATATCAGGTTTGTAGCAGTGATGGAATAGACTGCTGGCTTGCAAAAGTCCCTCTGATAACTCCCCAGAGATTGGAAGGTTCTCAGGCCATATTTCAAAATACTCCTTTTAGTTGCAAGTCCACAATTTAGAGAAGTTGGAGCAGGAAAGAGGAAAAGCAGAGATGTCACAGCTTGCAATTATTAGCCCAGCCCAGCTGAATGGAAAGATACTGGCCCAAGATGGAGTCCAGGGTCACATGAGCATGGAAAGTTTCTGGTAAAATATGGAGTCTTAGGTCAGGCGTCCTCATCTCATGTCCTTACATGGTTTCCTGAATTACAGGGGTGGCCATTGGCCCCTCACTGTGTGAGGTAGCCACAGGAAAGGCCTACCGAATGGGATGAGTTTCTTCAACGGCCCATTGTGAGAGTGGATGTCCTTAATGGGCCATCAACAGGTAGCTAAAATTTACCTTTGGGGTGCCACCCAGAAACACAACACATGTTTGAGATACCAATGCATAGCCAATATTCACAATATCAGATACAAAGATGATGTTTGCATAAATAGGATAATCACACTTAGCAAGTCATAACTTTTCTATTGATACCTTACATGACATACTTTGTATCAAATTTAGTGCAATTGTGCAACAGTGGTAGCAACAATGATTTAAATGGTCATCTTCATTCATACAGCATCACAATGACAATGCAGATCCTAAGAGTTTCAGAAGTGCTTTCTTTCACTACCACATTTTCAGACAGCTCTAATTTTATTTGCAAACCCATTTATTTCTTATTTACTGGAACTATTTTTTTTTCCAAAAAGTCTGAAGATAATTGGAAAAGATGTGCTAATGTTTTTAAATAAAAAAAGTTTACCAGTAATTTAACTATAATCAAAGTATTTAGACTGAGTCTGGATAATATTTCTAAATTTATTTTACATTACTCTACAATACAGTTGAATCCACAGTTTCTTCCAGGGCACGATAAAACTCTCTAATTATCTTTTTTCCCCTCTTTAGTTTCATGAAATATCAACCCATTTTATCTTTAAGTGGTTTGATAGAGCCAAACTCATTTTGTCACCTAATTAAATGGAACAGGAGTTGACTTGGCTTGTTGCCCAGTGTGTACAGCCTATGTCTGATGCATTGAACGGGGGGAAGGGGGGAAGGGGATAGCTCATCTTATTGAGTGAAAACTCTGGAGTACACAGATTTTTATTTGTGATCTTTTGAATCCACATGAAAGTCACCAATTACTTGAAATTGTAATTAACCCAGTCTAGATAAATGAATAAACAATTCCATAGCCTTAGACTGGTGGCTTTGTTCAGAGCATAAAATAGAATATATTTTCACTCAGTTAAGACCATGTTTTCAGAACAACATGCATTAGTAAACCAGATAGCTTATTTTTACTTTGGGTTTTCAACACACGCCAAAATGAGAATGAAGACTTTTTTTTTCCCCCTAGTAAATGCTGCCTGGAGACAATTCCTTAGCTTTTGATAAACCTCTTTGTTATCCTGTACTATTCTTCTTTTCCTTCATAAAAAGTTCTGAGCAATTAAAGAAAGAAAACTTACAAGCCCGTTAGAGTTTAGTAACTGAATATTTGTCATGCAAATTTCAATGCCTAATTTATCAGTTTTTAAAAATGAAATCACATTAACTATATTTGTATCTATTAGATTACTTTGCTACAAACTAAAGCGTATCAAAACAAAGTTACTTGCAGGTAGGGTGACCAGACGTCCCGATTTTATCGGGACTGTCCCGATATTTCCTGGTTTGTCCCGCGTCCCGACTGATGTGCGGTCGGGATACTGGACAAACAAGGAAATGCTCCGGAGCCCGGAAGTGCTCGCGCCCCCCCCGTCCCGACTCCACCCCCGCCTCCCCCCACTGGCTCCCTCCCCGAATCCCCGCCTCTTCCCCAGGCTCACCATTCCTCCTCCCTCCACAAGCGCTGGCGGGAGGCCCCGGAGATGCAGGGGAAGCGCGGGGCCAGGGTGAGTGAGAGTCCGGCCTGGCCCCGAGCAGGCAGGACTCAGTCGGGTGGTAGGGAGAGTAGGGGGGCGGCTCGGGGGGTTCATGCCCGGGCGCCAGAGCCGCAGCCGCCAAGCTTGGCCATCGGCCGCTTCCTCCCCCCGCGGCAGTGGGAGCTGCAGCAGCAGCTGCTCCCGAGTCCCGCTGCCCGGGGGGGAGAACAGCCGCCGCCTGGCCCCGCGGGCTGCCCCCCTACTCTCCCTACCACCCGACTGAGTCCTGCCTGCTCGGGGCCAGGCCGGACTCTCACTCACCCTGGCCCCGTGCTTCCCCTGCGTCTCCCGGGCCTCCCTCCAGCGCTTGTGGAGGAAGGGTGTTTCCCCCCCTCATCACGATATTTGACTTGCGTGATCTGGTCACCCTACTTGCAGGATTGTTTGCCAAACAGTATATCTTAAGCTATTATGGAGGAGTATCCACATAAACTGAATTTAACATTCATATTTATGAATGTATTCCTCAAAACAATCAGGGAACAGAAACATATTGGTTAAGTGTCCAATTGAAAAAGGCTGAATTTCATAGTCCAAAATATCACAGAGGACTCCTCATGAGCAATCAGCAAATAAAGAAGTATTTGGCAAATAATTATAAACAACAAATACATTCAAGAAAGTCATGATCTACTCATTGATCAGAGATTTTTTACCTGTCTCCAGTACTATTGTAACAACAAACAACAAGTAGGTATTATTACAAAGTCAGCATTTTCTCAGTTATCGCACAGTGTTCACAGTATTATCCAATACAATAACTCCTCAGTTAAATTCATCCCAATTAACATTATTTTGTTTTTATGTTGCTGATGAATTAGGGAACATGCTCATTTAAAGTTGTGCAATGCTCTCTTATAACGTTGTTTGGCAGCCGCCTGCTTTGTCCACTGCTTGCAGAAAGAGCACTCCATTGGAGCTAGCTGGTGGAGGCTTGGAACCAGGGTGGACCGGCAGCCCCCCTATCAGCTCCCTGCTCCCCTAAGATCCCTGTGCAGCAGCCTCCCAGCAGGCTATCAGTTGCCGGCAGTTCAGCTGTCCCTCCCCCCACTGCCATGTGCTGCTCCTGCCCTCTGCCTTGGAGCTGCTCCCAGGAGCCTCCTGCTTGCTGTGAGGGGGGAGGGAGGGAAGAGGGGGGGTAATGTCAGGGTGTCCCCCTCCCCCCTGCTCCTGCCCCCCGCTTACCCCATCTCCATAGAGCAGGGAGGGACACGACAGGGCTCAGGATGGAGGGAGCTTGCTGGCAGAAGCTGCTGTCTCAACTTGCTGATCTACATAAAAAAGGCAACATACTTAGAGTGGGGTCAGCATACTTAAAGGGGCAACGCACATCTCTCTCTCACACACACACAGCTTGTGTGTCTCTGTCTGCCATGCTATCTCCCCTCCCTCCATTTGTGCTGCCTTGTAGAGTGTGAGGCTACACGGGGGGAGGGATAGCTCAGTGGTTTGAGCAGTGGCCTGCTAAACTCAGGGTTGTGAGTTCAATCCTTAAGGGGGCTACTTAGGGATCTGGGGCAAAATCAGTACTTGGTCCTGCTAGTAAAGGCAGGGGGCTGGACTCAATGACCTTTCAAGGTCTGTTCTAGGAGATAGGATATCTCCATTTAAAAAAAATTAACAACAATGTGTTAACCCTTGAGGGCTCAACTGTTCTAGTTCATCATTTAGCAGTAACGCATTCACTGGGAAATACCCCATCTTCTGACTTCACCACCTCAACCAAGCTCCGCAGTCATCATTGCTGTGTACAGTATTAAATTGTTTGTTTAAAACTTATACTGTGTGTGTGTGTATAGTCTTCTGCCTAGTGAAAAAAAATTTCCCTGGAAACTAACCCCCCTATTTACATTAATTCTTATGGGGAAATTGGATTTGCTTAACATTGTTTTGCTTAAAGTCACATAACTACAATGTTAAGCGAGGAGTTACTGTATAGTGCAGTTATTTCTTTATTTTGAATAGGAAATAATTGTCATGTCTCTGATAACATGCAGTACCACAGTGAGAATTGACATTCTAATGGTGATAGCTGTAGTTAAAACCTGCTCTTGAGAAACTGAGGGATTATGGGTAAAAGAATGTTTTAAAAGAATGACTAAGGCTCCAGTCCTGCAAAGACATATCATGTGTTCAACTAAGGAAACTATTGCACTGGATGGGACCTATGCTGAGAAATGAAAGCAAAGTTTCCTTTTTCCTTTTGAATTCTAATTAAAATAAAGCTGACAACTTTTAGAGCTCCCTTTGTGTGTTAGGAGTATTGCTTCAGAGGCACCATTTTGAAGGCATGATTCATTAGTGAGCTTCATTCTGATGCATGTAAATGTTCATTTCATTACTAAAGAGACAGATTGAAGCTGGTCCCTGCATAGGTGTTCCCAGCGAGAGAGCACAAGGCTTCTCTTCTCTTTTGTACCCTATATGGGCTGGCCTGTCATTACTTTCCTAAAAGTTTCAGTGGCACTTAAATGTAAGCCCAGGGTTAGTAGAACTTGAGTTGGCAGATCCTGGGTTTGTTAAGCTAGGGCTTGAGCGTCTATATTCATTTGTAACCTCAGGTTAGGAGTTGTTGAACCCTGAGTCCCAACCTGTGGCTTCAGCATCTACACTGCATTTTGCAGGTCTAAGTCCAACCACCCATATCCCAGACTTCATAGAACCCTTCCAAAATGTGGACTCTCTAACCCTTTGTTCATGGTTCAGAGTGGGAAAACTTGACTGTCCACCAAACATGACTGTCAAAAGGACAAGGAACGTCAGCCCATAGGATTGTGGAATACTTTTGGAGTACTCCCAGAGTCCAAATGCAGTGGGGCTGCATCTACACTGCAAATCAATAGTGCTTCAACCCTTTGGTCCCGGCTTGACTCAGGCTCAGCCCCCCCCCCACCCCCATGAGGTCTGGGGATCCTGGGTCCAAGACCTGGGTTACTCAATTTGTGTATAGATGGAAGGAGCTTAGGCTTGAGCCTGTATTTGAACCCTGGGCTTACATTCCAGTGTAGACATACCCTTAGATGCTTTTGAAAATGTTACCTCTTGGGCTCTCCTGAGTGCAGGGGATGTTCCTGGTTAGCACTGCCATGCATGCTAGCTGCCACTTAGTGCTGAAGAGGAAAGGAAGCCATGGTCATGCCCCCATCCACAGCCACCATCAGAGCTGACTTGCCGTGGATTTCTATAGGACGTATAGTTGTAGGCATGGGCCCTCGGTATGCTAAGGAACTCAAGAGGTATTGTGGTTCTCTAAAGCTCCCATCAGGACAAAGGCCTAATGCTTAATAGGTATGGTTGAGTCTGTATTATTTATATATATATAAATACAAGGCTATATATATATATATATATAGCCCAGCCTTGTATTAAAGTCTGTGTTGTATTAAAGAAGTGTATAGCCACATCTTTAATCTCGCATCCTGCATGTTAAGTATGTATACTTTACTTGTAAATGACACTGGCTGAGCACATTTCCTAGCAAAACCACTATGATTAATAATGTCTGTTAAAGGAAAATTAAAATAATCAATTTATATCTCCCCCCCAAAAAAAAATTGCATTAGTACTGCTAATTCATTACATCTAAAAGCATCATTATGTAAACACATTGGATTTGTAGCCAAAAAGCATTTGTTGTGAGGGAATATTTTCATTACACTGTTAAATTGTATATACTGACCGACATCTAGAGTTCAGTGTATTATATAGTTTTATTTTCAAAACAAAAATGGTATATGATGTTATGTACTTGATGGCTCGGTGTTAAGTACTTGATGTTCACTACTTAGTTTAATAATTGCAGCATTTAAGCTTTTAACAAAGCTCCTATTCCTGGAATAAAGTCAAAACTACTTATCACCAGAATGTTGCTGAATAGCTAAGGGAGTAACAGGAGATGCACGGCTGCTAGATCACTAATTCAAGCACTACTAACAGAAATTATTTCTCATGTAGTACATTGTGAAATGAGTTGGTTATCTCATTGGGGTTGGGTGGCACCGCCCTTTCTGTGGATAGGGCTCTGCACAGGGACTGAGAACACCTGGGGTTTTAATTTTGGCTCTGCTGCTGAACGGCTGTGTAACTTTAGGCAAGTCACTTCACCTTTTTACTTCTCCTCCTACCTTTTGTCTTTTCTATTTGGCTCATAAACTCTTCAGGGAATGTCTTTTGGTGTGTATTTGTAAAGTGCATAGAACCAGTGGGAATCCATCTCAGCTGGTGTCTACAGGCCCTGTAATACAAATGATTTGTTTTTTTAAACAAAATTGATGGCAATCGTGTTGGCAGTCCTAGCAAAGATATTGGGCCTGATTCTCCTCTGACTCACCCTGGTCTAAATTAGGAATGACTGAGGTCAGTGAGGTTATGCCAGTGTAAAATCAGTATATGTTAAAGGAGAATCAGGCCCCGAGGATTTAATGAGTAGTTACTATCTCACCTTCATATTTAGAGCCTTTATTCAAGGCATTTTAGGGGCAGTGTGGGTAGCCTGTACTACTGTGTACCAGCTGTATCTATTCTGTGAATAGTTATCTCCAGTGCAGCCTAGCCAACCTCTTTCATTGGCACGCACTAAAGTCACTTTAAAAAAAAAAAGTGGTAATGTTGGGAAGGTGAGGGAGAAGAACAACGCAGAAAACTTCAGTGAAAATAAGTGGGCTGGATTTTAGAGTGAAATTTGCAGAGATGTGAATGGTTAATACCCATCATGCCATTTTTTCCTTGGATATGAGACAAAGATTGCAGAGCATTTGCTGGGTATTTAAAGCTTATAGGAGCATGGCTACAAAATGGAGACATTATGAAAGTAAATAAGAGTGAGAAATATAAGAATGCAGGGTATTCCCAGTGGTGGGGATGGGAAAGATCTTGTGGAGTTTATGGGCTGTTCTTTGTATTTAGAAGTTGGTTCATCCCCTCTCAGGGTCGCAAACAAAATTTTCCTAAGGAGTGGGCCCAGGTTACCAGCCATGTTCTCGCTGAATCATCTCTCCTTCTGGAGCAGCCCTGTATAAACTGACCTCACAGAGTAGAGTTATTGTGTTATAATTTGAAACACCCAAGGGTCACCCCATTCCAAAACCACTGACCAAGATTTAGCAATGGTTCGTCACAGTGGAAGTATAATTTACTCGGCAGGTGAGAGCTGGGGAGAGGGGAGCAGGAGTGTTACACCATAGCAACAGGTTACTTAATGGTAGATAAAAGAATTGGTTGTCAAAAAGTAACAGAGATTTTATTTAAATTCGAACAAACAGAACTGGATTCCACCTAACTACAATAATGTTAAATATATTAAAAATTAATATAATAAAAATAAGAGTTTGAATACACAAACTATAACTTACTTCTAAGTGTACTTAACTAAGTATAAACCTCTAAGGGAAAAAAATCTATATCTCTTTCTGTATGTACAGGCTATTATCTTGTAGGTTTTTGTTGTTATTAATTATTATTATTATTTTAAGCAAAAAGGTTTTGTCTCACCATATGCTCACAGCAGTCTGTACTGGTTGAAAAGCTTTTCAACCAGGACCACCCCTCTTCCAGTTCAATGATGCTTTCTCTGTCTTTTGAAAATTGTAGCTGCCAGGAGTACAGATGAGGGGAGAGAGAGGGGTGAGATGTTGTGTGTGTCCTCTATTCCTACACAATTCTCCTCTCTTTGAGGAATATCTGCAGCTGGGGTACAGGTGACAGCAGGTCTGGGGAATAGAAACCCCCAACTGTGTTTTTGCCAATATGTAAAGTTCTTGCTCACACCCTTCTTCCTGCCAAAGAATGGCTGCTTAACTTAATGATAGTTTACTTGACTTTGTTGACATCTGGCTTGCGTATTGGTCTGTCTTTTGTTTCTGAGAAACTTGTTTGGGCCTACTTTTCTAAACTTGGAACATGTTACAGCAATGTGTTACAGAAGAATCCTATAATTTTACATACAATGTTGATACAGACCTTTTACCAGGATAATAATGTTCAGCAGTTTATGAGTTTTCAAGTGACACCTCACAAGGCATACTTTGTACAAAATTCATCATAGTCTTGTTAAAGTGGTGAACATAGCGGTATAGACTGTCACATTATGCCTGTTCTGGATCTCTGGGACCACAAAAATCAAAGACAGGAGATGACCAGATCCGATGTTCAGGAATGTACAGGAACACACCACCAAACACCGGGATTCTCTTCTGCACATCTGTCTGTCCTGCCCAACCTCAGCCTCTCCACTCTCACACACCATCCCTCTGGCTGTCCTCTTTCCCCGCCACCTGTGTATCTCAGGTTACTCACTGACTTTCTATTTTTCTCAGGCTCCCCCTGCCTGCCTCTGTCCCTCCACCGTTCCCCTTTTCTCCAAGTTCCTTAGGGGATGGGCCACTTTCTCAGAGGAGGGATTACCTCCCCTCCATAGAACAATGACACGTGCATTCACCACAAACATACCCTAAATCAGATATCTTCATACACGACTGAATCTTTATTTATCATATTTACACCTGGAAGCAGAGGAGGTAGAGCAGGCAGCGTAAGGGAATGGCAGCCCGGGATTCTGCGGAGCCTGGTTCAGGGCCTGGAACCTCAGGAAGAGCTGGTGTCCCGCTCCATATCACCTCTCCCTGCCCTTCCAACCAGAGAGACCAGAAGAGACTGTGAATGTGTGGTAATATTTATGGCCAATGGGGTGGGGGGGAACTGGGCCTCTTGTTTCCTATTCACACTTCTGTTACCTCCATATGAAGAGGGTTAACACAAGCCAGCAATGTAGTCATCAAAAATAAGGCAGTGGAGAAATAATGAAGAAGTACAAGCAGTGAATATTAATGAGCATAACTACATAGACTCAGAGCATCATGGTAGAAAGATTTGGAATGTGACAGCAGAGTAAGAAGAAGTCCCTATCTTAAGCAGTCCTGTGAAGCAGAGACACAACTATGTTATATCCAGGGAAAAAAATGAGGATTATCTAAAAGGAACATTACATACCTACTGGGAAACTGCCTGACTGTCACCTGTAAGATAAAATTCAAGCTGTTTGGGAAATTAAGTGACTCTGACAATAGTTTGTCAACACTATTTAGCAATCCAAGTCATTTTACCACTATAACTCAAGACGCTTCCATACTATATTCTGTTTTATCTCTGGCAAAACAACTCAGCACCCATGTCTAGTTATCTTTAAGGGTTGATTTTTAAAGGTTTAGACAAGCTATATAGTTTTTCTCTGCAGCTCTATCCACAGACAGTGGACAAATTCAAATGAAATAGATACCAAGTTTATATATATTTCTACATCCTTTGAGATGTGTACAGGATATGTATGGTATAGTACAGAGGTCAGCAACCTTCGGCACGTGGCCCATCAGCGTAATCTGCTGGCGGGCTGTGAGATATTTTTTCTTTACATTGACTGTCCGCAGGGATGGCCCCCTGCAGCTTCCAGTGGCTGGGAATGGTGAACCGCAGACACTGGGAGCTGGGGGAGGGGGGGAGAAGGGGCGTGCTTGCGGACAGTCAACGTAAACAAAATGTCTCGCAGCCCGCCAGCGGATTACCCCGATGGGCCACGTGCTGAAGGTTGCTGACCTCTGGCATAGTATCACTTTTAAATATGTAATTTTGAAGCCAATAGCAAAGCAAGAATAAATGACTTCTTGTATACTCTTAATTTTCCCAATGTTGTACCTATTTGCCTCAGTTATGTAAATTATAAATGTAGTAAATAATTATAACTGTAATCTCTCATTTTGATGACAGGATGGCTCAGGAAAATGGTAGGGATGCAGAACCTTTAACTTCAACATTACGGCACTCTTGTTGCAATGGGGCACTGCATGCTCACAGGAGATTCTGCCTGCACAGAGCCCCATTGCGGGATCTAGGGCTTGCTCCTGAGAGGTGGAGATTCACATTCTACTACTAAGCATTGTTGTTCTCCATTTCTGTAATTAGTATTTTATTGAACAGTTCTCAGATACAATACATCACTTTGTAAATATTCAAGGCATTCAAAAGCATCACATGGTAGAGGAACAAATACAAGAACCATTGACTCATAGAGCACATAGATTCAGACACACTTGAAGTTTAAGAGCATTTTTTTAGTTAATTAATATAATCTCTGCAGGGAGGAAACTTTACCAATACTGTATTAAATAAAACATGTTTAAACTACGTTGAACTCAGGAACAGCAAGGAACACCTACTAAAAGAATAATAATAATAATAATAAATAAGCAGGCACCCATTTATACTTGGGGTATAAAAGGAAACCTTTCATTACCAGCCAATTTCTTTGCTACAGAAAGGTAGTTACATGCCTAATTTTGGGGGGTGGGTTTATAAAGATTTATTTACAGATTATGAATGTCCGTCTTTGTCCTCATTTCTAACCATTATTAACAAGAAACAGTTAATGCTAGTCTACATCATATATTGTAGTCCTCTGACAATTTCTACTAGAAGCGCCTCAGGGTTCCCAGCTCTCCTATTTCCCTTGCAACATGAAGTTTAAGAGCAGCACAGGTTCCTAGCTACCCTTTCAGTTTTCTCTGATCTTACAATTTAAGAGCTCTGCAGGGTTTCAGCTGTCCCTATCATGTGGAACTGAAGTGCTCTGCAGAGTTCCTGGCTCTCCCTAGCTAAAACTGCCATGAAGTCTGTAGCAGGGCAATCTTCCCCTTTAAGGGCCTGTGGAAAAAGGGAGCAGCAAGCCCTGGCCTAAGGAGCAGCCCAGCAGGCAGATGTTGAGAATAAGCAGATCCAGATAAACAGAAGCTAATGATTAGCTCTGATTCCCAGCAGAAAGATAAAAGTGAAGACCCAGCTTTTGATGAGAAGGTGGGCTTGGAATGTTTTCCTGAATGGTTGTAAAAGAGCAGGTAGCCCCTATGATCCCTCTGAAGCAAAAGGAAAGCTTTGAACCTTGAGCTCCTGGGAAGTAGAGGATACTGCAATATTAGTCCAGGTCAGGACTATTACTTTTTCATATTTTGTGAGTGTATGGCAGAAGAATAAAAGAGCCTGGATAGAAAGCAAAAGTGGAATTGGGGGTATAGTCAACTATTTTGTCCCCAGTTTGAAGGTAGCTTTCCTTTCCTTCCATCCTATTGTGGAGAATTGGAGTCCTACAGATTTCAAGGTGCGTGTGCCCTATGTAGCAATGCCTGTGTTGCCATTTCTCATCTGCTTTACTTTTCCCCACACAGAAATTCTTTGTATGGACTTCATAAAATGTGTATCACCACACCAAGTGATAAAACTGACCTTTATAAAAATAGGTCTATTCAGGGCCGGTGCTACCATTAAGGCAAACTAGGCAGTTGCCGATGGTGCCAAGATTTGGGGGCGCCAAAAAGCGGTGCCTCCAAATTTTTTTTACAGCGTTCCTGGGCTGGGCTGCCGGCGGCGCGCTGACACGTGCGGCTCAGACTCCCTCTCCCAGTGCAGCGGCCGCTCCATGCAATTATTGTCATTGCCGGCGGGGGCGGTGTGCTCCGGGAGGGGGTGTAGCAGAGGTGGGCTGGGGGGGGGGGCCCCAGCAGCAGCTCCCCCCCCCCCGCCCTGAGGCACCCCCTCCCCCCCGTGGCAGCTCCACACCCCAGCTCATCTCTGCTACGCCCCCTCCCCGAGCACGCTGTCGCCGCTCCACTTCTCCCGCCTCCCAGGCTTGCAGCACCAATTAGCTGTTTGGCACCGCAAGCCTGGGAGGGGAGGAGAATTAGAGCGGGGG
Source organism: Terrapene triunguis (assembly GCF_002925995.2). Classification (NCBI taxonomy): domain Eukaryota; kingdom Metazoa; phylum Chordata; order Testudines; family Emydidae; genus Terrapene; species Terrapene triunguis. Next base: position 1,501,746 of record NW_020664403.1, read on the forward strand.
CGGCGTGCTCGGGGAGGAGGCGGAGCAGAGGTGAGCTGGGGCGGGGAGCTGCCGTGGGGAGGCGCCTCAGGGCGGAGGGGGGGAGCGGGGAACTGCTGCAGGGCTGGGGGGGGGGGGGCGCAAGGTGGAAGTTTCACTTAGGGCAAGAAACTTCCTTGCACCGGCCCTGGGTCTATTTCCTAGGTTTTAGTGTTATCTAAGTGCTTCTGAAATCTGGAGTTGTGATCAAACTTTTTTTCTTTATGTTAAAGGTACTCAACATTTCATGTTTCTATAAAATGTCAGAAGAGGGCTAATTTAAAACATCTAACTTAATAGCTGGAGCAATTGCCTTCAAATTGTGCAAAGAACTTCTGAGTATTCTCTGAAAGCAATCACAAAAATAATTTTTGTGTGCAAAATAAAAAGGGATTGAACATAGTGGTTTATACCAGAACCCTGCTTGTAATCTTAACTATGCTACTGAGTTGCTATAGAATAGCTCTGTATTCTGAGTACTTTTTAATGACTTGTAACTCAAAAACAGCTTGACAGATTTAACTTCATAATTTGCAGGAAAATAAAAACATTTGGGTGCCATTCTGCAACAAATCCATTACTACTATGCATGGGGCAATCTACATAAACCACCCAAGCCTTCATAGCTAGGATTAGCTATTATTAATCCCCCTTTTTGCTTCCTCCCTGCTGCTTCCCTTTCTCTATTACATCAAGCATAAACTACTTGCCTTCACATTTAAAGCCCTTTATGGCCTATCCCTGCCCAACCTATCATGTCTGATATGGTATGAGACATTGACTCCCACCTACTCTTCGCCAACAATGTCAGCCTACATTGCCTGACTGTTGGAAAATGTGACAAGCACTTTTATTCATTCTCTTGTGCTGATTCTTGTGCATGAAAATAGTACCCCACAAAAATCTGCTAAGGCATTAGTCTTCCTTCAAATCCCTTCTTAAAACTTTCTTTTGCTTAGATGATTGCAAACCACTTGATAATGGTTAGACAGCTGATGTGTCGTGACCCCTGCTCATCAGATTTGTTAGAATTATTTCATGGTTACCTTGTTCTCCTCTCGTTTTATTAACTCTTTCACTTTAGATTGAGGAAAAGTACATGTTGTGTGTTTTCCTCTAGCTTTCCTTTGTTTATAGTTGAAGAGATGAGACATTCTCATATTGGTACACTCATACATATTGGTATTTCCTCCTACAGTGTCTGTGTAGGAGTTTAATAGTCAGTCCTGGAAGGTCCTACATGATTTCTGGAAAGTTCTGAGTGTCCTGAACTCCCATTGCAGCCACTGATTCTTAATACCATAATGTTCCTAATTTTAAAAATTAAATTTTAATGCTGGGGTTTATAAAAGATATTGAATTATTCAGGCTCAGAATTACTTTTCTGGTAAAATATGCTAACAGCATGGAAGATTCCTTTCTGTTAACATGTTACCTAATAATGTGAGGCAGACATGCAGTAATTAATCACTCAGGCATATGGCAGCAATTGACTAATCTCCTAAATAGAGTCTGTGGTGACTCAACCCCCAGGCATGCTGCAGCAACCTACCCCTGAGCAAGGCCCAGGTCAGATGACTACCATCCCCACTGGGCTCAGGTGTTTCACTGATCCTGCCAGAGCTGCAAGTTATTCTATGCAACAACACTACTCAGCCAGGAACCCTCATGCTGCCTCAGTATTAGACATCCGAGGCATTCAGTCTGCTCTTGAACTGATTCCTGTTCCTACCCCGACCCTGGCCTGAACCTTATTCCCTCTCACTTCAGCCTTGTCCATGCCCTACCCTGTTCCTGATCTCCACCAACTCTGCACCCATCTCCTGTTCGCCAAACTCTTGGCTGAGTCCAACCTGGCTTTGACCTTCACCCTGTTTCCTGACTCTAACTATGATCTTGATTTGGCATGTCCATGGACTCTGACCTTGGTTCTGAGCCATGGCCTGTCCCCAGGCCCTGGTTTCAGCACTGCCCTCAGCCTGGTTCTGACCCTACATCTGGCTTTGACTACCATTCCAATCACCAGGCCTGACCTCCTATAATCCAGGACCTGACAAATAAGGCCTCATGTCTCTCTCCCCTGAACATAAAGAAACAAACAAACAAACACAGAGGGGTAGGTGGCTTAATGAAATTTACCACTGGTGCTACTTTAAAGATTGAGTCTCAGATTGAGGAATGCTGTTTTATATAATTGTCCTTGACTTCCTTGTTGACCATCAAAACCTGTTTGTTTTTAAACTAGACTTGCTTATCTCCTGTCCCATCTTCTTCCTCAATTTAATTCTGTAGGGTAGTCCTAACACCAACCCTATAGGTGTAAATTAAAACATAATTTATTCTTCTGAATTTATGTCCCAGGTTATGCAGAACAGAGAACCAGGATTGACTTATTGAGAGTGGAACAGGTGGCATCCCTATCTTTAGTTTGCCACCAGCATTTTGCAAGTTATAGACAAATTTTACATTGCTCAGCTCCAACTTCCTACTATTAGGAAAAATATACTCTGAATCGGAAATAATTTTTGCAGTGGCTGTTTGCCATTTTTCATTAGGCAAAGGACATCAGTCAGATGTGATACAGCAGTTGTGTCAAGTTGGCATGTCGCTCATGTTTAGGCCTTCACGGCAACAGAAAGTGACAGCTTATGTCTATCCACTAGAATGCAATCATGTAATTTCTCAGTAACACATGTCAGCACAGTATAAATTAGCTTTGCTTTTCCTAGCTGAAAATAGAAAATATGAAAGGATTTTCACCTGTGGTGCAGGAACTTTCTATCTGTGGTGGGGTTTGGCGGGGGGAGAAGGGGGAGTGTTAGATATGTGAAGGGTGGTGGTTTATGAGACTCATGCCATTTGTCAGCCTCGTTTTCTGTGTAACAAGCAACAAGATGAAATGATAAAATGATGCTTCATGGCAAAGTTCAACGTAATAAAAAGTTATGTTCATCTGGGAATGTAGCCATCAATTCATGTAGTGGCTCTTTTAGTAGGAAAAAATCATAATGAGTTGGCTAGCATCTGAGATCTGGTATTCAAATTATGTGCACATTTTATATTTCTAATTTCCATCATTTAACCAAATCAGAAGGATAAAATCGTATAATAATGAAGCACAAAAGGCCCAATTATCTTTCCACAGACAGAGTTGTATGAGTGATGGCACATGCAAACCCTCCTTTTCATACTCTTATAGCTACTTAGGTACGGATTTAGTGTGTTTATGTGCATGAGTAGTGGGAGGAATAAATGCATCTAAATGTGTGCGTCCAAATTGGGCATACATTTACTCATATATGGCAGTGACCCTTCTCAATTTGTAATGCATCTGCTCTTTGCTTGTTGGTTAATGGAGGCACTGGACCAACTCCAGAGATGGCCACAGAAAGAAGGTTGGACAGAGTTGAGAAGGGAAAGGCAGCAAAATGTCATTCTGGATATGTCCCCCCCCCCATTAATTGTTATGAGCCACTGCCAAAAAGACTACTAAATCCCTGTCTCTTTCCCTCCCTGGGACACCAGTAATCCTTAAATGCTTAATCCTGGATTAATTCTTGAGCTTGTCAACTTTACTGGAGAGTCTCATATTGTCCTTGATAAGCATTGTAATTATGTTACCATGTGCCAAAACCATATTTTCCACCTCATTGACATTTTGCTACTGAGCATTCATGTACCTTGAAGATCCTTTGACTATTTCCTTAATTGCCTACACTGACTCCTGTGGGCCATCTACTTGTGTGTGAAGGCTAAATGTCTAGAAATGGAACTTTTACCTTTCAGCAAATTAGATTTCATCTTTAAACAATGGGCAAAATCTGCTCTCGGTTACACAGGCCTCAATCCAATATAAAGTCATTGGCATATGGAAAGAATAGAGTCCAACTCACTCTCTCTTAGCTGTGTTGGGTCTGCAGGGCTAATAGAAGTAAAACATTTTTTTTTAATCACCACAGTAAAAAGGTATGACTGAATACACATAGGGAGTAAATCAGTTGAGTAAAAAGGTTACTTTTTTTTATGTAGTTTTCCAGGGGAAAAGTATGCTAAAATATGAGCTTAATGGAGTGGTTGTGTTTGACTCTTCTTTTGTGCTAGTACACCTCTTATCCCAACACATGCACACTGTTCCTGAGATTAACAACCCTTGTTTGGTTTAATTCTAAACTATATAAGGAAGATAGCATATGTTGTTATGTCAATTAAATTATTTGCTATGGACAATCTGTCCAGCAGTTCTAGCAAATGACTCTGGGTCTGATCTTTTCAGAAGTACTGAGCAAGCAAAACTGCAGTTGAAAATCAGTGGGCGTTGTGGAAGCTCAGCACCTCTTAAAATCAGGCAAGACGTCATTTGCTAGAGGAGACAGACAGGCTGTTCATAGCAAACAATTTAATTGATAAATTTCACCCTTTTTTCTGTTCATGAATTGTTCACGAATGGGCTCTGTTATAATTTTGCTTGAAATTACTTAATGAAGGTTTAATGGATTGGAAACCAATTTCAACCTATAGATTGCTCATTAATTGTGTTCATGTATATTTGTTGTTGTAGCTGTGTGATTGGAAGCATTCGAAATGAGGTATTGTTTCTCTTCCCACTATGAGTATATGACTAATGAATGTTAGAGGGTGTCATCAAGGGTAAAAGTTTCAAAAGCTTGTAAGTCTCATTTTCAAAAGAGACTTAGGTGCCTCAATCACTTTTGAAAATGGGATTTGTGCTTTGAAGTTATTTAGGTGCTTTTGAAAATTTGATCTTGTATCACTGGATTTTTAATTTGCTTAGGGAGAGGGTGAGAACAGTTCAGATGTTAAGAGGAAATGGGCCAATAGAATTAGGACACTTTTGACCATTTAAAAACTTTTTATTTTCTCTGCCATTGAGTCAGTCCTTGCTATTTCATATTAAGTGGCAGGATAAGATCAACTACGAGGATATTCATAGTCAAACCATCTGCACTGGTTCAGTTTCAGCAGCTTTTTTGGTAGGGACGTATTATTAGGACAGAAGACAAAGAATTACAAGCATATTTTCCAAGGAGTGCTGCTACGCTGCCAGCAACCATGAGTGGCATAAGTTCACCAATGATGAATATAAATTGAATATCCAGCCAGACCATCTTAATGACCTAGCTAGAGAATGACCTGGATAGAGTTTGATCTTCAAGGAGGCTATGTCCCTTGGGGATTTGCTGTGATGATGATACCTAAAATATCACTCTTAAATTCCCCCCAGCCCAAGGCAAACAAACAAATCTGGTTCATTTTAATAGTATTGGCTTTGGCCACATTTAAAAGTGATTTATTTCCTCATGACACTCACAAAATAGTTGCATGTTGTGTTTGAGTGCAAGTCCAAACCATGTGCTTTTTCTTGCTTATTTAATTGACGGTGCTAGATGACTGGTCAGAGTGGTTTTGTTTTTATTTCCCCCCCCTAGCTCCAAAGAATATGATCACATAGATCGTCTTATTTAAATATGTTAGTACTAGGATTCTGGCATGGGGTTTGTTAACATGGTCTTTGGTTTGCCATGTTGTCAAACATCCTGTTTGCCCCATCCAATGTTCAGCAATGCACAGAATTAATGAGTATACTAAGTTTAAAGTGTCTAGGTCAAACTATTTCTCTCTAATTTATGTGAATATATGTATACAATCCTTTTGCCATGTACTAAGCATTTGACAAATGTGATTCACACTTAATTTTCCTGTTACTATACATCAAAAGTTCATTAGTATTTATTAACGAAATGGTGGATACTGGTGCACAAATTTTATCAGGAAAGTATTTAGGTCACGTTGCTAAACTATTTTGAGGCAGCACTATCCATGTTGTGCTTGAATGGGGGATTGCCTGATGCAACTTAATCTGAAAAATTAATTTCACAAGGTTCAGTTCTGAAAATTACTGTATTTAAGGAATTAAAAGGTGAATCTAAAATGAACATCAGAGAGGCTTATCACCAGTCATGAAAACACATGAGAAGCCTTGAAACTAGTGGGATGGGAAAAATTGGCATATGAGGCTTCTGCAGGGCATCCTGAATGTCATCTTTGAACAATGTTGACAAATTTGTTCATTCAGTCCTTTTCTGCCATGGCTCAAATGTATTCAGAAAGGGCATTGGGGGAATATATTTGCTGGAAACAGAAGTAAAATAGTAAAATCAAGTTTGAATTTTTATCAGCTGACATTACTTAGGAGTTAAATATGTAACACTGCAATTAATGATTCATTATCAGCATAGGATGTCAGTTTGCAAACTGTAAATTCAATCATTTGAATTACACAAAAATCTGATTCCTGAAGAGTTTTCAAAAATTCATATTGGATGCCAGCTTCCCCAGCTAAGACAAGTTTTAGCTTTTTCAAAAAATCGCCCACACACCTTGCTGTGATAATCTCTGCAGTGGAATATAGAACTGGTGTTTTAGAATGCTAAACTGGCAGATAATAATGCATAAAGGGATAGCTAGAAGTTTCTTCCTGGAAGTAATATCACCTCTCAGAATATCAAAACAATCCCCCCAAAACACACCCATTGTTCAGTTTTATCTTCAAATGAAACTCTCACAAATAGATGTTCAGTTATTTCCTTTCCTAACCTGTGTATTAACAGATGAGCTTTGTTATAATTATATGCATATATAACATTATACAATTGATGTAACTTTAGGGCCTTTGCGCAATTGTGATCCCATTATGCTGGTAACTGTACAAACAGATAGTGAGAAAGAGACCGGAAGAGCTTACAGTCAAAATAGACACAACAAGGGGTGGGAACGAACACAGACATTTATAAGTGAAGTGACTTGCCCTAGGTCTGACAGTAGATTTGAGGCAGAGCCAAGAACAGAATCCAGATCTCCTGAGTCCCAGTCTAGTACCCTATCCACTAGATCACATTGCCTTTTCTTAGGTTTCTTTAAACATTTTTATTCTTTTGCTAAATACAAGATAATAGATAAACTGGCCAAACTTGGAACACAGCAGCCAAACAGACTCAAATCCGTATTTAAGTATCTAAGTAAATGGCTTGAGTTTTAAAAGTGAACTCAATGGACGTAGCTGGATGTTGGTTTCAGCTCACTGACTTCACTATAATGAAGAAAGATCAGGGCTTCAGAAAACTGAAAAAAACATTACTGATGTTTTTCTCAAAAATGAAAAAGGTTAGCTCATGAGTTCAAACCCAACATATGTTACTAATGACCAAAACTCCTGGTCTGATATCTGTTTTAATGTTCTGTCTAAGTCCAGTGGCTAGTGGACAGGTGTTTTCATCAAAACCCTTTGTGCTGTTTGATAGCCTTTTTAGCAATCTCAGCAAAAAGGGTAATATTGAACAGGTATGAGGTCCTGGTCAGACATGGTAGGGCATGCCTTTAATCCTAGCTACTTGGGAGGCTGAGGCTGGCAGATCACTCAGGGGTTCTGGCCTGTGATGCACTATGCCGATTGGTTACCAGGTGCCACTGACGATCTGGCCAGAGGGTGGCTGAAGGACTGGATACAACAACACGAATGATGTGTTGTGATCGGTGCTCTCTCTCTCAGGACTGATAGACCAACCGATTGATCTAGGTGATGAGGTCCTGACTACTGCCTCACTGCCAGAGATGGGTCCCTCCTTGCACATCACCAGGGTAATGTGAGGGCAGCTCACGCTGCTACTCTCTGTGTGCACCTTATCAGAGGATAAATAGAAGATAGAGCATCTAGTCAGTAAAGTAATCAATTCTCAAGAGTATTGCACTTGCACAATACATTTTGATTACATTAAAATCAACCATTTTGTATACAAGCTTTCATGAAGGCAAAACGGGGAGATACACACAGCTGCAATGCCCTACTGCACTGAGTCCTACAGCATACGGATGCTCCCCAATATGATGTGAGATATAAAATATTATACATGTAGCTTTCAAAGAAGGTTTAAACAATTTCATGAACAATACAAATGTCTCCGGGTTAGACTAGCCAGAATAAAAAATAAGGCATATCAGCTCCCACTTCAGATCATGAGCCAATCACTAAGTACTTAGTGTTACAAAGATGTTAGACTGTCCGCTCAAGCATCTAGTACTGGCCACTCTTAGAGACAAGATATCGTATCAAAGGGACCACTGATCTAATCTGCCAGTTCCTACTAAAGAGAGTGGAAGGATGATCTCATGGTTAGAGTGTTAACCTAGAACTTGAGCGACCTGAGTTCAAATCCCTGCTATGCCACAGACTTCCTCTATGACCTTGGATATGTCACTTAGCATCCCTGTGTCTCAGTTCCCTTGCTGTATAATGAGGTAATTCTTCCCTACCTCACCAGGGCTGAGGATAAATACATTAAACATTGTCAGATACTATGTATGGTTAAGGAGTGCCAAAAGTACTATGGATAGAATGTATCTTCTTGGGTCTCCTCCTAAAATATTCAGTAATTTCTATATTAAGTAGCCATTGTTCAGCAACTCTGACTCCAGCAGCCTGCTTGTTATACCACGGACATGCTATGGTCTCCACCAGCCTTGGTTACTACTAGCCAAGTGACCCCAATGCCAACTTTCCCCAAAACTGTCTGCCCTGAAATGTCCAGCCCTCCTCTGGAATGTTTAGAGATGTAATTAGGTCAGTTGCTGTGGTTTTGTGCCTTTAAAGGAGAAGTGTATTGCTTTAACTGGAGTTAACAATCCCTTCAATTCAAACATAGCACTGGGATGGTTTAGATTCCAAGTAAAACAAGATTATTAACAAAAAGAGAGAGGTTTTAAGTAAGTTTCAGTACATGGGATAAAGATAGGATGGTTATAATTACATAAAAGTAAAATACATTTTATAGTGGCTAAGACCTAACAAGCTACAGCCTTGGTTCAAAGTTAATTTCTTGTCAATCTCTTCATTTCAGACATGGCTGACTTTTTCTCCATCAGGGCTTTCTACAGAAGTACAAGCTGATGGTTTCCCTTGTCTAACTAAGTGAAATATCTTTGCCTATATTCAGTTCCCAGAGACTTCAACCCCCTTCATTGAAGGACCCATATTCCCTAGCTTGAAAGAGCTCTGGCCCATTGTATCTATCCAGTGATGGATCCACTTTTTTAATGCAGCAATATTGTAACAAAATAAGTTGATTCAATTATTTATCATTTTGAAGTTCTGACCCTCTCCCCGTTTTTTATAGTCCAGCAGCTATCTCCACCACACACTAGGTTGATGGCTTTGTTTACCTTTTAATTAAATGTGCCTTCATTGTCTTTGCTTGACAACAAATATACATTCCTTTGTCTAAGGGGACTGTACTTATGGAGTGCTTTCCAAGAATATTATTCTAGCACATGTTCGTAACTCTTTGTACTTCCCATACATACATCATGCAAGAATATTAATAATCAGTGAGTTATTATTTTTTCAGTGATATATTACAGGCAACCTTCTGGGTGTATATCATGACAACTGTTTGTTAGGTTTAGTGAGTGTGTCAGGCCTGACAAAAGTTGCTGACACAAAGGAGTGGGCCTGATTTTTGTTAAATGGACACAGTATGTCAGATAGCAAAGTAATTCTAATTATATTCTTGACTATGCAGAAATTGCAATTATACTGTAGCTCTCTGTATCCTGATCTCACCTCCTGCATATGTCCATGTTTCAGGCACAATATAGTATTGGAGCTGATGGTTCATTGGTCAGGTCAGGTGTATCAAATACTCTGTATGTGTCTTTTAAAAATGTTATGTTTTAATCGGTTCACTCACTCAGACACTGGCTGATAAATGGGGAAGCAGAAGACAGATGTTATTCTGCAATGGCTTATATATACATTTATAGTTTTTTTTCTGGCTTCTGTATCCTTTCAGCATTTCATTTCACTTTGGTTGACAAGGCTGCATCTGTCCTTGTTATATAACGGTTACTGAAGAAAGCAACAAATGAATAGGCCAAAGTGTATTGGCGCTCCATAGAATGCAATGTTTCTAGGGAAGGCAACTTCTGATCTCAATGAATTTAATAAGGCAGTTCTTTCAGTAGAATGGAGACTGAGTGCTCATTCTGCTGAACCATGCTCTTACTAAGCAGAGTGGAGTAGCATTAGACATAGAAATCAATTATCTATTATTTAAAGTGACTGATTTACTAAATCATTTCTGTAGAAATTCTTATAGAATATTAAGGTTTCTTAAAGATATAGAATCAATTCTTCTGACAATTTTCAAGGGAGTTTTCTTATTCTGTGACTTTGCCACCCCTTTTCCAGCCTTCAACAAATCTCACAAAGACGGTCTTATTTCTACATGGCTAACCTCCCTCAGTCTCATGATACAATCCAGACCCTCTTTCTTCACACAGGGGCCGGGATGGCTGAATCTAACAAATATCAATTTAGACCAAGATTTTCTAAAACTGGTGTTTAAAGTTCTTTTCCTTGGTCTAGATTTAGGGACACCTCTATCTCGATATAACGCTGTCCTCAGGAGCCAAAAAAACTTACCGCTTTATAGGTGAAACTGTGTTATATCGAACTTGCTTTGATCCGCTGGAGTGCGCAGACCCGCCGCCCCCCCCCCCAGAGCACTGCTTTACCGCTTTATATTCGAATTCGTGTTATATCGGGTCACGTTATATCGGGGTAGAGGTGTATGTGAATAAGTACCCTGATTTTCTCACTGACAAATTTATCAGAAGGGGAGGCCATGGGGCCAATTTTATGGAGAAAGGGAGATAAGGACTACTGAACGTCTCAAAAAAGGCAAGAGAATTTTTATGTCTGGCTATGCATTGATACCCTTGGGCACTTTTCATACAGAACCTTTCTGCGGCTTGCCCATCACTGGTTAGAATTCTAATGCTCCTACATGGCAGCACAAAGACAAACCTGGGCTTTATACATGTATCTATATATGAAGCTCATGAACTTCTATGTTTGCATTATTAGCACCGTGGTTTTGAAGAGGTCAGCTAAATCTTGAAAAATCAACAAACACTATTAAAACAATGCATACACTTTAAAACAACATCATTTGGAAACTCTTAATCATATTAAAAGCGTGATTCTGTTTTCCCCCCCCCATATATACTATTTGTATGCAGTTGTTCTGGGGCACTTTGCCCAATTTTTGTCTTTTACTTATTGTATGGTGCCTAGAGCAATGGATAAAGCACCTATCAATCAAAATTATTAATTCAGCTTTTATTTTATATTTTAGGCCAGATGACAGGATATTTCAAAACCTACTCCACCCGCATTACTTTCCAGGGATCCAAGAATGTGGCTAATAAGAATGAAATGTTAAAGCAGGGCAGGTTGAGCTAAGATATAGAAGTGTTACACAAAGGGAGTAGAGGAGTTAGAGAGATGCAGCAGCATTGCAGGGGGTAAGTGTGTGCTTACAGTATGGAGTAGCTTGTTTACCAAAACCTGTGATTAATCCATCTCCTTGATCTGTAGATCAAAGACGTCTCTGCAATATGAAGAAAATTCAGCCTATCATGCAGGGGCGGCTCCAGGCACCAGCGCAGCAAGCGCATGCCTGGGGTGGCAAGCCACGGGGGGTGGCCTGTCGGTCCCTGTGAGGGCGGCAGGCAGGCAGTTTTCAGTGGCACATCTGTGGGAGGTCCGCTGGTCCTGCGGCTTTGGCGGCAATTCGGCGGCGGGTACGGCAAAGGCGTGGGACCGGGAGATCACTCGCAGAAACGCCGCCGAATCCGCGTGACCAGCGGACCGCCCGCAGGCATGCCACCAAAGGCTGCCTTTCTGTCGTGCTTGGGGCGACAAAAAACATAGAGCTGCCCCTGCTATCATGGACCTGCCTCTGTACTTGTTGAAGTCCATCTGAGTTTTGGCATTGACCTCAAGTGCTGCAAAATCGAACATGTACGTTACCAGAACTTCACCCTTTCTCTTGTCAGTCTGTTAGCTAAAGGAGTATCACTCTGATACTCATGACTAGGAGCACTCTGATACTCGAGGGTCCTCCTCAATCATGGCCCTTCAATCACACCCCCAGAACCTTTCATGATAACTTTGAAATCTTGTTTCAAAGGATGTGAAATTTCATATGAAGCCTCAATTAAAAGCAGACTCAGTACTGTTGAAATCTCTGTATCTACAATCAGAGATAAAAGAACTGGAAATCAAACACCAGTGCTCTCAGAGCCTTGCACTCCATAGGGAATTTTTATGTAAAATCTAGATTTTTATATTCCAGAAAAATACATTTGGGTGAGAGACTCCGTGTGTGGGCATGGGAAAAAGAAAAATTTCTAAGTAGCTATATTTTTTATGCCCAATACTCAAAGGCTGATGTGTATCTTAATTAATACATATGGGCAATAACTCCCAAATAAATCCTAGAGCCACCACAAAATAAAGCATAAAGGGAAACAAATAAAAATTCGTTCTCATTCTCTGTCACACTCTGACTTTAGGAATGTCTCTCATCACACAGTTTATGTAAAAGAAGTAGGAAGTTGTACACTTTTCTGTACTACAAAATAGTATCATTAATCTAGATATTTGCCCCTTGTACAAATTTTACAAATGAAATATATCAGATATCTTATCTTATTGTTCCCCCTACAAGTCGCAACACTTAAAATAAATGTGAGTGCTCATCATTTGTTAGAATGAGAAGACATATATGCCTATGTCATCTTCCAAGTGCATTGTGGGAATACATCTAGAAGCCTTGCCTTTTAGTCTTCAGGAAACTTAATTATATGACATAAGTCAAGGTTTCCTATTCACTGGATGTTAAGCTTCTATCACTGATATTCGACTGGTGGTCCCCACTGCAACCATACTTTTTTATGCTAGGAATAGACTTGGAGTCCATGTCCCAGATCACATCAAAATGAAGTAAAAGGCCTTTAAAGGGGCAGCATAGGGACCAGATGACAATGCTTATGTCCCACTGACAAATGACATTGGCTAGAAGGCAATCAATTCTGCAAGAATGATCTGAAGGAACGGATGTGTAATGATGACTAATTGTATTAGGGTTTGCTAGTACCCGCAGGGCACAAGCAGGATCAACAGCACCCAGCCCTGGAGAACCCATGGAGTCGGTGCCTATGATTATGTGACTTATTAATTACATGGTTATAAATATTTGTCTTAATATAATATGTGTACAGAGCCAGCTTATGATGGCCCTTCCACCGCTTCCTAGAGCAGAGGAGGGGGAAGTGTGTAAGAAGGCTTTTCCCTGCCTTTGAGGCGATGCACAAGACCTCCCTCTATAATAGCTCTGCCCTGAAGAGTCCAGGGACTGTTTACAGTTTGTCCTCCACTTTCCCTGGGGAGTAAGTAAACAAAAAGGGAGCAGGGGCATGGCCCTAACCACTTTACACACTGGGTCCCTGGGAGGAAGCAGCCTGGTCCATCATAATGAATCAAGCAGACTGTGCACCTTCCATGTTCATGGAGCAGCTCCAGGAGGAATAGTGCCAGCCTGAGGCACAATCACACCAGTGCCCCTCCTGGAATACTGAGAGTCTGAACTGCTCCCTATTCAGAGCTGTGGCATGCACACCACAATCCAACCCTTAAGTGGGGGTGTGTGCATCTGTGTGGGGTAAGGTGGTTGTGTTACCGTTCTTGGGATACCCAGTACTGTGTCACCTTGTTAGCTCCCTTCCCCCCAGCCTCCATGAAAGGGAGACCTATGCACTGTCCTCTTGGGATGTGCCAGCCCTTTGTTTGCCTTGAAGGCTAACAATAGGTACACCCCAATTCCTGAGCCCCTTTGAAGCATCCCCCTACAGTGTCCAGCCTCTTCTCCACTGAACCCTCAGAAATACTAGGTCCCCTATTCCCAAGGGAACAGTGTACACACCAGTCTGTATGATTCAACTCAAGATCAGCTCCTTGTATAATACCACAGCATGGAAATATATTTATAATGAAAACAGCAGTAAGTTTATTATCAAAGATTCAAGAGATAGGAGTAAGAATAATGAAAACAAAAGGTTACATATAAAACAAAATCATAACATATCCTCAAAAGACTAACCTTAATTTAGTCTAGCCTTCAGTCTAAAGAAGTTTCTTACCAAATGTTCTTGGCAATGTTTCAACCAAGGCTGTTCTTCCATTTTCTTGAATGTAATTGCATTGCCCAATTACTTCCTAGGTGCAGGATGACAGGGTGTCATCTTTGCCTCCTATATATATTCCCCAAAGTTCATGATCTTTGCATGTTGACTCTGCATGTGTTGGCTTACAATGCTTAATTTATATGCTTAGAGAGAGAAAGGTGAACAAACATATTTTTTTCTGAGAGAACTCTGCCTTGATACAGACTTTAGAACATATTTTTAGTATACATGCATAACTCCCTAGAACCTATCTGTACATATAAGTTACAAAAATATTAATGACCAGTGTGATGCTGGCTTTCATTTAAGCCCTCACATGACATTCATTATTTGGTGAACCAGAATGCATACACCACAAAATCAGGTTACTTTTGTAACATCCTCTCCCTCCTCTAAACACACTAGCCAGTTGGTATTAAGGGATTCCTGGGTCATAAGTTGTTGGGGGGGGGAGAGGGGGAAGGTTCCTCATGATTTGGCAAGATATAGGAAGAAGGCGATGGAAGGGAGGGGATGAGTTTGAAAGTGTGAATAACAGGGAAGAGGAACTGGGATCAGAACAAACAAGAGGTGTGTATAAAAGAAAAAAGGGCAAAGGATTAAAAAAAAGAGATTGAAAGTGCTCAGTAAGAGCATGTATCATGGGAGTGAGTCAGAACAAACAGGCAAATAGTCAATAACATTGAATTCTCAGGTGTCCTGTAGAATCAGATGCTTGTGTGGAACTGTTTGGTTCAGAGGAAAGCAGGAATATCAGGAGTGAATCTAGAAAATATGCAAAAGACTAGAGGATATGTTGCTGTTATGACTTCTGGAGGAGATGGGACTGCCCTGGAAGCTGGTTCTAGCAGCTAGTGAAATACAAGCACTTTCCAGGAGAGCTAAAGTTTTTACCTTAGACTTCGGACATTCTGAATTAATGTTGCAACTCTATCCTTACTTCATCCTCTTGTGCTTAAACATTGCAGAGACTGTAAACTGTGGATGGTAATTTTACGTTCCAGTTGTACTGCGACACTGTGGTGTGAATTAAGGATGGAATCACAGTCTTTTAATTTTCCTTCTTCCATTGATTTAAGACAGACAGATCTTTAACATTAACTAAAAATTCTTTTTTAAAAGTGCAAGCAATAGCTTAAGAGTTGGGGGGGAGGAGGGGCTTTAGAGCTTAATGCTGCCCTTGGATGAAAGGGAGAGATTCTCTTTGACTTCATAGGGCTTTGAACACGTATGCACAAGCGGAATTTGTTTTCTGCAGTCCATTCTTGTAATTGTATCACTTATCTTCATCAGAACTGCTCTACCAGGTCTGTTGTGAGCAAATCTTTGTTAGTGAATCTCTGTATGTCACTTTTATTAGTACTAAGCCTCATTACTACCCTGTACCTATTTATCTTTCTAAATAAACTGTCAATTTTAAATGAGTTGTCACCTAAATAGAACAACAACCAGATTTTAAACAAATGGCCCTATACCTAAGTGATTATTAGAAAATAAGTAGTTGTACTTATCTAAAACAAAATCATCTTGTCATTTGCTAGGAAGGTGTTGGAAGATTCCGTTCCTCTGTAGAAGGACACAATATAGGCAAATGTCAAGAAAATCTATATTCCTCAAGGGAAAACATCTAGCACTTCAGTTGCCAGGTATAAAGAGTCTTAGGCTTTTTACAGAAGATAAGTGATGTACTTAAGATTCTCACTCAAAAAGAATCTGCTGCAAATAAAAGCACCAAAAGGATTTTCACTGACAATTAGCAAAGGAGAAAAAGAGAGAGGTCCCCCCTCCCATGCATTAGTATCCAAATAGCAAAATTTATAATTTATCTAAACGGAGGAACAGAATACCTCCCCCCCCCCACACACACAACTTTTCTACAACCAAGCTCCCAATGGTATCAAGTAAACACACAAAATATCATATCTCCACATAGACAAAAACTGAATGATGGCTGTGAAAAATATGACATGATTCACATCCTTCCCTTTCCTTTGTGGCTGTTTCAGTTTATTAGTTAAATACAACTCTTTCCCATGGGGAGGACCATCCTCTTCCCTGTCGTCGCTCCCAGGATCTCCCCCCACCAATTCCTATCACCTTTATTTTGCCATCTTTAAGCTTGCCTCTGGATAACACTTAGTATTGAGGAGGGTGAACATGACTCCTACTAGAGCATGTTAATATTGCTCCCTGAGTTGATCACAGAGGTGGCTGGAGAGTGACATGAGTATTCCTTAGAGCAGTGGCAGTAAAGGTTCAAGCTCAAATCAATTGCTAAGCAGTTGGCAAGCTTATTGTGAAAAAATGAGGTTATCTTCTGGTTACTTTGTTTCCTTCCCTCCATCTCTCTGTTTCAACCACCTGTTGTCTTGATATCGTCCTAGATTGTGAGGCACTGGCAGCAACCATTGTCTGGCTATGACATGTCTGTACAGTGCAATGGGGCCAGCTACTACAATATAAATAATAATATTGATGAAAATAATATCCCATGCTCTCATCCCCTTGCATTTGTGCATTGTACTCCTTCTAGTTGCCAAGCCATTTAATTTATTTGGAAATAAGATTTACTTATCCACACAGATTTAAATTGCTGCAAAGAATTTGTTCTGGTCTAGTGGGTAAATACATTTCATACATTGTTACATCCCGATTATAGTAAAACTTAATTTATCATTCTTGGAGAGAAGGTTTGAACTAAAAGTGATGTTTAATCCCTATGCTATATTTAAACTTGGAAAAAATAAAATGATTAGTGAGTGCATTACTGCAAGATATACTGACATGACATGTTACTAGTGCCCTCCATTTGCTGCATTCAAGCTGAATGACATATTACATGCATGTCACATGATGCTCCCTGCCCACAGAACACTAGGGCACAAAAAAACAATAGCATTTTATCCATGAAAGGTGCTATAGAGACCTGCTCACTATTGTCTAACTGATAATAGAGGACCCAATCTCTCCCCATGAAAGACAATGGGAGTTTTGCCATTAACTTCAGTGCAATGGACCCAATGCAATGAAGCAAAAGAGTAATGGAAAGGGATTTGTAAATATATATCCATGAATGGCAGTAAAGCCATGGATATAACAAGTGGGCAAGACCTGTAGTTACATCTATAAGTTTAGATGTTATAACTCAGATGTGTCGGAACCCAAATCTAATCATCTGTTCTGAACACCTCCAAAGTATGGGGTAAATTTGGATCCAGGTCTCATCTTCATCGCTTGCCATCACAGATCTGATCCTGTAAATACTTAAGCATCTGAGTGGTTCATTACCTCAATATTAATTTTTACTACAGTGGTCCTGCTCGTGTGAGTAAAACTATGTGCATAAGTATTCATAGGACCAAGCCCTGTGTCTATAATGAGCTGAACTTTAAAAATCTGGAGCTGAACTGTGCAGACCCCTAAACTTTAGCAGAATTTAGATCAGCTTATTATTCTCCAGTAATAACATTAACTAAACTCCCTCAAGTGTAGACTTTACTTAATAGACACCATGAACTCCTTAAAACTCACTCACTCTTGCAGTATGAGTGAGTTAATAAAAAGAAACAATACAATTAACAGATCTTCCACATGTGTCTGCACCAAAACTGAGTGCCCTTATGATCTTAGTATTGTAACACTGGCTCTTCTTCCATCTCTTTTCTCTGATTGTTGTTTACCATATAATTGTGTTAAGATTAAAATTAGACTGTAAATTCTTCAGGGCAGAAACATTACACTTTTGTTTCTGTAGAGCACCTAACACACTCATGGCTGCATAAAAGGGGTGGGGGAAAAGTTTAAAAATAACTCCCACACTGCTTACCATAAATATCTTCTCTCAATACTTTATCACTTTACATAAGCACAAGGAAACTAATAAAAAGTCAGTATTCCAAGGTTAAATAATTTAGCAGTCATATCATTTTTTATATTCCAAACGCACCTACATTATTAATTTAACTGGCTTTTTAAAAAGTAGAACACTTAAAATATATATTGTTGCACAGAATAACCACATTTTGTTTTTTAAATCATATAAATTAAGTGGAGAAATGAAAACTTGTTATGGATCAATAACATTTAAAAAATGCCAATCTAATAAGCAAAATCCAAACGTTCCTCATTCTAGTGTTTTGAAAGATATTTGACAGTCCGGTGTGAATTTTTACAGCTAAGTTGTAAACCCCCCAGAAAATGGACAAGTTGGCAAAAATTAACCATAGTGGTGCAACTGGCATTGGTCTCTAATTTATTCATCCCATTTATTTCTCAATGTCATATTTATATTTTTGTTTAATTTGGTGAATATTTTGTTTACCCAGAGATATGAACTACTAATTTTGACAGATAAGAAACTACTGGAACTGAGAAAGTGATTCAATCATGCAAATATTCAGAATTTTTATTAGGGTGCCAAGTACAATAAACAGCAGGTCTGCTTTCTTTGATCTGTGTCTGAGAAGAAGGCAGTAAAAAAAATTGTCTGTCACTAAATATTTCTGTTTATCTGCATGGATCTCAAGAAAATCAAATCATAATAAAAGGCTGAAATTTCATCTAGCAGCATAATATGCTACTGTCACCTTTTATTAACATGACAAAGTTTAAACGATAATTTGTGTGTGTACTCCTGTACCTCATTATTCATAGTCATTCTGTTTTCCTTAAGATTTCTGATAGGGAGAATTTGGTACCATGTGTCAGTTTCAGGGTAACTGAATCTTTATTCCCGTTCTGTGTTCTGTTGAGGACACCCAGCTAAAGATTTCTGGCTCCCAGCAATCACCTGCATTAGGCAAAGACCCACATCTCATTCTCTCCTGACTGTTTTTTTTTTTTCCAGGATGCACAGTACCCTGACTACAATGTAATATCCCCAGTAAGCCAGACTGCCTAAAAGGCCAGTGTCTGCTCTTTGCTTTCTTGCCGAGGCTATGAATAGCATAATTGTCTGCAGTTATAAGTTACCACACAGCTCCTTCTAAGTAAGCACATTTATTCTTAAGGTGAATGTGTTACAGAGAAAACATATTGAAAACAATAAAATAATCTATAAGCATACTAGAGAGCTTACCAGAGGTCACCCATCAGTCTTATGGGGCCCTAATAGGTCAAGTCAGTCCAATCCTTCTGCAGGGATTGGGGTTTCTCCCTTGGAAAGAAGTTCCTGTTCATTTGCTGGATTGGAAAAAAGGCCCCGAGTCAGATTAAATCCAGGCTATTTATCCAGAAGTCCTTTCTTTTTTTGTTGGCCTCTGGAGAATCCAGTTGAACTAATATACGTGAGCTTCCTCAGGGAGTGGAACCTCTCAGACGGGAGAGGTGTTGCAAACTGGCTGATTTGCATTAATCACCACCTGCTGTTTTTAGTTCCTGGAGGAGCTGTGGGAGCACTCCACCATGGAACAGAACACAGTCATACATAAACCATTCATTTAAAAAAATTGAAACCCATAGATACTGCATGAGGTTGTGATATCTGTTATGTCTTCCCCCCAGAGAGGTTATGTACAATCTTAACCCACAATAATACATAAACTTAATACAATAAGGTCTTTTCAGGATATTGCAGGAAATATTGCCAAATCTGTCACTCCATGCTTTCTGTTCCGAAATCTCCAAATTCTTTCCCAGTATTTCCTCTTCTTCCAAAACAAAGGAACAAACCTCTGCACCTGAAAAACAAGGAAAGTTAAATTAGAAGTTGTAATATGTTACTTACTAAATAGGGCGTGTTTTTTTAAAAAAATATTATGGAAGAGAAGAACAATAAAGGGGCATTCTCTCATAAGTAGCTACTGTATGAGATATGCACTCTTTGCAACATAAGCTATTGTAGGCTGTATAATCATGCATAAGTAGGTGCTGGCTGACACCTAATCTTCCCAGATGCTATGGGCACTTGGCTCTTGTGGATGAGTGGATAATAATACTTATTCCCTTATCTTATAATGAGAGAGTAAGTTCTTTGGGCCACAGACTGTCCTTTTTGTTCTGTTTGTACAGCACCTAGCATTGTGGGGTCCCTGGTGTATGACTGAGGTTCCTAGGGGCTCCTGCAATGCAAATAATGCATAATAATAACTTCAAAGTGCTTTGAGATGGCTGGATGAAAATTGCTAAGCGTCGATGTTGTTTCCTGTCTATCTGCATTTCTAAAACTGTGGTATATAGTTGCCAGAAGTTTTTCATCTTCACCATAATACATAACTGTTTATGAAGATAAATTCAATTCACATTCATTCCCCTGAAGCAAAATATATTCAATCATCGTTATATTTTTTGTTGGGGGGGGTTATCCAACCAAAGCATTTAGGTCAATTTTAATCATTTTATTAATTTATTTTAGTTAAAACTCCATGGGCAAAATCCTCGTGTTTCATCTGAACTGAGATTGTGACTGAAAGTCAATTGTTCAGTTTCCAGGTGGAAACTATTTCTGTTTGGATGGCCTACTCACTCTCTGTGCATGGTATATGTGCTGGAATCAGATTTTTGTGAGAGGGGCATGGTCTGGCAAAAAACAGAGGGTTGACTCCCGAGCAAATACCTTAATCCAAATTATCTCATTCCAAATCAGGCTGAAAGGAATGTCCTGTTGATTACAAAAATATTCCTCTATGTAATAATTCTAATTCTTTTTGTGATTAGCTGATGCACAGCAGCTGTCACAGATAGAGCTGCTAGGGAGATGGAAACAGTTGAAGAGCAAAGAAATATACCACAAAAGCTACAGTAGGGGCCAGATCCTATAGTGTCTTGATTATCTCCTGAAAGATGAGTCCCCTCAACTCCCCTTAAGGGTATTCAGCACATTTTAGGATCAGGCCTTAGATGTGTAATATCTCAAATACAGTTTTTTTGCTTCTAAATGTGTTGCTGCAACATGAAGGTTCCCCTATACTGTGTGTTCTTTACATTGGGCTACGAGGCAAGCAACCCTTCATCACTCATTTGCAGAGCAGGCAATAAGAAGAGTTAAGACAGAATATCATAACTAATCTAGGGCCAACTAGAACGTATGGTTGGCGTTATGTTGCACCACAAGGCCACATGGAGATTTACACCATCACCAGAAATAGTGCTGAGGCTCTTCTACTCCATCAACACAGGTCTCTACTAGCTGGACTAAAGGTGAATCTCTCCATTAGCATTTAACAGTAGAAAGCATATGACAGAGGTAAACAATTCTGATTCCATATAATAGAAAGCAGTGGTATACATACACAAGGGCTCATTTATTAATGTATGTTTGACCCTAACCCTTGCCATTTGAAGTGGATTTTGTTGGCTCTAAAAACAAAATAATCATAAATCTTTTAGAATCAGTATTTACCTAACCAAGACCAGGATCCCAGAGTCTGTCCGCACAAATTATATGCACACATATACCCCCAACCCCAAACACACATGGTGATAGCTTATTTTTAGGTATCTGATTCATCTTCGTGATTTAGATAATGAAGATTAGATCATAAAATGCAAGTGGTGCAGCCACAACTGTGCATATTCCCAACTAAGTGAAGATTAATGCTGTTTCTAAAACTAAACCATTAACACAGTCTGTTCTTGTTTATGCAATGGCAATATTAAAAATGAAAAAGAGCTTTTAGTTGAAATGCTGACGGCACAAAAAACACTAAAATGAATGCTGATGGGAAAAGATGTTTGTTTCAACACTTTGTACATCATTAGGCATTAGTATTAATACAACGAGATTAAGAAATGGGAATAATGCTGTGTGTATCAAAAGGAGTTATCAACCACCTTCGTTGTACAAATATGAACCATCTACAAGAAGCTGACCGCAGTTTCCTCTCTATGGGGCAGCAGGGTTTTCTCAAATTTCTTTCCATTACTGTTCTTGACCTGGCACAACTGTACTTTGGAACTACAGGCCAAGTTTATATACCATCCCCATGTGGCTAGTTGTACTTTTTTTGGCTTTCTGATGGTGATTTTACAGAATGCATTTGTCTGGAGTTTTTGTTTTTTGTCTTTTTTTCACTGCTTGAAGAGGTCAACTTAAAATTCAGTAATACTTCTAAGTTTTTCTGTTGCCTGAAGCAAACAATTAGATTAGAATGTCAGTTCAATGGCATTTGAAAACATACCCATTGTAAGTGAGCTAATCTTTAAATCCCCTTTTGTATTCTGGTCTTCTGCACGCCTTTTACATTGTCTGAAATTTGTTGCTCATGTTCACCTTTCTTTTTAAAGATTTAACACTGATTACGTAAAGAACTAAGTATATCTTATAGCTAAGCATCAGAAATGTCACTGTGCGCTGTTCTCTCCTATGCACTATGTGACATACTGCTGCTCCCACAGAATGTTTCATGACATGCACAGTATCAACAGAGTTTAATCAACATCTCTGAAAGCAAAAGTCGGAAAGTCAGATAAAGCTCTACAGATTTCCAGTCTGCGAGGGCTGAGCAAGAGGACAAAGATGATTGTGGCTCACTCACCTGAGAAGGAATGTGGTTTCCGGACCATAAGTCACTCCTTGTTACAGTGGGCTTGGCCATTTATGTTGCTGACATTCTGAGGGTCTGTCTTACCAACTGTTAGATAAACAAACCATTATTCTATGGTAATTAGTATTGCTTGATTAATGATGATCAACTGATGCACACTTAGGGCCTGATCATGTAGTCTTTGAGACAAAACACTATTGACTCCCATGTGAGGTTTGCATGGGAAGAAGTCTGAGATTTCTATGCACTTTGAGCACATTCAATCATCTTCTAATACTGTCTGGCATCCCAGTTTCTGTTAAATGACAGGACAGTGTCTAAATTCCTACAGCAACCTAAGGTTCAGAATCTTCCCCCCTGTGCTGTCACATAGCTATTTGGCATACTTAAACTTTTTTTCTCCTTAATACTGTTTTGTAATTGGTGGGATTCCAAGTTAAGTGAATTAGGAGATTACAGGCAGCATTCTAAATCACTGTCTTAATAAACTCATAATTAAATGAGCTTTATAAAAGCGTCTGTCATCTTCCTGAGACTTATGGAGGCAACAATGATGCTTTTCTTCAAAGATTTTCAAAGGCAACCTCCAAGTCTTTCTTCACATTTTGTTTATTTCTCTTTGAAAGCTCTGCAACTGCATTATTTTCTATTCAAATTTCACTTTGTGGGATTTCATCAAAACAACATAGAGAGCTCTACCCTGCTGTTCATCATCAAGCAAGATAAATGCCATACATGCTGCCTCAATACTAATGTGTTCGGCAAGACTTGGAGAGTCCTTTCAGAGAAAGGCAGGCAAAAATAGCTGAAGACATTAAATTAAAAATGCCATTATCCCCAATGTTTGAAAGTCAAACAATTAACGTGCTGGCAACTGTGAATAACTAGCAACTGGAAAGAACCTTTGCTAACAGCTTCTGTTGGAAGCAAATTGGGAACAGGCAAATATACAAAAAAGATATTTAAGATTTCATCTTCGGCTAACAGATGTACCCAGACTTTGCCTGACTGTAGGTCACATTGGAAACCTGCCAGAAGCCTGGGAGCTGAAGCTAATTTTCATAAAATGGAGCAGATTTTAGTCATCTCCTTCTTTAGATGGAGCTGTGGCAACAACGGGCTTGCACATCCCATTGGAATACATCTAGACCAGTATTTCTCAACCTTTTTCATACCAAGGACCAGCTTGCTGCCTTCCTAAACTGTGTCAGGGAGATCTCATGGGCCAGCACCAATCGTGGACCAGGGGTTGAGAAACACTGATCTAGACAGCTTGGCTCAAAATAGAGAATCACGTGATATGCCACTGGCTAAATCTCCATAGTCAGAATGACAGCAATCTCAGATCACAGAACTCCAAAGGTTACATTTCGCATATAAGTCATGATACGTTACCTGTTTCTGAATTAACCCTTATGAGCTTGCCATAGTCATATGCACTGTTTTTTCCTCCCCACCATTTACTTATTAGTACTTGTGATAAGTCACAAGGTATTGTAGGAAGATGTTGGAGATGGCTGTGAGTTGCAAAGCTCAGATCTGGATTCAAACATTCCATAGATGTGGTCGTGTTTGTAATCTTAGGGTTTGGTTCAGTGAATTATAGACAGAGTTTGCATCTAGATCTCAGCTATCTTTCCATTCAGAGTATTTTAGCACAAGCTCATATTCGGACCTGGTGCATTGTTTTATTTTGGATTTTTTTGGAGGAGGAGGGGGGAAAGAGGGTTTCTTAAAAAGAAAAAGAAAGCCTCTAGTATTTTCTCCCTTCTAAACTCTCTGACTTTAATTAGTTCAGTCTGTGCTCTGAAGCCTGGATAACTTTGTAAGGGGAAAAACAAGAAACAGCTTACTTGCCAGGTAAGTTTTGCAATTCTTAGAGTGTCCGCTTCTTCTGAGCATTTCATCTAGCTAAACTGTAAATCGCAAACTGTGAATATCTCCCATTAGGTACTCAATTGCTTAAAGGCTTCCCATTAGTGACAGAGCTAGTATAAAAGGTTATATTTCTTTCTATATAAAAGAAATAAACCATCAAGTTATTCTCTAACTATCACTGGCACTCACAGAGGCAATCCTTTAAGGCATGTGCTTAAAGAATATGAAATTCAGGTCTCTAGAAACTGTGCTTTGCAGTTTCCTCCACTGTTATCATTAATTTTGCCTGCTTTTGATACTGTAAAATCACGGAAGCTGACATCAAAGCCATTTTCTATATCCTCCAGGGAGACCATACCTAAAAAGAGGTAATCATACCAGAAGGCAATGAACATGGGGGACACTGTAGAACTTATAAATAAATATATGCCTAAAGGGAAATTTAGACAGCCAAACAAGTGAATTATACAGGTGATCATTTATTTTTTCATCTCTAAAAGAAATATGATAACTTTCAGGTGCAGTTAAAAATTCATTTCTGGAACATTCTGACTCTTCTGTCTAGTAATTAGTATTATAAACTTTTCCCCCCCAAATGCTGGAGAGAACAGCTCTTTAAGTAGTTCTTCAACTGTTCATCATATTTCTCCTGTTGACTTGTTGTATAAAGTTAGAATTGGGTGGAGAACAGAAATTTTGTTTGGCAAAGGATTTTGAGATTTCAAAATTTGTTTTCATTCCAATTCAAAACAAAACCCAAAATGTTTCTAAATTCTCTGTGAAAGAAAATTCTGGGGGAAAAAATCAAGTCATTTCCTAAGGAACAATCAAAATGTTTCAAATTGGAAATGTCAGAATCAGACTTTGATATTGTTAGAACTTCCCTTTTTCATTGAAACAAAATTTCAGTGAAATTGATAAAATTTCAGAGTTTTAATTTTGATGGAACTACATTTTCCAACAGAACACTGTTTCATTGAGATCTTTCTGACCAGCTCTAAAAAAGTGTATATTAGGATTTAATCTCAATAAATACAATGCATTTCTTTCTATCACATTTTTCAGGATAGAAAGCTTTAAACTCACTTGAAGAAAGTAAATATTGTAGCAATTAATCTTTATAATATTTCTGTATGAGAAAATATGAATTGTTGAGTGATACCTAAAACTGTGTTTTTCTTGGGAGCCTATTCTCTTGGCAGGTGCACATGCAGAAGTTTCAGTAATACCGGTGGGGGTAATAAGTGCATATAAATAGCAGAATCGACTTGTTGGTGTCAGCTATAGTATTTACTTTCTTTTCCTAGACAGACATTCATGTGTGATATGAAACTGATAGGATTGTTGTAGCTCCAAATCAAACAATCACAAAAGTTTATTTTATTAAAGGATACCTTTAGGCTTACAATAAGATCTATTAACTGTTTGGGTTCATGATTACAAAGGCACATAACACTGTACTACAACTTTGCCTGTCTGCTCTGTTCTTAAGCAAGTTGCATATTGAAATATACGTGAACCCCATTGTTGAAAACTGGAGAATTAGGTGGATAGTTCCCTTCATGGCAAACAGAGACTATGTGGAGGCACAGAGATTAAGAGACAGATTTTTAAAGTTATTTAGGTGTCTAGTGCATTTTCAGAACCATCTAGGTGGCTAACACTCGCTGAAATAAATGGGTGTTAGGCACTGAGGTGTTTTTGAAGGTCCACTAGGCACTAAACACCTTTAAAAATCTGGCCCTTAGTGACTGGTTGCAGATTGGACAAAGTTTGATAGAACTGATTACAGAAGCCAAGTCTCTCAATTGCCTGTGCTGTGTGTTAACAAGACCATTTTCCCTTCACCCTTAGCTGGTAAGTAGGTGTGACATTCTCCTCAGGGAGCCCAGAATGGTAAATCACTGTTACATCTCTGCCTTAGCAAGTGAGAGCTTTGCTGGAGCTTAAAGTGTGTTACGGCTCCCTGCCACACCAGTCTATCTGCCTTACTAGCAAATTCCTTAAGACTCTGCCAGTCTAAACCTTGCCTTCCAGGACTCATTCAGTGAACTCCAATTCCCAAGTTCTCCAGAAATGTATCTCTCTGTAGTGTCCAGTCCCTCCCACTGGACACTCACAGACATTAAGTTTGCTGTCTCTAAAGACCGTATTTTAGGAACATATTTCAGAACACATAACTCTTTACACACAAACTGTATATGCATCATATTATAATATTAATGACCAACATGTCCTTCATTATTGTTCAGCCCAAAAGGGGCTTGTGGTTCTTTAGGGGTTCTCGGTGAAGGACTGAGTTGAATAACCCAGGACGAGGAGAAATGGATATAACTCAATTTTATTATATGATG
>NW_020664403.1:1533581-1655253 GCF_002925995.2 Terrapene triunguis
CACTAGGGACACGTCCCTCATAAGTTTCCTGTGATAAGCACTATGCCCTAATAAGGTCGTGCAGTCTATTGGGCCTCTTTCCTGGCTTCAGGTCCGCTGCGGGGTTGTGAAGCGACCTGGCCAAAACGAAGGGGGGGGGGGCATACGCTGTATTAACAGTTATCATATGATACCTTACAGGACACTATTTGGCTAAATATTCTGACAACAGTGTTGGGTGAGCCCTTTGCCAGTTACACAAAGGGAACTCTGGGTCACAGTAGGACTTCAGTTTTATGATATCTTTATGCTTTCTGAATATTCCAAAAGCCTGCTGGATTGTTGGTGCAATGATGAGTCACGGGCAATATTGCCACCTACTGAATGAGCAACATCACTCATTATAGCATTTATAGTATTAGGTATTCATAACGGTGTCCCATCCCTGCACTGTCTTAGCCCCCATTGTGTTGAGTTTACCAAAGCTCATGGAGCAGTTAACAAGGTCATAGAGGTGCAGGCTAGAGAAGCTTATTTGGCTGTCAA
Source organism: Terrapene triunguis (assembly GCF_002925995.2). Classification (NCBI taxonomy): domain Eukaryota; kingdom Metazoa; phylum Chordata; order Testudines; family Emydidae; genus Terrapene; species Terrapene triunguis. The sequence goes on from NW_020664403.1 coordinate 1,534,107, forward strand.
TATGGCCATTTCTAATGGCAGAATTAATATATGTTATGTGAAGTGCTTGGGGAACACCCAAATGATTCAGATTGTGCAATTACAAAATAAGGTTCTACGCATATGGAACTTTTTTTAAAAGTTACAGTAGAGCTGGGAAAAGTTTATTCACGAAAAAAGACAGCTTTGGCTGGACCAAACTGTTTGTGAATTTGTCACTTTTGGCAAACAGCTTCAGTCAAAAAAAAAAAAGTTCCAAACGGGTGACATTTTAAAATGTTTAAATTTTTCATTTTGAAACAATGTTTTATTTCTAATTTTAGCTAGATTTAACTAAGAGGTAAAATACAACCCCAAAATAAAACAAAATGTTTTGTTTCAGGTCAAATGAAATGTTTAGTTTGCTCCAAAACAAAAATTTGGGGGGATCTTTCAATTCAGTCATCAAACTGAAAAATCACTGATTTACCCAGCTCTGGCATATACATCCGTCAAGAAACAAATCAAGGTTTGTGTGCACCGAGCAAGGTTTTTTGCACATGCAAGCTAGACATGTATAAAAATGCATGTCGATTTTACATATATGCTTTTTATAAGGTGGACTATAGTGAAAGCAAAACAGTCACCTCATAGAACAATTGGTGGGAATTTTCCATCATTGGGTAACATTAGAGACACTAGTAGAAAGTATTCTCCTCACACCCTTGGAAGAATTCTTAAACTTTATGTAATTATTGTTGCCAGGATTAACAGTTGATTGGAAGGCGGGAATCATGAGCGATATGAAAACAAATATATTTAGTAGTTGTTTACACTGCCTGTTGTGTATATAATACTATAATTACTGCCTATCCTTTTTCAGTGATTATATCTATGGGAAGAAAATCACTCTCCTGGTATATGTTTGTGTTGATAGAAGAGTTCGGAACATATTTCTGGCTGCCAGTACTTTTATTGGAGGTCCTTTGTCTCTTCAGTGTCAGGCATGTACCTATATAGTGTTGAACAGGAGAAATATGCAGTCTGTTCAGTTCAAGGGACCTAGTGCATCTCTTTAAGGAATCTTTAGATGATATGGAGCATTTTAATACATTGTAGTGAGTTTGATACACCAGTGCTATTTTATTCTTGTAGAAAAGTGTTAAAATGAAAGCTTAAAAGTTTTTGAACAAACTTAAATCTGTTCACTCTATTATATGTTTTACAGCTTCAAAGATTAGGCCGTGATGAATTATTTAGATGCAGTGTTTATCAAAGAGGAAGCTAAGATCTTTACATAGCTTTTCTGACAACGAAGTGACAACAAAGACTATTTCTTGATACCATCCAGTTTTTATCCAGTATCAGCTGAGTTACCCTTTAAGTCAAATGACAGGCTAGTTAGTCAGAAAAAAAATCTTTTTCTAAACAAATGCATGAAAGAAGAAAAAATAAAGAGAGAAACTATAAGCAGAGTCACTTCTATTTCAGTCCTTCATTGCTGCTTAACAATACTCTCCATTTTATTTGATCAAATCTTGGGAACCAAATCATTTGTACTCAAAATAATACAGCTCCTATCCCCTTGTCTTAATTGCATTCAATTTTTGGGTATCAGAAAATCAATGCTGATAAAAATATTGCAGTTATTAGTTGCAGTATTCAGAGTGTTTTGTATAAAAGACTTGCGGGCTTCTGTTCACCCCCATTTGTGTGCACTGGTCTGCTAATTGTGCATGTGCACACACATGGAGTTACTTGTTTTCAAGAATGGCTGGCTGAGTTACATGTACAAATGAAGGTGTGTGCGTGTGTAAAACTTTGCAAGTGGAGTATCTACTTTTGTGAAAATGTCCCTGTAGTCACTTTAATGCATTATGCAAGCTATGCTATGCCCCCTGGTGGCTATATCTATAACAAGATCAGGCACTACTTTTCAATCAAACTGATAGGGAAAGACTTGGTCCAAGTGAGTATAGGTCACAATGCATAGCTATCAATGCACTAGTTGATGTACGTTCTTCTCTGGGCACGTCTTCACTACCCGCCGGATCGGCGGGTAGCAATCGATCTATTGGGGATCGACTTATTGCGTCTAGTGAAGACGCGATAAAATCGATCCCTGATCGCTCTGCCGTCGACTCCGGAAATCCACCGCGGCAAGAGGCAGCAGCAGAGTCGATGGCGGCGTGGCAGCGGTCGACTTGCCGCCGTCCTCACAGCCAGGTAAGTCGACCTAAAATACGCAACTTCAGCTACGCTATTCACGTAGCTGAAGTTGCGTATCTTAGGTCGACCCCCCCACTGTAGTGTAGACCTAGCCTCTGACTGACGCATCTTTTCTTTAACTGACACTGCTGAAATAGAGAGGTCATCTAGGAGGCTTAAATGGGATCCCAAAAATTCTAAGTTCATGAACTTGCAAGTACTGGTGAAAAATCAGCCTCTTACCAGAGAATATCCTGTTAGCCCCAACCATTTGCAGTAAGCAAGGGGGGGCGGGGAGTAATAGGGCAGAACCTCACCTCCTAATAGATTACTTGATTGTGAGTCAAAAAGCTCTTTTCCTCCTCCTAACTCAGTGGAGGGAACCAGTTCTCATTCCATGGTGGGAATGGGGACACATACTGGAGTTATTCCTGTCTTAGTGATTTTGGAAATTTTTGTGGGCTGCATGATTTCAGTAGTGGAGAGAAAAAGGACTGGACCTGACTTAATGTAGGAATTTTCAGTGAGCAAAAGGACCCCAGACAGTTCTACAAATTCCTGCTATAGAACTGTGTTTTACCTTTCTGGCCTTGTTCTGCAGGTTGATTCCTTTCAGAGGTCATGCATGCTGGAAAGTTGTATGTATTTTCATGTTGATAGAGCCTTAAACTGTGAAAAGAAGTTCTGACTGCAGAGCAGGTATGCCCAGATTGTAATTAACCAATTCCGTCATTATAGTCCTTACCCTCCAGGAGTCCAAGGACTGTAGGAAGTTAATGTACATGGCATATCCAAAAGGAACAATGGACCCATCTTGCCTCAACATAGATCAGTACAGCTGAGTGGGCAAAGTAGGGAGCACACACTCATTGACCCCAGTGGGAATACTCATTGGTTAGGAGTAAGATGATACTTTGTGTGAATAAAGCTGTCAGAATCCAATTCCTTTTTTAAGGTGGGATGACGTGGGGTCTTTGTTTGTTTTTTGTTTTGCTGGGAGATGTTTTATTTATTTACCAACTTTGGTTGGTTGGCTATTTCAGGCCAGATGAGTTGTTATAAAGAGCAGAATGGTTTGTTGCTTGCAGCTGTAGGTGTTTCTAACATTCAGTTGGTGATTCAAATAAATAAAATGAATTATAGAAAAAATAACCCTTTATAGTGGTATTTATGACATTGGTTAATTATCATAACAAATAAGTAAAGTTAACTTCCATTACCATTCACTTACTCTACCCATCAAGATATTTCACTGGGAACATAAAGTAACAATGAACAAGAGATTCCTTCTTTAATTTATTGGAAACTGCTCTTTGGAGCAAATGTGTACCAAGGGATGATATAACTCTAACTAACTGCATATAAATGTGCAAGTACAAAATGAAGGTGGCTTCTATTATTGTGTGCAAAGGTAATTCAATTATCTGTATTGCTAGAATTCTTTCATTTAGCATTCTTCTTGCCTCTGGAGCTGGGTGAAATTTTTTGGCCAAAACATTGTTTTGCTGAAAAATGCAGATTTGGGGGGAATGAAACATTTGGCAAATTCATGTTGAATTCACCAAAATTGTTGTGACACCCTCCCCCCTCAAGAATAAAGAATGTAGGGACGCAGAGCTCCCGAATCGTCAGCCCACGGGTGCGGCACACTGTGCCCATGGCTACGAGGCAGGAGTGGCCTTCACCCCGCGTTTGTGATTAGGAAACTTACTGGCTGACTTGATCATCACCCTCGCAGCTTGCTTTCACGTGCACAAGATATGGGTTTGTTATCTCATGTTGTTGTACACTGTACACTCCTCCTATGCGCAAGAATTTAACCACTTAGAAGTGTTGTAAGCAGGGAAGTAGAAAGAATAAAAACCCCAGGAAAAATTCCCTGGAGAGCTTTTTGGCTTTTTCGGCTACCACGACCTGGCTTTCTGTCTCCTTCCTTTTTCGTCGCCACAAAAGAAAATACTGAAACATTTCATTTTGACATTTTCAAAATGAAATTTTTTGATCAATTAGAAACAACTTTTCTTGTCAAAATTTGCTCCAATTTATTTTAAAATGTTTTTTAAAAGGTCAAATAAAACAAAATGCCCTTTTTCAAGTCAATTAAATGTTGGTTGTCCCAAAACAAATGAAAAAAATGAAAAAAATGTGTTTGGGGTTGATGTGAAGCTAATCTTTTTGGGCAGCAAACCAAAATATCAGTTATTTGTACAGCTCCATATTAACGAGATCTATGACCATGCTCTGTTTTTAAGTCCTGCTAATTCTTTGTTACTAATGAGCCAGAGAAACAGTCCAAGAATTGTGTGGATCATTGTAAGATGGTGCTTTTGTGGCTGATATGTGAATATGATTTTTCATATTTTATAGAACAGTTTTCAAGTAGTTTTACTAAAGTAACCCATAATAAACTATTTTCTCAGAATAGCCTAATACTGTCAGTTGTTTCTTTGTGTGTGAAATGGACCTGGCAAAACCCCTTCATCTCAATTTTATCTGGAAGAAGAAGGTTTTTGGAAGATCTGTGATCAGTCATGTAGAACAGCAGAATAAAAGAGAGAATCTGCGCTTCACCTTTATTCATCGGGAAGAAGATTATGTATTACAACAAACATTTATCACAGTAGCCTTTTGCAGTACATCACTGTATCCCCGTTTCCCCATTCTTTACAAGAAAATCAAACACATTTAAATCAGTCAGTCATTGAAATGCAATATTTTCACTCTCTTTTAGCTCTTAATTATTTATTTGTGAATTCAACTCATTTGGATTGTACAGTAATGCACTTTGACTTTTTGAGGATCCAAAGATGAATATATTGGGTCAGAGACCAGTGTAAATCCAGAAGTAGCTCCATAGGACATTACAAATTTACATTGCCATAACAAATCAGAATCAGCTCCAGTGTCATTTTACTGTATATGTTTATACGCGTCCTTGTTAGTGTCAATTGTCTTTTGTTGTTCCCTGACTCATCTCAGTGTTTTCAAAGTCTGGTATTGACTTCTTGTGCCCTGGCTCATATCCCATTGCCTTTAAACCCTATCCAATTGAGTGCAGCATACCTGTGTCTATGCCTGGCAGACACTCAACTGCCTCATCAGTTTCCTGAAGATGTGTTCTGATCCTGCTAAAGAAGATTTTTATACCCAGTAATATGACATTTAAAGATCTAGCTGCTAGTTCCTTCAGAACCCTACTTCATATCTGAGTTCTGAGGTGGAAATTCTCTTACCCACTATCTGCTGTATTCTGTTGCGTTACTGTTACAAAATGGTAGGTTGATTTATCAGCATTTCTTCTGTAGTATTTTAAACTCCTAATTTTTTAGGGCAGGTTCAGCTGCCGGTCAGGTTTTATTGGTATGAATTTGCATTTTATTGACACCTCTGCAGGACAGAATATACATCCAATTTACAGTACACGAAGAGCCCATAAATCCAAATGTGTTTTGTTAATGACTAATACTTTTTTAACTTTCTTTTTTAAAAGATAGCACAATTTGAACCAATTATGCTACACTTAGCATGTCTGTACAAAGCCCCTTTGTTCCCACCACAAGTAACTGTGTGGGAGGATTCTACTGTCTCTGACTTCTCTTCATTACCAGGAATATATGCAATATCTGCAATCACTTCCTTCAGTTATCTCCCAGATTCCCTTTCCAGGGATTGGGTAGCTTCATTTGCTCCAGTTTTGCCAGATTTTCAGTTTAATCTGACACTATGAACATTAAAGAGTGACACAGTGGGAAAACACTAATCTTTATTTCCTAGCCTTAATCATATAATAGGTGTCAGAGTTACAAAGGGTTATGCAGATGGCAGATGGCAGGCGTCAGTATCACTGACTCTAGAGAGCTACTCTTGCTCCACTCCCTCCCTGGGTAAAAATTTTAGGAAACATCTCTCCTCCATGCCACCCTGTAATTATATTCATGACAATGATATTTAATACAAGTACTTCAATTCCCTCTCATTAGTTTGGTGCTTTCATTTGAGTTTGGTTGGTAAACAGCTTGGAAGTGGTTTCAGTTCCTAAATGTCCCCGATATGCACTAGCTTATTTCATTTTTCATAGACACAGATATTATGACTGTGTCTCCTGTCAGTACTATTCCTCCTCCTAGTGTTAGCTTGTCTCAGAATGAATGGCATTGCTTTCATGCAGCACTATGACAGCAATGCTGTAAGTCTGAAATCAATTTCTGAAGCATAGATATTTGCACTGTTTCTATAACGGGTCTCATCTCCAGTTGTGTAGATAATGTTCCCATCAAATTCATAAGAAGTCGTCATTCTGTTTTCAGAGTATCATGGGGTGTGTTTTCCCTTACACACCTACCTATTTCTTTATACATGTGATTATTACGGCTGGCTAGAAAACACTAATTCCATTTTCTGACAAACCAAGCTGAAGAGTCAATCTCTCTCACAAGTTGGAACTTGTTGTAAATCATATTCATTGGGCCAAACAGAGACTGACACTGTAGCTTAGTGTTAGGACATTGATTCAGAGTAGGGATTTGATCCTGGATCTCCCACCAACCATATGAGTACTCTAACCATTGGGCTATTGATTATTCTTGGGTAGGTTGTGTTGGTCTGTCAGATGCATATATATATTCCACTGAAAGAAAATGGGCCTTAGGCTCCTAATTCACTTAAGCACTTTTTAAAATGTTACCCATTGTCACTTATTATTTGTGTTATTATAGTACCTAGAGGCCACAATTGAGATAGGGCCTCATTGTGCTTGGCACTCTACAGACACATAGTAGGAGACCATAAGCTTTTCAGGGAAAGAACCATCTAGACAGACAAAAAGTGAGAGGAGGAAGAGCAGGGTAAACTGACTTGCTTGAGCTCATACAGCAGATCAATGGCAGACCCATGTGTAGAACACCAGTCTCCTGAGTGTCAATTCAGTGTCCTATGTATTGGACTATGCGGGTCCCTTTGTTTCTCATCTTATTGATACTCCCTAATTCTTCCCCTGCTGATATTGCACATGCTAATCATATCTCTTCACAGAAAAATGAATGTAGATGTTCATTTGGAGAAACCAAATATATGATATCCTGTGTGTGGATAAGTAAGGGCTAAACAAGCCCTCAGGCATCCAGTTCATTTGAGCTGAGTGCTCTAGACTTTGAGGGATTCTGAGCAGAAGATTGCAGTGGGCCAACCCTGACTGTATTCTGTGGTGGGGCCTGACTCACCCCTTGCCACCTCTCGGAGCTGATTTCATCATTCCCAAAGTCTTGTTCTGGGGGCCGTGATGTAGCATTCTCTAACACCCATGGTCTCAGCAGTTGTGAAGTTCCTGGTGATTAGTGTACCAGCACCTGGCAATGGAAAAGATGTGCTTCTCTTCCTCCCAATGTTTATAGGGACTTAACCTTCAGCTTCCTAATACCTACAAGGACGGTCTCAGATTGGAGTGAAGGGTGATGCTCCTACCAGGTGGGCCACACATGCCTGACACAGGAAGATGTTAAAATGGCCACTCAGCTCATCCAGATGGATGACAGTGGTGGGGTCAAGTTTCTAGCCCTCTATGAAGAAAAAATATATGGCAATTAGCAAATGGACTATAAAAACATCATATCATCAACTACTGTACATAGTAGAATTTTTCACACCATTTTTAAACAACTCAGTCTCAATAATATACTGAAACTAATTTATAGTTACAGCTGTTTCAGAAAGCTTTCTTATTCCATCTTCAACCTAACATGATTGACATGTTTAAAAACACTTCATGCATTTAATCCTGAATACAAACTGGTTCCTCTTAATAATTTGAACAAAATTGTGTTTGATATACTGTAGCCTACCACACTGTAAAATGGTTGATATTTAATATTTACCTACAACATATTGTGAGACTATATTAGTGACATTAAGATGTTTAAGTATGTATGAAGGATTCTATTATTACCTCAAACTCACTCAATCAGAGGAAGTTCAGGGTACTCGTGATTCCAGTGGGGCTACTTGCATAATAAGTGACTACTCTGTGTGAGTGGGTAAAACTGTCAAAAGCAACCAAGTGATTTAGGGCTGGGCTTCCCAAAATACTTGGGTGCCTAGCTGCCATTGAAATCATTGGGAGTTAGGTGCTTAAATACCTTTGTGAATCCCATCCTAGGAGCCTAAGTCCCCTTTTCAAAAGTGCCTTGGTCACCTAGGAGCCTAAATTCTTTTTGAACTCAAAAGGGGGGGTGGGCTTCTACGATACTTCTAAAAATTTGACTTAGTGGGATTAAGAGTGATAGGATTTGGGCCATTAGGTGGGAGGGTCCCAGAATTTGGGCTGAAACTCAAGCCAGAATGTCTACCCTGCAATTAAATAGCCCCTCAAGCCTGAGCTCCACAAGCCCCGAGTCAGCTGGCATGGGCCGGCTGTTGCTGTCTAACTGCAGTGTATACTTTAGAGAGTATGGATGGCTTACTCTAGTTTAAAGGGCTAAGATTAGTAGCCCTTTATTAAAATAAAGCAAGATTTCAATAATGGAATAAAGGGTAAGGTATAGATCTCTGGAAAACCACAGGGAAACAACATGAACGAAGAGATCAGTTCACATTCATAAAAGACCAATCAACCAATCAATCAATGTTTTCTTTCATAAAGAAAATCTGAACAATACATGATATACATGTTGACTTGCCAGTTTGAAGAAAACAACATAGCATTATTATTATTCACTAATTTCCCATGTGTCCTGGAGGTAGATAAGTGCCATTATACAACACGCCCCAGATCTGTAAAGTTAGAACCTTTGTTCATTAAACTGGCAGTTGGTAATATCTGAGGTAATTTGTTTTCCCTTGATCTCTTAGTTGCTAATGTGATCCTTATAGATGGCTAAATGTCCTTGAAGTAATTAAAATGCAAATTAAAGGGAACAATATATCTGCCAGCGAAATCCCTGGGTCTACTGGGTAAATTATTTTTTTCTTCAGATCCTTAATTTTAACAACTTGTATTACTCAGCATTATGGGGAAGAATAAAGTTCATCATTAGCATGGGCCTGACTAAACACATCTACATGACAGAGGTCCATTAGGGAAATAAATTCACTCATTCATAATCCAGAAGAGGTACCAACTACAACATTAAAATAATTTATTTTATTTCCAATTTGGCAAGTTTATGTATTAAATAGATCATATTTCAATTTGTGCTAACCCAATCTACCAATGTAACAAACTCTTGTGTTACACTGGAATGCAATTATACACTAACTTACAGTGGAGTGTTTGTCCATTTAAAATTTATTGAATATCAATAAAGATGTATTTATTTTAAAATAACTAAAAATACATATATTCAAGCTCTAGGTGTTCTAACTCGCATTAACAATACAATTTAAAACTCAACAGCACTAAATGATCCATTCAGCAGGAGCTCAGCCAGTCAAACTCCTTTCCACCCTTTCTTCATCCAGGAAGCTTCCCCTCAAAAAGCCCTTTCAGGCAGACGCTTTTAGCAGCATGACCAGAAGATCCCAAAATTCAGGATTCTTTTGGAGCAAAGAGTAACAAATTGTAGAGTTCCAGAGCCCTGACAGAGAATTCCCTGCCAGCTGCCCTATATCTTTTTTATAACTAGGAGATCCAGCATCATAGTGATGATTATCCTGGGAACATCTCCATGTATGCCCTGGTCTACACTACGAGTTTAGGTCGAATTTAGCAGCATTAGATCGATTTAACCCTGCACCCATCCACACAACAAAGCCTTTTTTGTTGACTTAAAGGGCTCTTAAAATCGATTTCTGTACTCCTCCCCGACAAGGGGATTAGCTCTGAAATCGACATCGCCGGGTCGACTCTGAGGTAGTATGGATGCAATTCGATGGTATTGGCCTCCAGGAGCTATCCCAGAGTGCTCCATTGTGACCGCTCTGGCAGGGCCGTCTCTAGCTTTTTTTGCTGCCCCAGGCAAAAAAAAAAAAAAAAACGGCAGCCCCAGGGAGCGCGTGGAGGGCGGTCAAGACGGTTTGCAGGGGGGTGAAGGGCGGCACCCGCCCGCTCCCTCCGCCCGTGGGCAGCCAGGCGCTGCAGTCCGCTTCCAACCGGGCGAGAGGGGCTTCCCCCTCCGGCCTTGGGGTGCCTCTCCTGCCCGGGCAGGCTCCAAGGGGGCCGACACAGGCAGCGCTGGCTGGGGTCTGCGACCTCCGCATGGGGCCAGCATTGCAGTGGGGCTCGGCACAGTGAAAACAGCTCGGAGAACAGTGGGGCCCGCCCCTCCGCTGCCCGCCAGGCCGCCGCAGAATCCTCCCTCCCTCCGGTGCCTGCCGGGCCGCCGCAGAACCCTCCCTCCCTGCCTCCGCTGCCCGCCGGGCCACCGCAGAACTCTCCCTCCTTCCAGTGCCCGGGGGCTGCAGGAGGTGCTGGCTCAGCCGCTCCTTTAAAGGCGGCTTGGCCGGGCCGGGCTCAGAGCGGCGCGGGAGGCGGAGGCCGGTGCAGGCGGCGGGGAGTGGCGCGTCCTGGGGAGCCCGGCAGCACGATGAGCAGCGGGGATCACTAGTTCCTGCCCCCCCGGGTCTGGGTCTGTGCCCCTTCAGGGCTGGGCTGGCCGCCCCAAGATTGGCTGGAATGCCGCCCCTTACAATGTGCTGCCCCAGGCACGTGCTTTCTCATCTGGTGCCTGGAGCCGGCCCTGCGCTCTGGACAGCACTTTGAACTCAGATGCACTAGCCAGGTACACAGGAAAAGCCCCGGGAACTTTTGAATTCATTTCCTGTTTGGCTAGCGTGACAAACTCAGCAGCACAGGTGGCCATGCAGTCCCCCCAGAATGTTTCTACACTCCCCCTATCATCTCCATCCCTGAGGTTATTGCAGATTAGAAGGTGAAAAAAACGCACTTGCGATGACATGTTTTCCGAGCTCATGCAGTCCTTCTGAACTGATAGGGCACAGCGTAATGCATGGAGGCACTCAGTGGCAGAGACCAGGAAAGAATTGCTGTGTTTGCTTAATGACAAAAGTATCATGCCTCGCTAGAGATCCTGCCCGAGCCAGGTTGCTGTGTCACATGCACTCTGCACTGTGTCAGCCTTGGGCGGGGGCATGACCACTTTGTGAGCAGGAAGGCCATAGATATAAACATTGCATTAGGTAACTTCTGTAGCTAGAGAAAACATTCCTGTGCATTCGGTGAAGTCTGTAGCAAAAAAAAAGAAGCCCCGTAGTGTACTGGTTATCACGTTCACCTAACACGCGAAATGTCCCTGGTTTGAAACTGTGTGGAAACAGGTCACTGTTCCTTTTTCTGACTCCCTTCCTGTCTTAGAACAGACCATGCTGTGAAATTTTACTTTGAATTATATCAATTATGAGTTAAATAATATGGAAGCTCTCTCTCAATTATAGTCCCGGGTTCCTTACCCTTTAGGCTGCTCTGATAAATTAACATTTTTGTTAGGGGTGGGGGAAAATTTTCATGAAGCCTTTTATAGGGACTAAATGCTATCTAGGACTCTGAAATAATCTTAACGTGGCCCATAGAGTCCAATCCTTCGTTCTGGATTTGTCATTCCACAAGTTTAACTGCTCCTTACTACTGTCCAGGCTTCATGAGCCATGGGAGCAAGGGGCAGGCTGGGGTAGGTGTGACCGCGCGGTAATGCCAGCTGGGAGAGCAGCCTGAGGCAGAAGCCTCCAGCTTGCATGATATTCCAGGCATAGGGTGACCAGATGTCCCGATTTTATAGGGACAGTCCCGATTTTTGGGTCTTTTTCTTATATAGGCTTCTATTACCCCCAGCCCCATCCCGATTTTTCACATTTGCTGTCTGGTCACCCTATCCAGGCAGGACTGAATCTCCATGAGACAAAACTTAAAGAAGAGAATGACCTGGAGTCACTCCCATTCGGTGCTCTAAGAGGAGGATAGCCATGTCTGTCCAGACACCCCGATTGACCTCACCGAGGTCTGCCAGCTAAGCGGGGCTGAGCGGGACCCCAGCTGGCAGGAGCCGGCAGACGGAGCCCCAGATCAGCAGCAGGCTGAGCTGATCAGCCTGCTGCCGGTCTGGGGCTCCGTCCGTCAGCCCCGCTCAGCCCTCTGCCTGCCTGGGGTTCTGATCATCCAGGCAGGCAGCAGGCTGAGCGGGTCCGGTGGACGGGACCCCGGAAAAAAGGCGCGAAACAATTGTCTGCTGTTGCTTTCACGGAAGGGAGGGGGAGATGACGACATGTACCCAAAACCACCCGCGACAAAGTTTTTGCCCCATCAGGCATTGGGAGCTTAACCCAGAATTCCAATGGGCAGCGGAGACTGCGGGAACTGTGGGATAGCTACCCACAGTGCACCGCTCTGTAAGTCGATGCTAGCCGCGGTAGTGAGGACGCACTCCGCTTACTTAATGCGCTTAGTGTGGACATACGCTATAGACTGTATAAAATCAAATTCTAAAAAATCAACTTCTATAAAATCAACCTAATTTTGTAGTGTAGACATACCCTATGTATATAACAACTTTCATCCAGAAGGATTTCCCAAGCACACTGAAAAGCTTGCAGACCCCAGTGAAGTTAGTGGGAGTTTGGTGAGTGCAAAGGCTGCAAAATCCTGTCCATAATCAACATGGTCCAGATCCTCTCACTCTTAGTTACACTGGGCCCAGGTTCTGATCATATTTACCATGATGTATATCTGATGTAACTGAGTTCAGAATCTGGTTCACTGGGCAGCACTCTGCTTTGTGAGTAATCTCAATTATTAAGGTACTACTTTAAGAAAAGGTGTTGGAATCTGGTCTCTATTTGTAAACTAAGGCTCTACATGCAATTGTAGAGGGATTGAATTAGGAGAATGGGTTTGTAACATGGTTTACAGCCACTTCTCCCTAACATGGATACCCTTTGCCCCACGCCACTCCACGCCACATCAGCTGCTGGGATGGGATCTTAACCTGCCTTTAAAGACCTTTTCTTGGAATTCAGTTTTCAGGAACAAGTCAAATAAGTTTAGGCCCTCTTTCACACTGGCAAACATAATGGTGTTTAAATTGCCTAGGGGTGATGGGCTGTACAAACCCCACACTGAGCAACAAGGGGTTAAGGAACTGATCTGGGCTCAGCCAGCCCCTCGCCACCACACCTGTAAGGAAATGCTTTAACTGGAGTAGGAGTTAAAAGGCAGCTCATTTGGTGACAGACCAGGGAAGAGAGCAGACCTGCAACCCCAGCAGAGGAGAGCTGAAGAAAAGGCAGAATCTCTCCTCATGCCAACTGCCAAAGGGTCCTCCCTGAGGGAGGGGAGGACCTGCTACAGCCATCGCCCGAGAGAGAAGCAATGCCCCCTCCCTCTCATAAGGACTCTGAATTTTATTAATTCCCCATTATTTTGTTTGGATTACCCCAGCAGGGAAAAGTCCTAGGAACGATCTGGCTCAGGAGGGTGGGCCATACCACAGAAGGAGGCAGTTGCTTCCTAAGAGCAAGCAAGCACTACCATGCTACACGCAGCTGCCAGAAGGTGCCATCTGGTGAGCCACCACCCGCCACGTTGCCTTAACCCACACGGCAACTTTGGGACAAGTGTGTGTGCGTTAGGAAGTGGCCCACGTAGAGCAGTCTTAAGCATCCCCTGGCTGTCAGAGCACTGATAGCCCTCAAAGGGCTCTGGGTCAGAGCCTGGTGGAGTGGGAGAGCCCAGACTCCCCTAGTAACAGCTCCCCCTGCAAGTCATGGGAATAAGCCCTGGCCACTAGGTGCTGCTACCCTACCAACCAGCCCCCCAGTGAGAACCGTTAGACCGGGACAGAAATGTATTTAAATTGTCAGCTCTTTCCCTAATTTGATTTCCACGTCAGTGTAGTCAGGGCTTATATATAATATGTAGGCTACCGCTGAAGTGCCAACAATTTGAAAGATGGTGACAGCTTTAGCAGTACACAACAACACTATAAAGCAGTTGAGGACAGAAAGTGAAGTATATCTTATTCAGTAGAAACCACAGGATATAGTTTAAATTTGCCGATTTACCTCTGTAGGAATTTGATTCAGGATATTGTTACCTGATAAAATCTAGGGCACCCCGCTTATACCCTACCAAGGGCTCAAAGTGTGACCCAATCAATTTAGGCACCCCCACCCTTTCCCTTCCGAGGGCTCAGGGTGTAAGACACCTATCCTAACCCATGGGGCTCAGGAAGAAACCTGGTCCATTTAAGTACCCGCTCTTTCCCTGGGGGCTCAAGGCTCTGTGGGTCTGCAGAACCTTTTCCCAGCGAAAGAGCCTTACACAGTTGTGCTCTAAACATCTATTTATGAGCAACACACACAGAATACATATACCAAGCAAATCTCTTATGCTCACCACTCCCAATATACAGACAAATTTCACTCCATGGCCAGTCAGGATTCATTCGTCTGGGAGTTCCTGGCAATGTCTCTGCACGTCATGGTCATGCAGAGGGGTCAGAGTTCCAGCAGCTTGATGTTGAACTGCAGTCCAGAAATGGTTCCCAAAGAACATTGTTTTTCATTTACATTTTATAGCTAAAACTAGCTATCTCCTTCAAATTTACTAAACCTATTACATTATTCACACTCCTAAATAACAGGTGCCAGTGCGTAATGGTTAAAATTTCTGTGTCCTCCTTTCTGCTCAAGTTTTTTACATTTTATCTTAACTCAGTTGTGACCTTCTCTGTTTATGCAGATGGTCAGCATAAACACGCTTGTCAGACCTTATCTTACCATTTATTGAGTCTCTCTCTGTATCCTCCCTAACTTTCTAGAGCCCGAGTTTCTCTACTTTACAACTATCATGGAGTCACTGGGTCAATGCTCTGGAACTACTCCGTATGAAGCCAGTCAGGACTCTGGGGGAGCATGCTTCCTCTCTCTGAGCATGCTTTGACTTTCCTGGGCCTGACATTGGAGCATTAAGCATCCCCTTCCACACCGTGGGCTTCCTACAGCGAGTCCTCACAGGCGGGGCTCCTGGGGAAGCCAGAGGGCCCTGCACCCCAACTGCACAGTCAGACATGACTCTCAGCCAGCTGGTAAAACAGAAGGTTTATTAGTTGACAGGAACACAGCGTAGAACAGAGCTTGCTATTACAGAAATCAGTAACTTTCAGCCAAGTCCATCTTGGGAGTCCTGGGCCAGACGCCCTGGACTCCCCCTTTTCCAGTCTACCCACCCAGACTGCCAGCTTCTAGCGAACCTGACCTCCAACACCCCCCTGTTGCTCCTCCTCCATCTCTTTGTCTCACTTCCTGGGCAAAAGGTGTCACCTGGTCGCATCCCCCACCTGGTCTCAGGTTACATAGGTGCAAACAGCTGGGCAGCCTCACCTGCCCTGAAGGCCTCATCAAAAATCACACACCCAATTCCCACCACCGAAGTATTGGTGCAGTACACAGGGAAACTGAGGTACACACAGTATTAGTATAGGACAATAAGACTCACATGCAACATAACAAGATGAATAAAATTCCACTTTGTCACAACAACCTTGGTGGTTATAACTCTCATTTGGGACATTCCTGATGTGGGGTTGCTTTATCAGCAGCAGAACATACTTTTTTTCAATTTTAATGGTGAACTCCCTCAGTTTCACTGAAGGCTAGTTTAATTGGGGGGGGGGGGTTGATCAGGTCTAAAGCCTACAATATTGTGGGAAAAGACCCCATCTTTAATGACTAGTCAGATGGAGTTGATTTTTAGGATACACCTACATTTGAGCTGGGGGAGTGGTGTTTCCCAGCTCGCGTAGACATGCCTGTGCTAGCTCTGATTGAGCTAGTGTCTAAAAATAGCACTGTGTTCATGGGGGCACGGGCAGTGGTTCAGGGTAGCCACCCAGATACAGACCCAGGTGTCAGGCAGGATTGTACTCAGGGTAACTAGCCTGAGTGGCTGCCCTTGCCACCACAGAAACACTGCTATTTTTAGGTGCTAGCTCAAGCAGAACTAGCGTGGGTACATCTACATGAGCTGGGAATCACACCTCCCAGCTCAAATGTTGATGCACTCATTGATTTCATCTGAAAGATGCAACCCGTTGTAGTAATTGGGCCTATAAATTTACTCTAATTGTGAGCTCAACTGTAAAAGGATGTGAAAGTTCATAAGATGTCACAATAACCTATAATAACAAATGTTGATTGGAAAAGGCACAAAAAGGAGACAAACTCAATTAGTCTAAACACAAAGGCCTAGTAATATGGTTCATGGACTGTGTTAAAATCATGCTTGGTAAAAACAGATGTGGAACCTGAAATTAATGAACCAAAGTCGGTGTGTCAAATATTAGGCCTATCTGGTGAACAAAATCATGAGGGAATGGGCTATTCTGCCCACCATTTCCTCTTTTGGGTGCTTAATGAAAGAGACTTTGGGGAGCAACAGGGGAATAGGGAATAACAGACAGAGGCTACTGGAGTGAGCTTCACCATTGTGGCTGCCACCCTTACCATTTCCTGGGATCCCAGGCCTTCATCATCCTGAGAGATGTCTTGACCAAAGCAGGGTAGAGAGAAGGATCCAGATGACATCACCACCCTTACTGGCTCCAGCTGACACTCAAACCCCACCCGAGATGAAACGGGATTTGCCTTTAATAACAGCACCAACAGCAACAGCTCCAGCCCATTGTAACTAACTTTTTCTTTTCCCCAAACAGACAGTTATTACTAACTAAGAGACCGGCAAACAAGAGAGTGTTTCTTTCTAACACTCACTCCAGCTACAGGGAAAGGGAACAAGGAAGGTTGGTAAAATGAAAGCCCTATTTAATACTTCACATTTCAGATACTTCAACTGTGCTTCTTTTCTGTATCTTTACTAAAAGGTTAAAATGATTTTTAATGGTGTGTTTGCCATGGTACTAAGCAGTCTGAGATCTCTGTATATCAAATCATGGATCTTGTTTAACACAGTTTGTTTACTATTGGATGGTGACTGGGTTATGTTAACACCTTTGGCCCACATAGTCCATCTAAATTAATATAACATATGTCTAGCTGTATAGAACTCACTTAGGCCAGGTCTACACTGCAAGATGTTTGCCTGGTATACCTACATCAGCAAACCCTCCTATGGAGAGACAGTTTATGCCAGCACAATTACACTTTTGCTGGATTATGCCATTTTCCTGAGTGAAGTAAAGTATACCAGCAAAAAAACGTGTATGCTGGTATAACTGCATCTAAACTAGAGGTTTTGTTAGTATAGAAATGTTGCCAAAAACAACACCCATACCTGACTTTACAGTACTAGCAAAAGTTCCTACTGTAGACCTGGCCTTACTCCATGCTGGGGCACTTCTTTAATACTGACTAGTGCTGCTGCTGAATTCTCATTGCACGCAATCCAAAGCTACTATATCTGATTTTCTTTGTTAGATGGTGGGATGAAATCTCTAGGCACCAGTAAACCCGGTTATAGGCAAGTAACAGTGGCTTTTTGGGCCAAAGGTGTTTACAACTTTTGCTTTGCTCACTACCTGCAATGTAGTTGCTTCCCTGATTTACAGTGTTATGGGTTAGCAGTGGCGTAGCCAGGTTCTAACATCAGGGGGAGCGAATACATAAAAAAAGGCGCCACCCGCTGTCATATCAAATTACTAGTTACATACTTTTAAATTCGTTATACATATTTATTTTGTACTTAAAAATAAAAACACAAGAATGATATTGTTTTATAAGTGCGTGTGTTATTTTGCATTTAAAATATAAAAAAAAGGTTTACAGTATTGTATATAAAATCAAAACATAATAAAAACACGTGTTATTTACTTATTTTATATTTCAAAGATAAGATCAAAACAATATGATAATCTATGAAGCAACTACAACAGCCTCTTTCATCTAAGCTTCATTCTAGCAAAGTTATCTATTACTTTATTATAATCTACTTCAGTAGCCAATTGTCTTTCAATGGAGAGCAAAGCTAACCCAGACAATCTATCTTCACCCATTGTAGAGCGCAGGTAGGACTTTATAAGTTTAAGTCGGCTAAAGGATCGTTCCGCAACTGCTCTACTTATTGGCAAGGTCAGAAAATTGTGGTACAATCTCGAAAGGTTAGGATAAATGGAACACATATCATTTGGCGATCATGAATTTCAGTACACTGTTGATGGTGAGTTTCTTGTCGACGCTTGACTTTACCCTACCGCTAGTGCTCATTATCTCTTTGTACATGTCTTTAAATGAAAGAAACTCTTCCACAATTGAGGTTTGACTGTCGATCACATCTGAGTACGTCTGCCAAAAATTCTAATTTGTTCACATTATCCGCGTTGTCAAAATGCTTTGGATCTAAACATTTGGCAGCCTACTGATGTGTCACTGAATGAAGGAGAAGCCCGGAGCACTAGCTCTGCACTTGAGCACACCTGGAGTGTCAGTGATCAGGCTTGCTGGCCTGGCCCCCAGCCTCCATGCTCAGCTCACGCTGCCTCGCACTCCTCAGGCTGGGGTCACCCCACCCAGATGGAGGCCGAGGCAGGGGAAGCGCAGCATCTCGCTGTGAGGGGGCCATTGCTCGCACGCATCTGGTGGGACAGCCCCTCTCATCTCTCCTGAGGGAGCTGCTCTGCAATCTGTGGCCCCTGGAAGCAGGCAGCACACAGGAGCAAGGGGGGGGCACAGTCCCCCACATGAGAGAGACAATCGGACAGAGGTGGGCAGGGTCTGTTGGGGGTTCGCATGAGGGAGAGGGGGTGGGGGGCTGCACTGGGAGACTCTCCAATGCAGCACCTAGCCACGCTGGCTCTATGCATCATGAGGACACTCGGGAAAAGGAGCAAGAGAGAGAGGCCGAGGAGGAGTGCCCTTCCCCTCCCAGCTGGGTCTGTGAGTCCCTGATCTCACAGAGTCTCAGTGCTGCAGGCACCCAGCCCCCAGGTACTGGGCTGCAGTGCAAGCTAGAGGGGCTGATACAGAGAAGTCAGGACCAGTCAGAGCACTTCCCATGTCATCATGAAAACTCACTCCTGGAAAGTTGGGTGAGGTAATATGGGGGGGGGAGGGGTTAATATATATCAAGGTGGGTGAGGTAATATATTTTATTGGACCAGCTTCTGTTGGTGAGAGAGACAAGCTTTTGAGCTTTCACAGAACTCTTCTTCAGGAAGAAGAAAGAACTCTGTGAAAGCTCCAAAGCTTGTCTCTCTCTCTCTCTCTCTCACCAACAAAAGTTGCTCCAATAAAAGATATTACCTCACCCACCTTGTGGCTCTAATTTCCTGGGAACAACAGGGCTACACCAATACAGCATACAAAAATGCAAGATTCACATGAACAGCACAGAGTGACCACCATCACACAAGGACACTATTTTCATGATTCATCTTAGCATAATGTCATCATCACACCACGGAAGTAGCACCAGTACAATGAGATAAATATAGCCACATGTGCATGCCAAAAATTCACAGTACAAGCACACTGGGCTCCACACAGCAGGATAGTAGTGTCAGTTTAGCTCTCAGTCTCTGAGTCCATCCCCACTAAACTGAGTCCAAAGGTTCAGCTAAACACAAGGGCACCTGCAAATAGCTGTACTAACAGCAGGATCTACACTGGCACAATAGGAGGAGTTGCATGTCAGGGCACTAATTCCCAATCCCAGTGCAAGGCAATATGGGATCCAGGCACCAGGTCCTTAGAACCAGAATTTGTACTCACAGGAGAGTGGGATGAAATTAGAGAAGTTACAGAAGGCAACTCCCAAGAAACAAGACACTTGACCAAATGGCTGGGTGGATGTTAAACAACCATCACCAGCCATTGTGTGCAGCAAGTGAATGACAATTAGTAATTTAATGACCACCATCACCAGAGAATTACTCAACCCTGGGACTCAGCAATGCCCCCCCCCCCAACATGATCACAAGCCCTTCCCTTAGGAGACAATTCAGGTTTCCCCTGATAGGAGAGGGAAAATCAGGCTACCTCTCCCTGTCCCCCAACATGGTGCCTGGACTTGTGTTTGCCAGAGCACATGGACTAAACACATACTACAACAGCAGATAGTTCCAGCCTTCCCTTGGGAGACAATTCGATCCACGGGGTTAGGAAGCTTCATATGTATTGGCCATGTCAGACTGAAAGATTTGCAGGCAACGTCTACCATGCCTTAAATTAATTTAAGAGACTGTTTAATGGAAAATCCCTTTAATTTAATAGGAAACAATATTTTTTTCCATTACACTCTTAAACCAACCTATAGAAGTCTATACCTGGTACTGAATTCTCTATTAAATTATATATGTTCATTTAAAAATATCTAAAAGGAACACATAATTGTCTAGTAGATTTTATGACCCTGGTTCAGAAAGGTACTGAAGCACATGGTTCTTTTAACTACATGATGACTTCAGTAGGACTATTCAAATGCTTAAAGCTAGGCATATGCTTAGGTGGCTCTCTGAATGTTTTTCAGAGAAATCTACATAGCATCCTAGTCAATTACAGACCCCTAGTTGGCTTAATTCTAATGAATAGGCCTGCAAGAATTAGTTTTTTATTGGTAACTGTTGGTAAACATCCATGTCATTGTTCCAATGAAAAAAAAACTTCCATTTATAATAATTGACACTTATAGATAGAAAAAGTAAGAAAAATGTTGCTTGAGAACTTATTAGAGTTTGATTTAAGGATACTTACTCTGCACTATTTGAAGTGATGTTGACAATTTGTGTGTTAACCTTTTGATTCTCAATATCTGTCATTAAATAACTGCCTGACTCCCCCCCAACATTTCCCCAGACTGTCAAAAATTAAATTGATAATCTAAAAAAAGCTTTAAAAAATTTTTTGATACTATTGACAAAATTATGAAAAAAATCAAATTCTGCCAAACCTACTTACCAATAGAAATGAATTTTTAATTCAAAATATTATGCCAGAAGCTTTGAACATAAAAATAAACAATTCTTAAAATGAATGGGCATCTTTTAAGAACGAAATATTTGTTTTTAATGTGTGGGTTTGACTACTCTTCAGATGTCTACATGTGTCCTTTTTGGTCATAGAAATATACAATTTCATGTCTGGATAGTTAACCTGCTTAGTTGAATTTAATGTATATTATTACGAAAAATGGCATTGCTTCAATATTTTTTTATCACCATGATAATACCTAAATAAAATAGTCTTATGATTTGGGCTCCTAAAGTCACTCTGTATTAAATTGTTCTTGGTACATTGTAAGACAGATCAATGGCCTGTACAAATGAATATCAGTCTACAAATATATAAGCTTACCCACGCTGAAAATGACGATTCATGTTCAAAAGATAGAGATGGCCAGTGGTATTATTTGATAGCCTAGAGCACTAAATTTTCAAAAGAATTTATGCATCTACTCAGCTCTTCATTGTTTTTCTTAAACCAGCTTCTGACAGAATTTTAAATAACTAAAAGCAATTTTCTGAAATCACTGTCTGGGAGGTGAGGTGAGAGTAAGGGCAGTGACATATAACAAGTTAGCAGGTATTTTTAGGATTCCTTTCATGATATAATAATAGTAATTTATACCAGGCAGAATGAGTTTTAATTGAACATCTTTCAAGCTCCTGTGCATGCAGCCGTTTCGATTAATGGTAGTAAATGTGGAGAGCCTTAATGCTTAGTTTCAAAGCATACAATAACTTCCTGTTTTATCAACATGTCAGAATGAAGCTTAAAGCATATTTGGCATATTTACATATTCATATTACGTTGTTACTGTGCAGATTCTGCAATGTGACATTGGGAAGACACAAAATAAGTAAATATAAAAGCCAGCGAGTATTAAGGCTGTGCAAAGCCCCCAGTTTTTTTCAAATGTTTCTATTAGGGTGGCCACCTTTGTTGGTTGGAAATAAGGGGAAAACCCAAAGAATAAGGGACAACACTTTATTATAAGGGATGTTTTAGGGAAATACCATTTCCCTTAGTATATTATGTATTTTTCTCTCCAATGCATGTTTCTACTCATCTCAAGTATACAATGCAATTATCAGAAGATTCAATTTAATGTTTATAATGATACTTATCAGTTTTAATACATTTCAATACATCATAAAATAAGGAATGGGTGGTCTCGCAAAGGGCCAAATCAATGAAATAAAGGACAGTCTTTTGAAATAAGGGATGGGTGGTCACTGTAGCATTCATAGATGGCCTTTTAGGTCAAAAATGTACACTCTAGCAACTGAAACTTAGTAGCCCTCACTAGGCTCCAGAATCTAGCATTTTGATTGGCAAGTCTTTTTTCTTTCTTTCAGAGCTTTATTCCTCAGATATAGATATATCTGTGGCACAACTTGTAATAATTCTTTACTCCTATGGTAACTACATGTAACTTAAATTAGTAAAATTATATAATTATAATAATTTACATTATCTGAGGGGAAACTCATGCTGAACTCCTTGGGTTTGACTCCTGGAGTCTGAATCATTCACACTAGCAAGAGGCTAGTGCAAGCACAGAGTAGATAGGACTTTCCAACAACAGGGAGTTTATGGATCTACAAGGAATGATGGCGCCAGCCCGACCAATCCTATAACACCTGTGAGAGTGGAAGCCTCTCCGGTGCTTTGACAGAGGCTTCTATTTCTTCAGGAACCACAACTGTCTCAAGACCCATATTGGACCTGCTGTACCCAGACTTTGTGAGTCTTTTGCCATTGATTTCAATGGGGCCAGGATTATACCCTGTGACTCCTTTCCAGTGAAGCTCACACAGTGTAGAGTGGAATTTAATGCTGCTACAAGCAGCTGTAATTTCGGAATTGTCTTTTTGTTCTGTTTGTACGGTGCCTAGCACAATGGGGTTGTGGTCCATTATGAGGGCTCCTAGGCACTTCAGTAATACAAATAATTAGTAATATTTGCTACAGAGCAAAGAGCAAAACATATTTTTCAGTCTGGATGACATTTTTTTCCTAGAGTGAAGAAAATAAATAAAAATAAAGGCAAAGTGTCCTAGAGAGAGTGAACACAGAGATCTGCTAAATCATTCTACTGCAATCAAATACAAGAAGGGTGCTACCCCTACATTTAAAGGTGCAGTACACTGAAAAAGAGCACATCCTCATTTCTCTTTAATTACATACCAAACATGCCACACATGCTACTATGCTGCTGATTTTCTCCCTTTGACTGTGTCAGGGACCTTTCTGACTCCTTTTACTTTTCTCTGTACTATACAGGGGAGCATTGTCTCCAAATTAGCTATGTATTTACTGCAGATTATTTGGTTGTTAAATTCAGGTACAAATATAATTAGCATTTATTAACCTGCATTTTAGAGGACAAAAATAACTCATTAGTTCACTCAGTAATTATATGGTCTTTCTGTTTACAGTTATTACCTTACCACTATATGTTGGTTTAATATGTAATCTAATGGTGAACACTTCTGAAAGGCTGAATATACATGGTTCACTTCAAAGTTTTCATTTTGGAGGCACCAACTGTCATTATTTTAGTTTACAACTTTTGCTTTTATTTCCCCAAACTGCAAAAGTGTTACAGGAGCAAATATGACTTACTCTGTTTCTTTTGATTCCAGAGTTTACACAAGTGCCAGTGAATACGATTTTATTCATTTTTTCCATTATCTTTGCTGAGAAAATATATACAGAGAAGACCAGAATAGCAGCTTTTGATTTGGAAAGAGGATAATTTTAGCAGATTGTTAAACCTTAAAAAAAAAAAAGATGGTTCATCTCTAGGTAATATTTCTGAAGCTTCGCACCAAACCTCTGTGTTGATTTTCTCCCTCCCTCTTCCCCTCCCCATATGAAACTGTAAAACAGAATAGATATATAAGGTTAACAAATGAAAATGCAGCTGTCTGATTAACTTGCGGTTGTTTTAATCACATCATGTTACATCAGACTATAAAGGGACTGAAATGCAATCCTATGTAAAACTGCAATTTGCTTGAGGTCAGAAATTTGAAGTTTTGTAACCAAAATCAATTGACTTGACCAGTTCATCATTATCCTTGTTTAACAAAGAAAGCAGATGCTGCCTGAAAGACTGGCCGTTAGGAGGACCAAGTCACCCTGGAAAAAAAAGTATGAAGGAGAAAATATAGACAATAATATGCAGAAAAATGTTGCCATTTGGTATAATTTCATAGCTATGTATAATGCAAAGTACAGTACTTTTTAAAAATGCTATTATAAAGGGTAGTTCTTCTATTGGCCCTCTTGTGTTAGCAAGATTTTAGCAAGAAAATGCTGACTAATTACTGATGACTCATGGCTCACTATCTGCACCCTGGGTATAGGCAAATGGCAGTGGAGAGGTAAAAGTGGATTACAATAGAGAGATCTCTTCAGGGAGGGCCAGAACTTCAAATGTATTTAGGTGCCTGAATAGGCAAATAGGCACTTAGTCTGTACCTACTCTGTAGCCGCAAATTATAATTTCCAACTTGGGGAGAGATACAAGTGCTAGCAGTGTGGCTGTGGCAGATGAGGCTAGCTGTCCCAGTACAACCTTGCCTGAGATCATAGGTCTATACTTTATTAGGTAAATCTTTCTAATATACTTGTCTTGGTCATCTTATATACACTCTCAACCTTAGAAACCACTTCTGTATTGATAAATACACAGCTGTATATAACTATAGACATGTTTAATGGTGCCTTACTGCTTCCCATCTCTGCTTGTTTAGACCGAATAAATTTGTGGCCTATCCATTTCCTTCAGCTAAATATTTTCAAAGACAGACATGTTTCTTGGGGCAACAGGAGCATTGTCACAAGAAAATACCATTTTCTTCATATCTTTCCTATACTACTTGGAGCTTTCATTTGCCTCCTCTGTGTATAATAAGAGCATCATCATTAACAGTGAATTTTTCTTCTTCCATATCTCCAATGTGTGCAAAATCTGTCACCATCTTCACACAAGATGGGGAGATGGGCTGCATTTCACCTGTTACAAGTTAAACTTGTCTCCCTATGTGGAGGAAATAAAGGCCATGTAATAGAGGATAGGTGCATCCTACCAGAACATCAGGAATCTGGGGTGAAGGTTGTTCAGGAGACTGTGGCAAAGATTACAGAGTGAGAGGATCCTCCAGGAAAGACCCTGAGTTGCCAGGTAAATTAACCTAGTTAGGAGGGCTGGAAATAGTCCACGAAGGCAGGAGAAGACCCTGGCACAAGGGGAGTTTCAATGTCGGAGCCTGGAGGATGAACTCCAGATAGATAAAACCTGGAAGAGGTGAATGGACTGGAACCCAGCTCTGGGAAGAAGGGGTGAAAGCTCCCTACTTATGGAGGGAGAGAGACATTGAATAGGTGGCTGGGGCCTGCAGGTCCAAACTCCTGCTTGAAGAGTGAGACCTTGAATTAGGATGGGATCCAAAACGCAGCAAGGGGGGCTGGGGGCTCCTTACCTAAGGTGGTGCGTGGGGAGAGAGAGAGATTCTGAAGTGGGGTTGGAGCTTGGGGGGGCAGTATGTACCCAGATAACTGAATAAAGTGGACCCCAGAAGAGGGGCGTTTAAATTACCTTTGGACTGAGGGTGTAGATTTTAAGAAGAAGCAGGAGAAAAAGAGGCAGGGTGCCACAAAGTGACTTCTGGCCACCAGGGGGCACTTGGGTGGCAGCAGGCCTTGTTACAAAGTTACCAGTCCCACCTCTGCTGCAGGCAATAGCATTGGCACCAGAAGGGTAATTGAGAATTGTTTTTTTCAATGCTGAGCAAGAGAGCAAAGCCATATAATAATGGCAACATCTTTATCAACAGTCCATAGAGTAAAATTACATAAAGTAAAGGAGTGGCAAGTTCTGGGGTATTCAAAATATAATGTAGACACTGTATTGATATTGTGGGATTCATTTTTCATCAGCAAGGTTAAGGTTCCTCAAAATAAGAATTATTTCTTATGCAACAAGTTTTCTTCACTGTGCCTAATCAATGCCGCAGTATTGGCTCATTCAACTGCATGTTAGGACAGATAGAGATATTTAATTTGTGCATAAAAGATGTTTCATAGACAAACTATTATTTTATCAACAGACTGTTCTGCTCTTCATACTGGTGTGTAGCATTTTCAAAATGCACCCCATAGTTTGCAGGACACAGATTCAAAGTGCTGGGCGGGCGGGTGCAGGAGTTGGGGGGTGGGAGGGTAGCTTGGCAGAAGCTCCTTTTGACTGTAATCCTTTTGACTGGAGTCACAAAACTAAATCTCTGTGTGTTGCTTTGAAAATGTAAGGGCAGATGTCCTGAAGTAGGGAGTGAAAATAGCTGTCATTTTGCATAACAAGCCTTCCACGGTGCCATCGTTATAGTGACAATATTAAATGTCTGTGGAGAGAGACACTTGCTTTTACTGCTGGTAGGAATTTGACAAATTCAGACTTTGTATTAACTTTGATTCCGTGTGTATCTATGTGCCCTATTCCGATTTGCGTGCAGCTTTTGGTACACAAATCCCATTAATTAAAAGTATTGCCCTCTTTCTCCTGTAACTCTTATACCTGCAAGTCTCATTGCAATAAATATTTCCTTATAGGCATTTGATGACATTGCCTGTTCAGTTAGGAGTGGTGCAGTCAGCCTCCTTAACTTTCTTTTTTTACTCATAAATATGAAATATTGTAGATCATCAAACATCATTCTCCATATATTACGGAAGTTATGCTCTCTGGAGATAACCTAGATACTACTTAGATGTCATTAACATCCTTAGTGACTATTTAAAGCAATAATGATCAAGGTGCAGGTCATTTTCTGGGGATTAGTGACTGGCTGAGAAGAGCTGAAAGCACAAGGCACAGCTGAGGGCCATTAGCTTCAGCCAGTCACTATTCCCTAGGGAATTTAGCTATAAGATGAAAATAAAAAGCAAAACAGACGCATAAGGAAATTTTTGAGTGATAAAATTTTATGTATAAGCCTTTTATAAGTAGTTTTAGCTCTGTACAATAACAAGATTGCTTGAAACTTCATTAATCTTAAAATATGTTATTGGTATTATTTACTAACTGCCTTAGAAATTGGTCAATATTAAATATAATTATATACTTTGTGCATAAAACATGCTTTGGAAAAGGGTGGAGTGCACTGACTCTAATTCTAACAATAAAAAGGTTGCTGTGAAAGAAAACAAAGAAATCCTCTAAAAGAAAGGTAAACAATTTATCTAAAATCTGACATTGTTTTCTATTTCTTCTTCACAGCCTGTACAGAGGAACATCAGTACATTGAAGAACCATTGTGATAACTTTTTAATGAAAAAATCTGAGGCAGTTGAAAGGTAAAAAGTTTTTCCACTCTTCTATGCAAAATTCAAATCAATTTATTTTTATAAGGCATCCTTCATACAAAGTACCTTAAAATTCTTTACAGTGAAAGATAAAATAATGAGATGGCACTCATGGAAGCAGCTTCAATGAGTCTCATACAGACAACAAGCAAAAACAAATGAAATTGAACCCACTTGAACAGCACAAGCTTGAACTTTTCCAATAAAACCTAAAGCTAAGCTTTGATTTACATGATGAATCCTGTGCTTTTAACTTGGCTGTGGGGATAGGCTTTGTATTTGACCCGTTCCAATTTAGCTGCAGATTTTGTACACAAATGGTTATAGTCAATGACATGTATCACCTTTCCTGTTTCATTTATACGTAGCCACCTAATAATCGAGATGTAGTATGTGGTCTGAGAATTGAAGCAGAAAAAAAGACTTATTAGGCCATTGGTTACATTAATTCTGATCTGTGTAGATGTTATATCAGGTCTTCTTACTGTTGGAATCTTCACTAGATAATCAAATCCCTTACTTCATAATGCCCGTATAATTAACAAAAAGAAACAAACTAACACACAAAGAAACTATTAATGATGTTCCACAATGTGTACTAAGTCTTGCATAGGTCACTTGTAATGGCATATTTCAGGCCCCTTTTTTATTTTCTGTTTGTGAGCATTCATAAGAGCAAGATTTTATTTGCTTAATTTGGGGTGGAATGTGATCAGTGTTACTTGTGAGAGAATGGGTGTATTTTTTATTTGCTATTCATAATTGTTCTAAAATGTTTTAACCCTCCACTCAGTGAGCAGAAAGAATACCATATGACTTTTACTGGGAGAAATTCATCCCATATAGAGGTATCGCACAAAGTCTTTGCACCACATAAGTTCCACTTAAAATAGGTCTATAATGGAATTTATGTGGTGCATGGTTATGTATTGCCAATCCCAAGCATTCAAAAATCATGATCCAGGTCCAAAGATCATTAGACTTTTAAAATTTAAAAATGAATAATTTGTATTTGCCTTTTGAATGTTAAGCCTTTAGCAGTAACACTTTCAAGCTGATCTCTACAACAATGAAACCTGGGAGCTTACATTTTTTTATGAAAGTGGAGTTCCTGATGTAACCGCATCACGCCAGGAGCTAGGACTTTAAGAAAAAACCAAGATTTTGCAAAACTCAGTAAAATCATGAGTTGGCTACACTACATAGTGCTTGTGTGGACCCTCTGTACAAGGGGGAACTTTGTCCATAATTAATACTGAACAGTCTAAGTGACCAGTTTATGAATAATCCATATAATGGAAAGCACTCATTCACACTTTTGGGCAAATGCTTATGAACAGTAGATATATTAGCAGAAATCAGAAAAAAATTCCCAACTAAAAAGAGGTAAATTCTTGGTTAATTTCATTTGCAATGAAAAACACAATCAGACTTTTATGGAAAGACACTTATTGTTGTAGTAGTGAATAGTATGTATTATTTAGACAATCTGAGAAAAAATAGCCCTCTCTTCCTGGGATATAATCTTCAGTTTGACTTTGTGCAAGGAACTTTTAGGGTACGTCTACACTACGAGAGTAGTTCGATTTTACTTAAATCGAATTAGTGGAACCGATATTACAAAGTCGAACGTGTGTATCCACACTAAGAACAGTAATTCGACTTTGTGAGTCCACACTAACGGGGAAAGCGTCGACATTGGAAGCGGTGCACTGTGGGCAGCTATCCCACAGTTCCCGCAGTCCCCGCTGCCCATTGGAATTCTGGGTTGAGCCCCGAATGCCTGCTGGGGAAAAAAATGTGTCGAGGGTGGTTTTGGGTAACTGTCGTCATTCAACCGTCACTCCCGCCCTCCCTCCCTGAAAGCGCCGGCGGGCAATCAGTTTGCGCACTTTTCTGGTGAGTGACAACGCGGACGCCACAGCACTGCGCGCATGGAGCCCGCTGCGACCATCGCTGCAGTTATGGCCGTTGTCAACACCTCGCACCTTATCATCCACCTTTTTCAGAGGCAGATGCTGAGAAATCGGGTGAGGAGGCTACGGCAGCGCGGTGAGGACATTAAGTCTGAGAGTGGCACAGACCTCTCGCAAAGCACGGGATCCCGCGCCGTGGACATCATGGTGGCAATGGGTCATGTTGATGCTGTGGAACGGCGATTCTGGGCCCGGGAAACAAGCACGGCCTGGTGGAACCACATAGTGCTGCAGGTCTGGGATGAATCCCAGTGGCTGCGAAACTTTCACATGCGTAAGGGAACTTTCCTTTGTGAGTTGCTGTCCCCTGCCCTGAAGCGCAAGGACACCCGGATGCGAGCAGCCCTGACTGTCCAGAAGTGAGTAGCCATAGCCCTCTGGGAGCTTGCAATGCCAGACAGCTACCAGTCAGTCGCGAACCACTTTGGCATGGGCAAATCTACCGTGGGGGTTGCTGTGATGCAAGTAGCCAACGCAATCGTTGGGCTACTGCTCTCAAAGGTAGTGACCCTGGGAAACATGCAGGTCATCATAGATGGCTTCGCCGCGATGGGATTCCCAAACTGCGGTGGGGCTATAGATGGAACTCACATCCCTATCCTGGGACCGGACCACCAGGCCAGCCAGTACATTAACAGAAAGGGCTACTCTTCAATGGTGCTGCAAGCACTGGTGGACCATAGGGGATGTTTTACCAACATCAACGTCGGATGGCCGGGCAAGGTTCATGACGCTTGTGTTTTCAGGAACTCTGGTCTATTTAGATGGCTGCAGGAAGGTATTTACTTCCCGGACCACAAAATAACTGTTGGGGATGTGGAGATGCCTATAGTGATCTTCGGGGACCCAGCCTACCCGCTAATGCCCTGGCTCATGAAGCCCTATACAGGTGCCCTGGACAGTGAAAAAGAACTCTTCAACTACCGGCTGAGCAAGTGCAGAATGGTGGTGGAGTGTGCTTTTGGACGTCTCAAGGGGAGATGGAGAAGCTTACTGACTCGCTCTGATCTCAGCGAAACCAATATCCCCATTGTTATAGCAGCTTGCTGTGTGCTCCACAATCTCTGTGAGAGCAAGGGGGAGACGTTTATGGCGGGGTGGGAGGTTGAGGCACATCGCCTGGCTGCTGATTACGCCCAGCCAGACAGCCGGGCGATTAGAAGAGCCCAGCGGGACGCGCAGTGCATCCGGGAGGCTTTGAAAGCTAGGTTCCACAGTAAGCAGGGTAACCTGCCCCCATTTCTTTACCCAGTTAATGTTGACTATCCTCTCCAGTTACATACCCCCTTCACCCCGTTTGTAGGCATATTAAAGAAGGTACTAACAGTGATTCCCCCAAGTGACAGTGACCCCCTCATAATTTGTCCCCCACACTTTAAAATCCAACAGTTTCACCAAGTACAAAAATCTCTTGGGTCTTCTGTTAAAACTTGTAAGCTACTGTCTGTAGAAACCATTGATTCTATCTATCCCGTGAAAGATACTGTACTACTATGTAAAACTTACAAACAAGTTAACTGACTTTGTTCTTGAAGTAATTGATACAATGCAAACAAACACTATAAGCCGTTAAGTGACTTTCACTTCATTTAATGGCTCCTAGGACAGACCCCCACCCTCTGTGATTAAAGGGCCGGGAGTCTCAAATGAATTAGCACACACCCTGAAAGTGGTGGAGACAGTAAATTAAAATATGGTTAAGATATGGAATGTATGCTGATGAATGCTTGATATACATGAATGGTTAGGGAGGTGCCAGCCTAGAAAGGAAGTATCCATCGGCCGAAGAATGTGTCAAGTAGGACCACCAGACAACCCCCTGAGGGTAAACTGGGATCCACCCCGTCACCTGGAAGGATGAGAAACACAAACTTTGGACAGTGTGGAGCCACCAGGAATGTGCCACTTTGGACAGGAATGTGCCAGCTGCTGATTGAGTCAGCAACAGCAGGATGAAACAGTTCCCATAGACTAACATAGGAATTAATTCCTATAAGAATGGACTCTAAAGACTGATGACTTTGAGTCTCTGGTTCTGCTGCCAACCTCCAGGAGCATTAGGTGCATCTGACACAGACTCGGCTCCATCCTCATGACCAAGATACCTGGCCAGTAACTTGCCATGAGCAACTTCTAGGCTGGTAACTATAACACCTATACAGAACTTGAATGAATGATTGTGTGAATGAATCTATCTCTCTATATATGTGTGTGCGTATAAGGAATAAGTAGTGATAGGAATAAGTAGTCAAACAACGTTGTTTACTTTTATCTTTTGCTTTTTCATTATATTTACAATAAATGTGGCATCTTTGCCTTATCCCTCTTAATAAGATCCTGCTGGTTTTTATTCTATTGGTATAACACGTTTCCCCCCTTCCAACACACCTTTAAAAATAAAATAAATGGAACCTTGTTCATTAACACCATTTTCTTTATTAAGGGTTTCGTGGTAAAGGGTTGAAACTGGGACGCAGACTGTGGTGGGGAGTGGTTGTAGTGATGGAAAGGACGCTTCTAAACTCGAGGAATGACAGGCTCGTGCTCCTAGAGTGGTCCGCAGTGGTGGACTGGTTGTTTCAACGGAGCCTGACACCCCTCCTTTTCGGGACTCTGTGTGTGGGGGCTATGTGAGTTTGTGGCGGGGGACGACGGTTACAGATCCCCTGCTGCATGGCTCTGTCATCCAGGCTAAGGACCGGTGCATAAGATCTGTAACCGCCCTCCCCTGCCACAAACTCACATAGCCCCCCACACACAGAACATGAAAACCACCTCCCAGACTGACCAGGGTGCCTAGTGACTGCAATGTGTGTGTGACCTGCTGCTGAACCTGCCCCCGTGTCTGTACCCTGGTAAAGGTGACTGTCCTCTCCAATTACCAACCCCTTTCCCCCCCTTCAGACACACTCTCCTCTAAAAGAACCTGACGGAAACAGTAATTAACAGAAACGTATTTTTTATTAACAACTACACAGTTAGGGGATGACACTGGGACGGTGGCTTGGATGAGGTGCTTTTGGAGTGAAGGAAAGGACTTATCAAAACTTTGGGAGTGAGAGCTGTCTGGTACTTGAGCAGTCTGCCGGGGTGGAGTGACTGTTTTCACGGCCCTTGCCACCCCTCCTTCTTGGGACCTTGGGTGAGGGGGGGATGGGACTTTGTGGCAGGGGAGGGCGGTTAGAGATAGACTGCAGCGGGGCTCTGTCCTCCTGCCTCCGGTCCTGCAGAACATCTACAAGGCACCGGAGCGTGTCCGTTTGCTCCTTCATTAGTCCAAGCAGCGTTTGAGTTGCCTGCTGGTCTTCCTGCCACCACCTGTCCTCTCGTTCGCTGTGTGATCGCTGGTATTGTGACATGTTCTCCCTCCACTGGGTCTGCTGTGCCGCCTCGGCTCGGGAGCAGCCCATAAGTTCGGAGAACATCTCGTCCTGTGTCCTTCTCTTTTGGCGCCTAATCTGCGCCAGCCTCTGGGAGGGAGATGCCGGGGTAGGTCGGGAGACACTCGCAGCTGTGGGATGGGAAAAAGGGAGTGAATTCCTCACAAAGATACATTTTTGTGAACAATGAACATAGTCTTTCTCTGTGAACAAGACCATGCACAGCACCTATCACATGCGCACTCAGGACACGGTCGAATTTTCGGCCTTCCCATTCAGTGCCTGGGGTCTTGGAGTACAGATCACAGAAGCGGGGCAGGACAGCGGAATTCGGGTAGCAGGCGGACATGGTAAGCCGTAGACTTTTGGCTGCTGAAAGCTTAATTTATAGCAGTGCCCTCCTTTCACGTTCAAAGCAATGGCCCTAGCGTTGGCCAGTTCCTGCTGCCGGCAATCCGGCCAGCATGAACTCTGCCCCTGTCCCACCCCCCTCGCGGCTGTCCCCGGGAAAGATCCCTGCATGCTGCCCCTGTCCCGCCTCCACCGCATGGCTGTAAACCTCCGGTCACACTTATGTAAAGGAACAGGCAATCAGTCCCAATACTAACATTCCCCTAATTTAAAGCAGGTCACCATGATTTATATCACTCTGATGAGGATCTCGGACACAGAGAAAGACCGCATGCTGCATGAATGCCAGCAAAAACCAGGGCCGCATGCGGCCATGCTGTGCGAGGCACTGATCCCGGAGTACTTGCTGCTAGCCTGGCGCGGAAAAGTTTCCTACCATGGAGGACGCAATAAGGCCGCTTTCCCCAGGAACCTAATGCAAAGGCTTTCAAATTACCTCCAGGAGAGCTTCGTGAAGATGTCCCAGGAGGATTTCTGCTCTATCCCCGGACATATTGACACAATTTTCCAGTAGCTGCACTGGCAAGGACTAAAAAGTAGAGCGCCTAGGGCAAAGTAATCATGCAAAACCGGACATTTTGAGATACTTTTGCAGTAGTTGCACTGGCAAGGACTAAAAAGTAAAGCACCTAGGGCAAAGTAATCATGAAAAACCCATTGTTAATATTCCATTCCTGTTCTGATCAAAATAAATGTTTACATGTTTAAAACACTTACCAACTGATCCTTCCCCTGATTCAGGGTCAGGGTTAACGCCTTGGGAGGGTTGGTAAGGGATCTCCGTGAGGGTGATGAAGAGATCCTGGCTGTCGGGGAAATCAGCGTTGTATGCGCTGTTGACTGCCTCGTCCTCCTCATCTCCTTCCTCATCTTTCCCGTACGCGAACATCTCTGCGGAAGCGGCCGTCGACAATACCCCATCGTCAGAGACCACGGTCAGTGGCGGGGTACTGGTGGCGGCCGCACCTAGAATGGAATGCAGTGCCTCGTAGAAACGGCATGTCTGAGGCTGGGTTCCGGAGCATCCGTTTGCCACTTTGGTCTTCTGGTAGACTTGTCTCAGGTCCTTGATTTTCACGCGGCACTGCGTTGCATCCCGGCTGTATCCTCTCTCCGTCATGGCTTTGGAGATCTTTTCGTAGATCTTCGCATTCCGTTTTTTCGATCGCAGCTCCGAAAGCACGGACTCATCGCCCCACATAGCAATCATATCCAAGACTTCCCGATCAGTCCATGCTGGGGCCCTCTTTCTATTCTGCGATTGCATGGTCACCTCTGCTGGAGAGCTCTGCATCGTTGCCAGTGCTGCTAAGCTCGCCACGATGTCCAAACAGGAAATGAGATTCAAACTGGCCAGACAGGAAAAGGAATTCAAATTTTCCTGGGGCTTTTCCTGTGTGGCTGGTCAGAGAATCCGAGCTCAGACTGCTGTCCAGAGCGTCAACAGAGTGGTGCACTGTGGGATAGCTCCTGGAGCTATTAGCGTCGAATTCCATCCACACCTACCCTAATTCGACATGGCAATGTCGAATTTAGCGCTACTCCCCTCGTCGGGGAGGAGTACAGAAATCGATTTAAAGAGACCTCTATGTCGAACTAAATAGCTTCGTTGTGTGGACGGGTGCAGGGTTAATTTGATTTAACGCTGCTAAATTCGACATAGCCTCCTAGTGTAGACCAGGCCTTAGTTTGAGTAAGGAAAAAGGGATGTATGGCAGAAGTGATGTATTTGGAAGACCGAGGACATATTTTCTACAATGCATCTTCTGGATGGAGGAAATAGAGGAGGTAGTATATTAATTTTTTTTTTTAATTTAATGGAGATATCCTACCTCCTAGAACCGGAAGGGATCTTGAAAGGTCATTGAGTCCAGCCCTCTGCCTTCACTAGCAGGACCAAGTACTGATTTTGCCTCAGATCCCTAAGTGGCTTCCTTCAAGGATTGATCTCATAACCCTGGGTTTAAAGGCCGATGCTAAAACCACTGAGCTATCTCTCCCCCCGAGGTAGTAAAATGGGTCATTTCAACTGGGATGGACACTGAGAGGTCAGACAGAGGAAAACTAGTAGAAAGAGAAAGCAAGCAAACAAAGGCCAAAGAGAACCTCCACAAGATTCAATAAAGAGCTATGCTCATCATGAGGCTGTAAATATGGAGCTGGATTTACTTTCATTGGTTTTGTTCATGTTACAGAATAGATATTTAAACACTACAGAAAACATGTAAGAAATTCTAAATGATTTCCCTGGGAAATGGGTTTTTGCAACATGTATTTTTATTATTGCAGAATCAGAGCATGACTTAAAAGATAAATTTCAAATGGGAAAAATTGATATGCATCTCTGAATTCTAAATATAGTACAGTATTAGAAAACATGTCACACCTGTATCTCACTGCTGAGCCACTATTTGGGCTTATGCCAGTGGAGGGGTGAAGGATGTGGCACCCAGCAGAATGTATAAAGTTTAGAGTGAAAACATTGGTGAGATTGTCTTGATTGTACTGGAAACCAGGAATCTCATGCATGTATATATGTATTAGAAACACTGACATTAAGGACACCCTGTTAAGTTTTAGATGTTTGTATTTTGTCAGCATTATAGAAACAAATACACTTTTAAAATATGATTTTTTTCTATTCTTTTTGAGAGCCAGCTGAAGTGATTCAGGGGACTGAGTGGTGAGGAGAATTGTGCTAGCGAGTGCTAACGACCTCTAATTCATCACTAATATAATTTTGACAGATGTCTAAAGTTTTGTTTTATGTTAGAGGTTTTTGTTGTATGCTAAGCATATCAATTTCACTAGGGGTAAAATTTTCAAAAGCCCCTTAGTCCCATTTTCAATAGTGATTTATGTATTTAGGAGCTTAAGTCTCATTGAAAGTCTGTGGGATTTAGGCTCCTAAATCAATTAGGTTCTTTTGAAAAATTTACCTTTAGGAGCCTAAGTCCCATTTACTTCCATTATAACTGAAATTGGGGCGATTCTGTTGACACTAAACTGTTTTTCCACATTTCAGACTCCTTCCTACCCCCCCTTTCTTTAGGATAAGACCGAAGGGTCAGTTCCTTCTCTTTTCCTTCCTCTTCACTGAAGAGGGTGTCCTCTCACATGATTATGGTGAAGGTGCTGTAATAATGTGGTGTGATCCAATCTAAACACCTGGTGTTGGATTGTGAAGGATGCTTGTCCTCTGTCTGGGGTAAACATCTAGGCCACTGGCAACATTCCGCTCCTCCATGCTGCAATGGGTGAAATGGGTCTGGTTGTGTAGGCCCATACAACTACAATCACAATATTAAAAAAATGCCTATCCAGTTTATGTGTGATCCTGCAACCTTTGCTCATCGAAAAATCCCAATGACTTCAATGGTTTGCATAAGTAAGGCTTGATTGATCTGACTTTAATGACACCATAATGCTGTGCTACAGTTTAGAAAAACTATGTGGTCTATCCAGATGTTAAATCTTGCTTTGTTAAACAGGCAGAAACTTTGGGTAACTTCACTGATTGCAGTACAGTTACTCCAAATTTAAACAAGTATAACTGAAAACTGACTAAGATCTGCTGACTTCAGAGGAAAACTGAAAAATACAGGGTCTGCTTTTGTAATCACAGCATATATCCAGTCTTCTAAATACTGACTCTTTTTATATGGCTATGTATGAAAAGCAACATCACACATTTCCAACCCAGTTGAAAACAAAAATGGCATACTGTATAAAATAAATATTCAATGCAGCTAAAAAGTATATTTAATTTTATGCAACATTGTATGATTCATTGAACATATTCACATTTCCCATATGATTCCTTTGAAGAGTTACAAAGTAAGGGAACCAGTGAATTCTCCTGTGCTTTGCTTTAAAAAGATTTTACTGATTGATAGTGACTGACAACCAAATATGGAAAGGAAGTTTAAATTGATTTCACCATAAAAAGTATGTTTCAAGATCTATGTCCTTAGCAAACAAGTAAGTTAGATTCCCTAATGCTTGCTACAAATTGTAAATAAAATGTTTATTAATCTTACATAACATTAAACAAATCCATGATATGATTGCACCAAACCTTTTCTCTTTATTATTTTAGAGAGATCAAGGTGACTTCATTCTAAAAGCAGCAGTATGCGTTACCTTCTGACAATAAGTGGACATAACATCTTGTAGGTTTTATATACATTACCAACTCTGCATATTCTTTCACTTACTTAAGGCAACCTAAAAGCATGCTTTTACACTGAAATCAATTTTTATGTGAGATACTGTCACACTTCCATTGAAAATTGCTTTCAGGTTACAGTCAAAGCACTGCTGTGCTTGCAGATTGCTTTGACCATGACATTCTCCCTGACTAGCACAATAATGTAACCTTTCATTCTCATAAACATTAGGTGCAATGAGAATTTATGAAACGGGAAATTTGGATAACATTTATCCAGTATATTCAGTTTGTTCATTGTAAACATTAATGCAATACACTGTAAATTTAATTTATTTTATTATTACCACTGCAGCTGCTCCACATTAAAGGCCACAACCAGCATTCCATTAAAAGCCCTCTTTTAATTTCTCACCACCCAAATTGTCCAGGCTTTCTCCTCTGCAGGCGCTCCCTCCTCCTTCCCCGCACACTCTCTTTACCTAGAAAATTCTCGTGCTTATATAGGTCAGAAAAGAAACAATTTTTAGAATAGCTGAAGCAAATCTGTCAAGTTTTATCTGAATTGTGGGGTAATTATAACATATCTGACTTTTGCAAAATGTGTTTAATGTTTTTGGGGAGCCCATCTCTCTCTAAAACAAACAAAAATGTTTGGCTTTCTGAGTTCAAGCTTCTTGCTCCATTTTTTTTTAACAGCTGGTTGAAAATGTTCTGCTTAAACTGTTTTTGATGGAAAATTGGAGTATATTTTTCATAAAAGTGTTTGTTTTCTGTGGAGAAATTGAGTTTGTTGCAAAATCAATCTTTTTGGCCTGTGATGGGCAGGACATTGCTGGTCAAGCTGGGGTACCCCCATCAGTCCAGTATAGGGGTGGTCCACTCCAACACTCAGTCATGGGCTACCTCGTTAAGCGGGTGATTTCTGCCAACTTGTGGCCTGGCCCCTGGACGGGGTCACCTAAATGGGCATTTTGTGGATTCTGAGCAGCAAAACTATCAAACAGTCTGTGGAATTAGCTTCTGGGTCAGGGTGAAGCAGCAAGCAGGCTGCAGCCCCTGGGAGGGACAAAGTAAACAATTAGTCTATAGCCCGGCAGCCTCCTTGCTGGGGCAGCAAACAATCAACCAGTCTGGGGAATTAGCCCCATGGACAGGGCAAAGCAAGCGAACAATCAGCCTATAGGTCTCACGTCTCTTGGCGCTGGGGCGTAATTTAGGCAGCTTCCTGAATGGGCAGGAGCCCGGAGTCTCTACAGCCGGCGGGTCATCTGGCAGGTAGTCCCGGTCCCCAGACTTTATCCCCAAGGGCGCTGCAGGTACCTCTGCAGGAGCTAGCAGTGTACTCCCTTCCTTTTTCATCCCTGCCCCCAGACTGGCCTGGGCTGCCTCCTTTTATCTGAGTTCTCCACTTGGAGCATGTGCAGCAAGGAAGAGGGGGCGTGGCCTCCTGGGCCCTCAATGATTGGTCCGCCTCTGGCGGTCCAGTGCAGGGCTGGTACACCTCGTCACACAACCTCCCTCTCATGTCCAGACCAGATGGCGGTCCCCCCCATACCCCGTTCCACTCCTACCCGGGAAAAGAAGTCCGCATTTGCATGGGCTCGGCCTGGGTGGTGAAGTACCTCAAAATCGTAGAGTTGGAGGGCAAGGTACCATCTCACAATCCTGGCATTAGTGTCTTTCATAAAATGGAGCCATCGGAGGGGTTCGTGATCTGTGATTAGCAGGAAGTGGTTCCCAAGCAGGTAGTATCGTTGTGCTTCAATGGCCCATTTCACAGCCAGTACCTCTTTCTCAATCGTTGGGTACTTGGTCTCGCGAGGGAATAACTTCCTATTCGGGTAAAGCACCGGTGTTCCTCTCCACCATGCTCTTGTGATAGGACAGCTCCCAGGTCTATCTCTGAAGCGTTGGTCTGGAGTATAAACCTTTTCGCAAAATCCAGGTGAAAAAGGACTGGCTCCTGAGTTAACCGTGCCTTCAAGGCCTGGAAAGTGGACTTGCAGTCCTGGGACCACTGTACCCTCTTGGTTTGGGAATTTTTCATCAGGTCTGTTAGGGGTGCTGCTAATGTGGCAAACTCTGGAATAAAGCATCTGTAGTAACTGGCCAGGCCTAGAAACTGTCTCACCTGCTTCTTGTCATGGGGGTTGAACAGTCCTTCAGGGCTTGGACCTTATCCATGAGTGGGCGCAGCTGCCCCTGCCCCACCGTGTACCCCAGATATGTTACCTCTTTTTTCCCTAGGTGACACTTGGAGGGCTTGGCCATCAACACAGCTTCTACAGGGGCTTGCAGCACAGTGGTGAGGTTTCTAAGACGGTCCTCCCAGTTGGTACTGTATATCACTATATCATTGATATAGGCGGCCACGTATTGCTCGTGTGGCCACACTAACTGGTCCATAAGCCTCTGAAAGGTCACAGCGGACCCATGTAGCCCGAATGGCATGTTCATAAATTGGAAGAGGCCAAGTGGGGTGGTGAAGGCGGTCTTCTCCCGGGATGCCGGAGTCAGGGGGTTTGCCAATATCCTTCTGTGAGATTGAGAGTAGATATGAACTTGGCATTCCCCAATCATTCCAGTAACTCATCTACCCGTGGCATAGGGTATGCATCAAACCTGGAGATTACACTCACTTTCTGAAAATCAATGCAGAACATTGTGGACCCATCTGGCTTGGGAACAAGGGCGATAGGACTCCTCCACTCACTATGGGATTTCGCCATGACTCCGAAGGCTAGCATCGCCTCAAATTTTCCTTTACGATCCCTCACATCTTCCGGGGCAACAGTCAATGATGATCCCGCACCTTCTGTCCTGGGTTGGTGGCTATGTGATAGTACATCATCTTTGTCCACCAAGGGTGGGGCAACAGAATGGTTGAAAAAGACAGTCATTGTAGTTGTTGTCATTCCTCATTGAGCTCCTGCCCGATGTCAATCATTGTTGTGTCAGAGGGGGAGCGGGAGGTTAGGTGTCTGTCCCTAATTCAGGTTCAATTGGGTAAGGGGCAATTACCATGCCCTTGTGGGCTTTCCAGGCCTTTAGGAGGTTGACATGGTATACCCGGGTCTCATGCCACTGTCTGGGCAACAGGACCTCGTAATCTACCGGTCTCACCCTTTGGACTACTTCAAACGGTCCCTGCCATTTGGCTAACAGTTTGGATTCAGATGGCAGGAGTAGCAACCAGACATGATCCCCTGGTTCGAAGGTCCACAGACAGGCACCCTGGTTGTACCTCTGCTCCTAGGTCTGTTGTGCTTTTATTAAGTTCTCTCAGGCAAACCCTCCAAGTCTCTTAAGGCACTTTTGCAGTTGTAATATATATGGGATGAACCCGGTAACCCAGGACTCTTGTTCCTCCCAGGTCTCACGAAGGAGGTCCAGGATCCCCTGGGTTGCCTTCTCTACAACAGTTCAAATGGGGAGAACTCCGTAGATGCTTGGGTTACCTCACATATCACGAATAGCAAGGCAGGTAACAGTTTATACCAATGCCGTGGATCATCCTCTATGAATTTACGGCACATCAATTTCAAGGTCCCATTAAATTTCTCGACTAAGCATTCAGTCTGAGGATGGTAGATGGAAGTCTTCAGGGCCCGGATTTTTAGTAGCTTGCATAACTCCGCTCTTAATCGGGATGAAAAGTTGGCGCCCCGGTCTGTCAGAATCTCTTTTGGTATCCCAACTCAGGCAAACATTTCTAAGAGTTCCTTTGCTATGGCAACAAACTTTTATTACAATATATGAAAAGATCTTAAATAACAAAACACTCCTAAAAAGGTATTCACTATCATAGACATAAACTCCACCTCTCTCCCACTTGATTTCACATGCATCCCCCATTCTCAAAGGAATATCATGGGAGCATGGGTGCTCCTTGCAGTGTATCCTGCAGGTCATTAAAGCCAGGCACTGCTGAACCAAAGGGAAAAGCAAATTCTAGAGTGAAAGAACCATCCCATATGCAATATATTAGGAAGGGGCAGCTCTCATGTGATACCACAGCAGTTATGGAGAGAGCAGCTTTCTCCATTGGTCAGAACCCAAATTAGGTAGGGCTTTACAAATAACAAACCAACAATTTAAACCTCACCCCAAAGTCAACTGTTAACCAGCGCAGATAAAGAGCTCTGGTATAATCTATTCTCTGCTGGAATACTGCTTAACAGGCAGGCCACCTCTCTCTGCACTAGCTGCAATGTCATGGCTTGAAGATGATTGTGACATACCAGGGTACAATCCAGACTACTGAGTAGCTGTCACCCCTGCCCTGTAATCAGTGGTGCCCTTTACACTGCTTTGATCCTGTAGCCTTCAGCCTAGACTGCTCACAAATAGCCTCCAGGATGCAAGTGACTCCCAGCTATGTCTCTGTGTGCTGCAGCTATCCAGCCAAACCTTGGCTCTTAGTAGTCTTGGCTATACTACAGGGTTACCTCAAGCACATTCCAAATCTTATATTTTCCACTAGAAAGGTATGTCCTCTACTGCCAAGCCCTGTCCTGGACAATGCAAGTTTATATGAAGTCAGTTACTTCTGTAATAGAAATAAAATGGCCAGAACTTGCCACCCCAAATGGAATTTCCCAAACACTTCAATTTAA
Organism: Terrapene triunguis; assembly: GCF_002925995.2. Classification (NCBI taxonomy): domain Eukaryota; kingdom Metazoa; phylum Chordata; order Testudines; family Emydidae; genus Terrapene; species Terrapene triunguis. The sequence continues at coordinate 1,576,090 of NW_020664403.1, forward strand.
ACACAGTGGGTTAAATGAAACAATAAACTAAGTTTGTTAACTACAAAGAAATAGATTTTAAGTTATTCTAAGTAATGAGGCATAAAAGTCAGAAATGGTTGCAATAAAATAAAATTAAAACACTACTGGTGCCTAACTTAATAAACTATATGAGATTCAAGCAAAGTTTCTCACCATATGCTTTCAGTAGTCTTACTGACCAAACTCTCTAGGTCAGGACCTTTTTTTCCAGAATTCAGTGAAGGCTTCCTCTGCTGCTTCAGGTGCAGAGAATTAGAAGGCAAGTAGAGAGAGAGAGGGTACATCTTGAGGTGCTTCAGTCCTTTTTATTGTTTCAGTCTCCCTTTGGAAAAACATTTTCAATTGTGTATCCGGAAACTAAAAGTCTATATGGAAGGATGTTCCCTGCAGCTTTTTTTCTCACCTGTTTGAGGTTCCTTTGTTTCCCCTTCTTGCTTGATGACTCTGTTTACTGCTTAAATGCAAATTAAGCAGAGCACAAATTCCCTTGTTTGAGAAAGACCTATTTGCCAACCTCAGTTTGAAACATGTGTTGTTAACACTATACAGTGGAATCATAACTTCACATATAATGTTGCCACATATATTTTATCAGGACTATATTGACCCGCAAATTATGACATATTTTGTACAAAGATTATTACAATAGTATGTAGGCATGGATACAGGGGTACATTCTGTCACAGTGATATCCATGGTCAAGAACTTAGTATGATTCAAAAATGAATGTGACATTCATGTGGACAGTGAGATAATCCTGTTATATTACACAGGATTGAAGAAGAAGAAATTAGAGGATATCAACCCTTGTACTTCAGAATTTGTGCCTATCACTAACTGATGAAGCTTAGTAGGAGTCTTCCCCGGTGAACTGTCAACTATGGCATTTCTTGCACCTTTTTCTTCTGGTGCTGACCTCCACTGGAGAGAAGATGCTGGACTAAACAGTGAAACACAAAGACTAGCTGGTGGTTCGCTACTTTGTCAGCAACTCTTATCAGACCTGACAAACTCACTACACCTAACACATTGCGGTCACAGTATTTGTCTGTAAAGGAGGTCATGTGAGGTATCAAATGAAAGCTTATACTATACTTATCATAAGCATTGTATGTAGGTACGTACTAAAAGTATGTTTAAACCATGTAACCATGCAAGGCTGATAAACAAGTTTGTCCTAGACAAAGGAATGTTGATTTACCTGTCTCCTTAGGTCTCTGATTTAAATAAAGCAGTGTAAAAGCTGAAACACAATTGTAGTTGGGTTAACTGGGGGATGTGTAATCAGAGTGGGAACACACTGGAAACTAATACCACAGGGGATTGTCTTATCTTTGGGGTCAAAATGCTGAGCTTTGGGGAAATATAAGGAGAAACAAAAAGACACATTTGTTATCTATCACTGAAAGAGCAAATAGGACCATGCTTTTTGCATCTATGAAAGTTGGATCCTGGCCCCAGGGATTGGTGATGCTGAGAGATTGCTTTAGGTTTAGCCTGTTAAAAGTTATGATTAATATCTTTAGAAGGGTGTTATACTTTTGATTTATTTATACTTTTGTTTTATTTGTAACCATCACTGTCTCCATTATCCCTAATCAATACTCACTTGAATCTGCAAATTTCTGGGGTTTTTTTAAATAAGCAAATTCTCTTTTACTATAAAGTCATCTCAGTGCTGTGATATTGAGTAGTCCATGCCTTCTCAGTGGTATCGAGTGAGGTGGTGTGTATATTGTCTTTTGGAGACAGCAGACTGGTTAATTACTGTGACTGTCCAGTGGCAGGGGCTGGACATTACAAGGGGATACTTATAGGAAGTTTGGGAACTGGGGTACACCAAGTGTTAACCTGCAAAGCAAAGTAAGGTCTGGGAGAGTTCTGGAAAGTTTATCTGTGGCTAACAGACTGGAGGATAGGGAGCTGTCATCCAATTTAGCACCAGCAAGTCTCTCTCTCACTTGAGGCAGAGGCACATGGTGACCTACAGTTCTGGACTCTCTGAAAAAGTGTCACTGATGGAATTAGATGATCTGATTTGCCATGGCAATTCCTGTGTTTTAGAAAGGTGCTTGTAACAGGGTAATGAGGCCTAATCATTAGTCCATCCCATCACATGGTATGGCCCTTTTGGAAAAGGTCCAATTTTAAAGTTTGGAAGGTATGATTATATATACACACAAAGACCTCAGAAACATTGGGAGAGAGGAAGTGGTCCCAGAAGTAAGAAGTCCCAGGAGTAAGAAGTGTTGGAGAGGAAAATCTGTTTCTTTAAGGGTCTGGGGCCAGGAGCCTTGCAGAGAGAGTGGCACAAAGTTCCCCTCTCACCCAGTCAATTAAGGATGAGCTGGGGAAAGGGGACCAGTGTTAATGCTGCTGCCTCCTTCTTAGCAGGGAAGACATCAGCAGGGAAAGTCTGGCCTGCTAAGCCCTCGGAGGCTGATTAAAGAAAAGAGGCTTCTGAGAGAGAAGCATGTTAACCTAGAACTCAATTCCAGAGAGAAGAGCTGAGGACTACTGCTTAAGGACCAGAGAATCCAGGTCCAGAGAGGAGAGCTGGAGAGACTCTGGTTAAGAAGAGAATGAAGGACTAATTCATACAGCCCAGTTCCAAAGAAAAGAGCTCAGGACTTCTGCTTAAGGATGGACAGAAAGGAGTAGCACCGAAGGAACCAGGAAGAGTTCCAGGAACAGAGACTGCTTACGGGTACAGGAAAGAAGAGTCTTATGAAACAAGGAGACCGAGATGACAAATGTCTGAGTAAGAACTTACTTATACATAGTAGTGTAGGGCTAAAAGAGACGTCAAGAAGTCATCCGGTTCATCCCCTTGTGCTGTGGCAGAATGCAGTAAACCTAGACCATCTCTGACGGTGTTTGTCTAACTGGTTCTTAAAAACTTCCAGTTGATGGGGATTCCACAACCTCCCTTGGAACCTATTCTAGAGTTTAACTACCCTTATAGTTAGAAAGTTTTTCCTTATATCTAACATAAATCTCTCTTGCTGCACATTAAGTCCATTCATTCCTGTCCTACCTTCAGTGGACATGGAGAACAATTGATCACCATCTTCTTTATAACAGCCTTTAGCATATTTGAAGACTGTGATCAGTTCCCCCATCAGTCTTCTTTTCTCAAGACAAAACAGGCTCAGTTTTTTAACTTTTAATGTATGAATCTTATTAATAAATGAGAGCTTTAGAAAATGGGAGGAGGTGTGCTCTTTAATTTAAAATGTCTGTCTGGACTTGCTGATAATCTGAATGAAGGGAAATGATACAGGGCTCACCAGCTATGCCACACTTGATCAACACCGCTGCACCGGAGTGACTTCAACACTATTGCAGTGTCGTTCCTTTAAGAATTAGTATGTGACTTTTAAAAGGCCACTTGTTAACTGAGTCTGCAAATGTGCAAGTCTGCTTAAACAAGTTCTATCCAAAAAGCAGTAAACTTTCCTAGAGGCTTTTAAAATAATTAATTGTCTGGGTAAGTTCATTATCATCTAAGATCTATTTTAGCTACACATTTTAATATTCTGTTTTTTGTTGCAGAGCTATTTAGATACTGCCATTCATTGATAATAAGTCATTTATTCCTCATTAACTGTTAGGATGGATGTAGATATTCATTACAGTGCGACAACAGACTCATTTAACTGCATACAGTACTTGATTATACACTACAACCATTGACTGGAATGCAAATTTCATTCCCCATGTCTCAGTTTGGTTGTTATCCACACCAGTGGATAGACTATTTTACCATAATCTGCTGTGCTACTTAAAAAAAATAGCATGTCACTTAGCATAACAAACATCACCAAGACCTGTTGATGCTGTAGCCTCAGCTACACTGTGTTACAGAGAAGAATGGTTTCCTCACTTGAAACTCATTTGAGCTGTTTCAATGTGTCTTTCAAACCCTGTGATCCTCCTTGATATTTATGCCAAAATCAATTTAACCTTAAACAAGATGAGTTTCTGCTTTAAAAAATACAAGACCATAACTGATCATCGTAACGCTGGTCATAGACGCAAGCTTTACTTTATAGTGAAATATAGACATGTGGTGCTTCCTGCCCCCATCCCACAAATGTCAAACTACCCAAAAGGAACTGAAAAGTATTTCCCATGTTATCAGCTGCAGTAACTACATGTCATTTGAGATCTGAAGTAAGTCTGATTGATTTTTTTTTTAGTCTTCACATGTCACTACTTTTTTCCTTTCACTTGTTTTATAAATACAAAGATCTCTGCAAATGTAAAGTAAAATACTCATCATCCTGATTTTATTCCTAAATGCCTCACTGCTGAAGTGCTCAGAGTATTATACAATTTAGTTTATGTAAGAAAATTATAGCTTCAGGTTAGATTGGGACTTTACATCTTGCTCTTTATAAAGGGTGGCCCAGAAGCAGCCCATGAAAGGAATTGTGACTGAATCACATGATTGTTCTCAACCAATACAATATCATACCTTTTTCTACAGCCTAATTTACCGACCTTCCCCAGCTGCACATCTCCTGGGAGTTGCAGGAGATGGGTTCTTTCATGTGGCTGTCTGATAGCATGCAAGAGCAGAGCTCTTTCCTGTAGTACTTATAGTGGGTGATATACCCCAGGTGTGAAGGTAGGTATGTGGCAGAAATTGTTGGCTCAGTAGCAGTACCAGGGTAACTGCACATCCCCTGCATCATAGGCTGCTGTGGAAATTCAAACTGGAAATAGACTGGGAATGAGACAGGGGCTGGTGTGCGGGTAGACATACATTTGTTTATGCATGTCCAATTGCCCTAGTACCTCATGCACCTAGCAGTGGAGGTCTGCAGACAGGGCCGGCCGACAACATTTTGGCACCTGAGGCGGGGAGCTCAATGACGCCCCCATGCTCCCTCGCTTGGGCCAAAACTTTGAAAGATCTCAATTCTGCCTTCTTCCTGTTCTACTCCTCTCATGGCACTGCTCTGCTACCTACCCCGATAAAGGAGAACTAACAACTTAAAATGCCTTGTTCAAAAATTTTAAGTAACACTTAACTTTCCAACACCTGGACAGCAAATGTAACTTTTCTTGTCTGCATAGTAAACACTGGCATTTTTATCTGTTTGAATAATCAAAGTGGTGCTTTCCGTGCCTTCTTGGTTGCAAAGATTTGAACTGCTTCCTGCTGAAGGTCCACAGTCTGGGCCAGCTCATGCTCTATTGATATGGTTGCAAGGCCGACCAGCCTCTCCTGTGTCATTGTGGAGCGTAGATGTGTTTTTATTAACTTCAGCTTGGAGAAGCTGCGTTCTCCACTGGCAACTGTTACAGGAAGTGTTAGACGTATGCGCAGAACAACAAAAGCATTTGGAAAGGGGGTGGTCATCTTATTTGTGCACATATATTCCTGAACAGCCTTTGGCATTGATCCTGCTGAAATGTATCTTGAAAGGGCTTTCAGTTCAGCACCTAAATCACTTGCATCAATATTGTGCATGTCAGCATGTGCACTGTCTCTAGTGACCTGCATTGCTGGTATAGGTCTTTTTCAGGTATAGTGAGGAGTTTTGGAATGTCATACAACATCCCAAATATACTGCTGTATTCCTTGAGTTGCATGAAATGTTCTTCAACTGACTGTATTGCACAATCTAGCACCTGGTTAAAGAATTCAACTTTGAATTGTTGTTTGGGGTCTCTTATGGGATTATCCCGTGCCTCATAATCAAAATGTCTTCTTCTTCAGTAACTCTTGTATTCTTGAATGGGTGGGGAAATAGCTTCAGTGTGAAGTTCCTCTGCCAACTTCTGTGCACTCTTCAGAATGTTTTGAAATCCCTCATGTGACCGGTAAGACTGTAGGTATGACTTTGCTTTGTCCAGTTGTTCCATTGCTCCAGATATATCAAGGTCAACACCTTGGAGTTTCTTACCTACAACATTTATTTCAAACAGTATGTCATGCCACAACACTCAGCCCTGGTCTACACTATGAGTTTAGGTCGAATTTAGCAGCGTTAGATCGATTTAACCCTGCATTCGTCCACATGACGAAGTCATTTTTGTCGACTTAAAGGGCCCTTAAAATCGATTTCTGTAATCCTCCCCGACGAGGGGATTAGCGCTGAAATCGACCCTGCTGAGTCGAATTTGGGGTAGTCTGGACGCAATTCGATGGTATTGGCCTCCGGGAGCTATCCCAGAGTGCTCCATTGTGACCGCTTTAGACAGCATTCTCAACTCAGATGCACTGGCCAAGTAGACAGGAAAAGCCCCGCGAACTTTTGAATTTCATTTCCTGTTTGGCCAGCATAGCGAGCTGATCAGCACAGGTGACCATGCAGAGATCATCAGCACAGGTGACCATGGAGTCCCAGAATCGCAAAAGAGCTCCAGCATGGACCGAACGAAAGGTACTGCATCGGATCGCTGTATGGGGAGTTGAATCCGTGCTATCCGAACTCCGTTCCAAATGACAAAATGCCGGAATATTTGAAAAAATCTCCAAGGGCATGAAGGACAGAGGTTATAACAGGGACCCACAGCAGTGCCGCGTGAAGCCTACCAAAGAACCAGAGAGGCAAACAGCCGCTCTGGGTCAGAGCCCCAGACATGCCGCTTCTATGATGAGCTGCATGCCATTCTAGGAGGTGCCCCTACAATTACTCCACCCCTGTGCTTCCCTCCTCCCCCACCCCTCCCAGGCTACCTTGGCAGTTATCCCCCCATTTGTGTGATGAATTAATAAAGAATGCATGAATTTGAAACAACAATGACTTTATTGCCTTTGCAAGCGGAGATCAAAGGGAGAGAGGAGGGCGGTTGGCTTACAAGGAAGTAGAGTGAACCAAGGGGGTGGGTTTTAATCAAGGAGAAACAAACAGAACTTTCACACTGTAGCCTGGCCAGTCGTGAAACTAGTTTTCAAAGCTTCTCTGATGCACAGCGCGCCCCGCTGTGCTCTTCTAACCGCCCTGTTCTCTGGCTGTGCGTATTCAGTGGCCAGGCGATTTGCCTCAACCTCCCACCTCGCCATAAAATATCTCCCCCTTACTCTCACAGATATTGTGGAGCACACAGGAAGCGGTAATAACATTGGGAATATTGGTTTCGCTGAGGTCTAACCGAGTCAGTAAACTGTGCCAGCGAGCTTTTAAACATCCAAAGGCACATTCTACCACCATTCTGCACTTGCTAAGCCTATAGTTGAACTGCTCCTTACTACTATCCAGGCTTCATGAGTCATGGGAGCAAGGGATAGGCTGGGGTAGGTGTGACCACGCAGTGCTGCCGACTGGGAGAGCAGCCTGAGGCAGAAGCCTCCAGCTGGCATGATATTCCAGGCAGGACTGAATCTCCATTAGACTTAAAGAAGAGAATGACCTGGAGTCATTCCCATTTTTGTCTAGGTGCCCCTAGAGGCTAGCCAGGAGCACCCATGTCTGCCCAGGCGCCCCTGACCAACCTAACCGAGGTCAGCCAGGAGCACCCACGGGACGACGACAACGGCTAGCAGTTGTATTGTACCGTCTGCCCTCCGCAAGGCAAGGCAAGGGGATGCTGCTGTGTAGCACTGCAGTACCACGTCTGCCAGCAGCACCCAGGAGACATACAATGAGAGTGGGCTGAGCGGGCTCCATGCTTGCCATGGTATGTCATCTGCACGGATAACCCGAAAAAAAGGTGAGAAACAATTTTTTGCAGTTGCTTTCACGGAGGTAGGGAGGGAGGGAAGAGGGCCTGACGACAAGTACCCAGAACCACCCATGACAATGTTTTTGCCCCATCAGTCAAATCGACTTCTAAAAAATCCACTTCTATTAAATCGACCTAATTTCGTAGTGTAGACATACTGTAAGCCACACAGAAAAGTGAAGTTATGTATGTTTCTGGTGATTCCATTTCCCTCTGCCACTGTTCTCCCACGAACAGTTCCTGTCATAGCATTATCCTCCATAATGGAAACTATGGTATCATCTATCTTCCCAATTTGGTGTTCGATAGGCTTTATCGCCTCCACTTGACTTTCCCATTGTGTGGCACTCAGTGGTTTCAGTGTCAGAGAGGATGTTCCCAGATGTTGCTTCAAAATTTGCCATTGATCAGTTCATGCAGAGAAAAATACATACATGCTTTGAATTACATTAAAAAATTCAGTAGCCTCACTAGAAGCTGATGCTGCATCACTGACCACCAAGTTCAATGAATGAGAACTGCATGGGACAAAAAAAGCTTGAGGGTTTAACTCTTGGATCCACGTCTGCACTCCTCTGTTCTTTCCTCTCATGTTGGCACCATTATCGTAGCCCTGATCTCTCATGTCAGCTATCACAATTCCCGTATCTTCCAGCTTTTTAAGAAGTACATTTGTCATACGAGCTCTTGTAGTATCATCAATGTCAATAAATTCTAGAAAATGCTCTCTGACAGTCACCATTACAGGGGACATTTTCACTAGGTTCTGTTGTTGTTACAAAATGCACCATTAAAGTCATTTGTTCCGTATGGCTGATGTCAGGTGTGCAGTCCAAAATAACAGAGTAATAGCTTGCTGACTTCAGATCTGCCACAATCTTCTGTTTGACTTTTGTTGCCAGTAAGGGGGAGGGATAGCTCAGTGGTTTGAGCATTGGCCTGTTAAACCCAGGATTATGAGTTCAGTCCTTGAGGGGGCCACTTAGGGATCTAGGGCAAAATCAGTACTTGGTCCTGCTAGTGAAGGCAGGGGGCTGGACTCAATGACTTTTCAGGGTCCCTTCCAGTTCTAGGAGATAGGATATCTCCATATATTATATTAACTGTATGATCTCATTTTGAATTGTTTTTCCAAGGTAGTGGTGTGTGTACATTTCTTGGGTGGTGATTCTTCTTAGATGCTCCTGGAGTACAACATCAAATTCAGCCATTAGCGCCACAATTTTAAGAAAGTTTCCATTGTTTGGCACATACAGCTGATCTGAAGTGCCACGCAGTGCTAGGTTTTGGGTAGCAAACATTCTCACAATGGCAATGAGCCTTTTCAGAACATTTTGCCAGTAAAGAGACTCTGATGCAATCTTCTCTTGATGGTGATCATCTATGATGGCCTTTAACCTTAGTCTCATCTCAAGCACTTTCCACCTATGGAATGCTCTCTATGGATTTGCTGCCTTCTCATGGCATGCCAGATTTCTAGCCAGATTTTTCCAGTCCTTTGTTCCTATAGAACCCAATGTGGCTGGAATGTTAGACTGGAAGAGTTTGCAACAAAAACAGTATGCAGCATTCTGGGTTTCTGAGTACATAAGCCATGGCCTCTCCACTTTGTCACCATTGGGGATTTCATGCCAGTAATGAGTTGGATGGAAACTTCTATTTTCATTGTCTTTGGGGAACATGAAGTTTTTCACATGCAGTACAAGGAAGTCCCTCAGGCTACTGCTCAAGTGGGTCCACAGTCCTGGATTCTAGACTTAAGGAACTAAACTCAGCAGCAGCTGTTTCTTGCGCCACCACCACACTCTTCTCTGATCTGCACTTTTCTTCAGGAATGTGCATGGTTACTTCCATTTGAGATGGAGATATGGATGCTGCAGTAGCTGCCAGGTCACCTGCACTCTGACTAACTGGAAGATCAGGCATCTCCTCACCACTCACATCATTACCGGGTCCGGAAGGCTCACTGTTAACATTTGTGTCTGTGTCTCTCAGGAGAGCTCCTTCCTGCTTAGATAGAAAAGCTTCCTTTGCTTTCTTTCTTTTTCTGAATGTTTCCTCAGAGGGGCGTTTTCTTCTTTCACTCATGACTGCTGTTCTGTGCCAGCTATAGTGACTCTCAACACTCAGTTGAAGGGGACAAATAAGCAGGCTGGTAGCAGGGCCTGATTGAGGGAAGATATCAGCATCTTAAGGGCCTAACTGGCTCCTACCACTTCAGTTGACTGCCTGTTCTCCTCAAGTGGGTTCAGGGAAGCAGCAGGAAACAGGAAGCTCCCTGAGAAGTTGGTGTTAATCAGTCCAGGCTCCTGGGGGTGCTAGAGAGGTACATAAAAGGCTCCTCCTCCTCTCTCTCCCTCCCTCCTCCTGCTTTCTGTTATTCCCTCTCACCTTTTCTCCTGCCTACCTGTTATGTCTCTTGTGCCCTCCTTCCTCCAGCACAGCACTCCACCATCTCTGTGTATCTAGAGCAGAGAGAATACATACGCACCAGCAGCAGACACAATTTTCTACACTCTGGATCCTAGTGCCCCCCCCCCTCCACGGTCTGGCACCTGAGGCGGCCGTCTCAGTTCGCCTCATGGTAAGGCCAGCCCTGTCTGCAGAGAAGATTGCAGTCTATAGGCTGGAAGAGCAGCTGTATTGCAGACCTTGAAAGGTGCATCAGAACAGGGCTTCTACTTGTGCACCTTACATGGTGCTCAACATCCCTCCCTGATTCTTTGCACTTTTGATTTATGTTTCATTAGTCAGCTAAGTTGGCAGAGCACAAGTGCACAGTATAGTCTTCCTCAGAAGATGCATTTTGGGCACTATCAGTTTTTGACAAATAAGTTTTTCTTTTCATAAGCTGTTTAACCAAAAAATCTTTTTATATATGGAAAAAAAGGCATTCTTGTGAAAAATTTTGTTTAGTCGAAAACCAAATTTTCCTTTCAAAAACAGTTTTGGCAGAACATTTTCAACTAGCCCTACTGAGCATCTTCAACTGCCTCTGAGGTTGATGGGAGTTAAAGGCATTCATCAGTTTGCAGGATCAAGCTGTTTACAAGCTCAGTGAAAAATATGTTGTAGAATGTATTGCACACACATATTACTCCCAATGACTAACAACTTGGTCAAGCTGAGACCATTTTTCACCAGAACACTCAAAGTCACTTTTCAGCAGGTTCTATTTCCAAGTTGTGTTCCAACTTTCTATTCTCTGCCATTTTCACTTCAGAAAGAGCACTGAAATATATCTATCTATATAGATATTGATTTATTAATGGGAAAAGTGAATTTTTTAAACCTGTTTGTACTCAAAAATGGCTGAACTCTTTCTGCTCCAACTTTAAAAATAAGAAAAACATCTTTCAGATCTCAAGCTAAGAAAATTTCAGCAATTTGAGTAACCTAAACCAGAGGATTAGAATGGAAACAAGTAGGCAACATTATCATCAGTATCAACATAATATTTTAGTGGCTGCCTGTAGCAGGGTGGTTCCCCCGCTCCTGCCTGGAAGGGCTTAAAACAACCCTGGGAGAGGGCTGTGGCAGGGGAAAAGCTGGGCTGATTGGGGAAGGCTGCAGCTGGGCCACGCCCCAATCAGGCCTCAGCTGGCCTGTATAAAAAGGCTGTGAGCCAGAGGCCCAGATGCACTCTCTCTGTGTGTTCAGAGAGAGAAGGGCCTGGCTACTAGGAAGCTGAGCAGGATACTGGGAGTGGAGCAGGGCTGGGGGAAGGCTAGAGGAGCTGGGGAGCTCCAGCCTGGAAAAACCCCAGGCTGTGGGCCTAGCTGAGGTCCTAAGGCCAGTACCAGGGCTGCAGAGGGGCAGCCCAGCTATAGAGGGAGGTATCAGGTCCAAACCCAACCTTGCCAGTGATGAGTAGGCTGATATTGCAGTCTACCCCAGGCGTGGGGGCTAGTTGGTGACTGGCAGTAGCCTTATACTGAGGCGAGGTGGGGACTAGTGGGTGGGGGTTCCCCTGGAAGGGGGAGACCCAGAACTGTGGGGGTACTGTCATGGGGCAGCCCCCCAGATAAAAGGGCACTGGGGTCCAGGAGGGACATGGGGCCAGTGGCAAGGTGGATCATTGGCCTGCAGAGGGCGCTCCAAGGCTGGCAGAGCTAATTCCCGGAGATGACCAGCAGGAGGTGCCGCAGGGGTGAGTCTGCACAGGCATACACTGCCACGCCATTAAAATATAACATCGCTATTCTATCCAAAACTAGCTGAAAGGGTGCTTCGATAGCAAGGCAGAATGTCTTTTTTCCTTCAAGCAGTATATTAAGTGAAGAATTACAAAGAAGTATAAAAAAGTTTAGCATACAGTTTTTAAAAAGAATTTAAAAATAGTTCAATGGTAGTTGCATTATGACATGCAGTTACTAACTCAAAAGAGAGGATGGACAAAACTGAATTTCCTACTCTCCCACCCAAAAAACCCCCCAAAACCACCCCACTGGGAAATGTTTTGTGTTCCTAAGTGAGTAAGCTCAATTGAATTTTTCAGCCAACTAAGTGCTATTTATATTTTTTCTTCAAAGTGTTGTGCAGTATAATTGATAAAATGTCGAAACTGATTCATTCAATTGGTGGCATGGTAGTTGACAACATTCTTCAAGTATTCAGATCTGCATTAGAAACTGAAGACATATGTTGGGGAAGAAAATGGTGTAGGAATGAAAATATTGTTGATCCAGACAGATGGTAACTTTTTCAAAAAAGAAAACGAGCGACAGAAATATGACAGCTGAATAAAAGTTAAAAGCAATTAAGACTGACAAGGTAAAAGTGAGGCCAAGAAGTGGGGGTGGATTTTAAAATAATTCTTTAATAGTTTACAGAAGACAAGTTGTTCACTTAAGACTCTCCCCCTCCAAACGTATTTACTCTGATCTGAAGATTGGGCCCAATCTTGCATTCCTAGGTTCCCAAAACTCCCATTGCCTTCAAGTTTTAGGTGCTGAATGAATGCAGGACCAAGCTCCCATCTCCACAGCTGGTTGAATTATTCTTTGTAAAAAGTGGGACTAGTGTACTTCACACTAATGCCAGCCTTGAAAGTTAGTCATGAATTTGACTCCTTCTTCTGCCACCCCCCAAATTATGAGCTTTTAAAAAAATTGTTGGTGTCTTTTTTGATTTTTGAACTCCATGTGTAACCGAATGCGGGTGATGATTAGCGTGTTTCCACAGTCACAAATTTACAGTAAGTACGGTGTTTTTGCCCCACTACAGGAGCTCTAAGACTTGGGACCCATTGTACAGCGCTTAGCACCAACAGTTAGTAAGAAATAGTCCCTGTCCTGAAAAGCTTACAGTCTAATTCAGAGAGCAGTGGTGAGGTTGCAATGTGGGTGCTGCAAGTAGGACTTCCCGGACTCATATAATACAGAGGCTGTCATAGGTTTCACCCCCACTCTGGACTTTAGAGTACAGATATGGGGACCTGCATGTGAACCCCTAAGCTCAATTAACAGCTTAGATCTGGTCTGACTGCCACCACCCAAATGATTTATGAGTTATTTGGGAAACTCTGTCTTCTCCCCCAAAACCTTTCCCTCCCTGGGTAGCCTTGAGAGACTCCTCCACCAATTCCCTGGTGAACACCGATCCAAACCCCTTGGATCTTAACACAAGGAGAATGTAACCACCCCGCTTCTTTCCCCCCACCAATTCCTGGTGAGTCCAGACCCAATCCCCATGGATCTTAAAAACAGGGAAAAATCAATCCGGTTCTTAAAAAGAAGGCTTTTAATTAAAGAAAAGAAAGGTGAAAGACAAACCTCTGGGAGAGATTAGCATACCAGCTACTCTCACAGACAACAGATTCAAAAAACAGAGGATGTTCCCCTGGGCAAAACTTAGTTACACAAAAGAATACCCAATTTGATTATTCCCCTAATTGCAAGACAAGTTACAAAAAGAAAATAAACAAAACCTATTTATTCCTTTTCTAACACTCACTACTGTGATAAGAACTGATTCCTTGATCTTTTCTACTCCTGCCAAAACTGAAACTGACCCAGACAAAGGGAACTTCCCTCCTTCCTTTTGAAACATTTTGTCCCCCGATTGGTTCCTCTAGTCAGGTGTCAGCTAGGCTAGGTGAACTTCTTAACTCTTTACAGGTAAAAGAGGTATTAACCCTTAACTATCTGTTTATGACAGAGGCCATCAAACTTCAGATGGAGAGGAACAACTCAATCTCTGCTGATCTGAGCAAGGTTCAAACCTATAAAAATGCTCGCTAACTGATTTATACTGACCTGAGGCATCCCATCTCTGCAAGCGCTATGTTACATCTCTGAGAATGAGGCTTGCTTTTGGGGGAAAGATAAATGTATTACATCAAGGTCTGAGCTTTTGGAATTTACATATGCAGAGTTTTCTACTCTCTGGATACATAGGCAAAAATCTCCTACACATTGCTCTCAGTCTCAACAAACGCAGCCTCCCACACCCTATTCTTAAAGGGACAGCTCCCATTAACCCAAATACAACAGTATAAAACAAATATTAACATAACCTACAGATTTGTGTCTAATCACAATATAAAATCATTGCGATAATCAGCCCAAGGTCCTTATATTAGCTTGTATGCATTTTTTTTCTTTTTTCCTTTCATCTGCACATGGAACATTAGCTTTCAGATCCATAGCACATAATTGTTCCACTTCATCTATAGGAATAACCAGTGATGTGGGAAACCTGCTGTTATCTTCTATGTGAAACAACTCATACAGGGAAACACAATATGCACAATAGCAATGGATTGCACAAGTATTTGTGAGACAGAAGTGGAATGCTGGGTACCTGCATTCTTGGTTTTTCTTCCAGGCTCCTGAAGCAGACTGTGGTCTAGTAGCTACATATATTTTAGCCAAATGTAGTAACACCCCCTGCTTGGATGGTCTTGGAAGACTGAACCCTGGATGTAAGAATATTGACCTTTATCATTTCAGATAAACAACAAGGTCTCCTAGAAGGGACTCAGTAGTGGAATTATACACCTTTGCTGTGGAACTGATGGAAAAAATGAAATTTCTATCTGGCAAGAAATTCTAAAAATATAAAAAAAAAAATTCATCCCAAATCGTGATGAAAAGTCATAGTACTGAAACTTTTCACTAAATGCAACATTTCATAAAATGAAAAGAATGAAAAGCTTTATTTGTTTAAAGCAAAATCAATTCAGAAACATAAAAGCATACTGTTGTGTTCCTCATTGTCCATTATGGGCCCTGCTCCCTTGCTGGACCATATGTCCCATGATGCACATTACTTGCAAAAGTTGGCATCACTGATATTAGGAGTAATTCTATTGAAGCCAATGGAATTACAAGGAAGTAAAACTGGTCTAAGGGCAAATAAAATAAGCCTCCCTATTCATTCTGAATTTAGTTCTATTTTTCTGTTTGCAAATCAATCCTGCTTTCTGCGACTGAATTATTCATTGACAAGTATTCACCGAGGGCTTAATTCTGGAGCCCTTACACATCCTGGTGAGCACTTACCCAAGTAGTCCCAAGGAAGCCAATGAATTAAGTGCTTACATATAAAGCTGCTATAGCATGTGGAATTTTCTGTTGATTTCCATTTATAAAGAATGGTTTTGAATCTTTGCCCTTTATTTCACTCCAGCTGCCTTTTTTCTACACATCTTAAAATTGCTTATTTTGTCTCATCTTCAAGTTTTTGTGTGTGTAGTTGAGCAGGTAGAGTTGAATTTGATATTATGTATTTTTTTATTTATTTTCAAATGAATTAATATTGAGGGTTTACAAGAAAAGAAGCCCTGGAAAGAAAAGAGGAAAAATACAACTATTGTAAGGAAACCTAACTTTAGATACCAGATTCCAAAACAGGATTTCTAATTGAAACAGTTTAATTTGTGTCAGATAACCTCAAATAAAAGAGAGAAGAACAGAAATACAATAATTGCTTTGACATGTGGTGATAAAACAGCATAACACGGATGAAAACTAGTTTGAACTTATCAGTCGTATTTCATTTCCTTCGAATGATCATTTTTTTTCTGCTGACAAGAAAAAAATATGCTTGGTTCAAACATTAAAGAACATATTTTATTTATAGCCATGCAGGCTTGAAATTCTTCATCCTAAATCCAGACTGAACTTTACAGAAACCTTTCAAAACTCAATTACATTTAGGAGAGGCTGTTTCTCCAGATTTCAGGGTCCAAAATTTTAATATTCTAGAATGAGGACACTTATTCTAAAAGCCTTAATGTCTATCCTGTCCATCCTAACCAGGTTCTCTCCATGAATTCCTTGAAGTTTATCAAAAGACCTTTCATTTTCTATTGTGATAATTTTCTTTCTGTGATATTTAGTCCACTAAATGATTGTCAGTATTCAGTGGTAAGTTTAAGTTGGGTGTCATTTAAAAAAAGGGGAATAGATTATTCATTATGAGTATTTATATATAGTCTCACAAAGCAAAAATGTATTAAAGGTATTTGCTGGATGATACACTGCTTCCTTACTATTTATAGACCAAAAGCCTCTTGTAAAGATTCTTGCAATAGAAATAAAATAGAGTTGCAATGTTGGCTGCCCAGGAACAAATGAAATAGAGCACAAAATCCTATGATAAGTCCACACAGTAAGAGTGGCTGCCAACTCACCTTTTATTTTAGCACGCTTGAATTTGAAATTGACAGATGAGATAATAAATATACCACATTTTATAAAACATTAGTCTCCCCATTTTATGGATGAGGGCAGAGACTTGAGGAGGGTTACCAAAGATCACACAACAAAGTCAGTGGTACAGTAGAGATTAGAATTTAGGAGTTCTTGGACTCTTTTTTGGTGTTCAGTATACTGCTTCATGGTATTTTAGAGCTCATTTTAATCAGGGATCCGTTTGCTAGTGGATCACAGGTAACCTGATTTCCAGGGGATCTCACAAATATGTTTTTGGTTAACTTCTCAGTAATCAAAAATCTATCATTTTCAGAATATGATTGGTTGGGAAGTGAACAAATATAGTCTCCTCGGAATCCAGTATGAAAGAGAATCTCTGCATCTCCTGAAGAACGTAAAGGGAAGATAATACAAGGTGATCAGTAAGAAACAACTGCTCTGCAGACTTCCTGACCAAACATTGCGCCCATTGTATGAGAGAGAACAATAGACGTATACACTGGGGATTAGCAGTGGGATGCATAAATCTGTACTGCAGCTCTAAAACATTTCTTTTTCTGCAGGATGTAGAGCAAAGACTGAAATCTTATAGGAGAATCATTCTATGACTAAAAATGATATTCTAAACATTAAGGGTTGTATTAATTTTAATGAATAAATTGGCTCAAAGAGTCAAATATGTGAATATGATGTGGTTACAGTTCAACATTAAAAGTTTTAAACAAAGTTCTGGGTTTGGTATACAGAGACCTCAACCTGCATTGGTACAATGGAGAAAACGATAGATTAAATGATAGATTAAAAGTCCCTTTAACCTTTTATTAAATATATAGAAAAGAAGGAAAACAGTTATGGCTTTTGAAATGTGAAGTATTAAATAAGGCTTTCATTTTACAAATATCCCTTTCCTTTCTCTTTTGTTGGAGAGGTTTTATAGAAGGAAACCCCACTGTTTGACAGGTTTTAGATGGTAGTAAATATGGTGATAACTGTCCTTTTGGGGAAATGGGAATGAGCTGCTATTGTTTCTGTTGTTGTTAAAGTTTGATCCCATTTCCTAAAAGACAAAACAAGACAAACACAAACAAGAGAGAAAATGTGGCTTCTGTCTCTGGTGTGTTATCTCTCACTTCAACCTCATAGCTGGGAAGACACAGGAATGGCACATGTCTTATTAGCCACTCGAAGAGCTTGCAAACTTTTACCAGAATTAGGCTGTTCAGTGTATTGCTTTTTAGCTACAGGAGCATTGCAATCTTGGCCGGCTAAGCTAGACTCTCTTAAGCAGGAGACAAAAAGAGTGGTTTAGGAAAGAGAAGAAATAAGGTGGGGAGGAAAAAAAGGGCACATGAAGGGAGGGGAAACAAAGTCATAAATCTCAGGAGATATTTGGGATTTAGTCAAAGCCAATAGATGAGGTGATGTCATTTGGGTCCCCCTCTCTCTCCTGGTCTGGTCAAATCATCTCTCAGGATGAAGTCCCAATGGTGTGACAGTGGAACCTGGGGTCCTATGTGATGGTGTGAGGTGGCAGCCATGATGGTGAAGCTCACTCCTTTCAGCCCACCGGTCTCCCAGCCAGTTGTTGTCAGATCGCCTGCAGTTTGTCCCCCAGAGTCTCTTCTTTTGAGGACCCAAAAAGAATTGATAGGGGGAATAGCCCACCCCCTTCTTATCTTATCCACTATTTAGGCCTAATTTCTGACACACCAATTTCAGTTAATTAATTTCTAGTTCCACACTTCATGCCTGGCAAACAAGAGATCTTAACACAGTCCTTGAATTATATCAGTAGGCCTTTGTATTTGGACTAATTCAGTCTTTGTTTCCCTTTTGCAACTTTTCCCATCTACATCTATTGTTATAGGTAATTGTGACATTTTATGAACTTTCATTTACTTCTCACAGATAAGCTCACAATTAGGGTAAATGTGTAGGCCAAAAAACTACAACAAGGCAAAACTCCCTTTGAATTTAGTATCCAACTAAACCTTGTTTTATATAACAGATATGAGAAAGTTATTGGTGGAGGAGGACCCACGCTAATGGGTGTGGTCATATTTTCTCTTTCTTTGTAACTGAGCTTCCTGGTCTTTGGGACTGATATTTCAATCAGCCCAAATACATAAGTCTTACTGAAGTGCATAGGAGTTCTGGATTTATAATTCTGCTGGACTGAGGCCTACCACCCACATCCAGACATCAGTGGGACTACTTATATGCTTAAATTTAAGCATGTGCTTAAGCACTTTGCTGGATCAGAGTCTATATCAATAACCTGGAAGCAGCTCAGTAGAGTGAAGACAAGAAAATAGTTGTGATCCTGCACCATTCAAGTCAATGGGTGCTTTGCCATTGACTTCAGTGAGCACAGGATCAAGCCCAATAATTGACAGGTTACAGTTGTTAGACTAACTTGGGAGATTCTGATGTAGTAAAATCCAATCTGTGTTCAGCATGTTCTCTTTCATGGACAGTATAAGCAAAATCAGGATGCTGTTCTGAACAGACCTGCTGTGTTTGAGTTTGAAATAAGATATAAGCACCTGCAAAGTTACCATGCTGGCTGTATACACCTAAAGGCCCACACAAAGTTTCAGACAGAAAATAACTACTTTGTATCAGTGTAAATATAGTGGAGGAGAACATTCATGAATGTTTAAAAGGCAGCTTTTAAATTATTTACTGTATAATGTGAAAATTGTTCTGTAAACACACAACTTTTTCACAAAACTTGTTACTTTCCTAGTTTATGAAGCATTTTAGTTTTATTTTTTTTCTTAAAATTGATATGGATCTGATGTTTGTCAAAGGACAAATTAAAGGTGACTGATGTGTCAGAGAAATCAAGTAATTTACATTATGGTGTACCTAGACTTTAGTAAGGCATTTGATACGGTCTCGCATGATATTCTTATCGACAAACTAGGCAAATACAATTTAGATGGGGCTACTATAAGGTGGGTGCATAACTGGCTGGATAACCGTACTCAGAGAGTTGTTATTAATGGTTCCCAATCCTGCTGGAAAGGCATAACGAGTGGAGTTCCGCAGAGGTCTGTTTTGGGACCGGCTCTGTTCAATATCTTCATTAACGACTTAGATATTGGCATAGAAAGTACGCTTATTAAGTTTGCGGATGATACCAAACTGGGAGGGATTGCAACTGCTTTGGAGGACAGGGTCATAATTCAAAATGATCTGGACAAATTGGAGAAATGGTCTGAGTTAAACAGGATGAAGTTTAACAAAGACAAATGCAAAGTGCTCCACTTAGGAAGAAAAAATCAGTTTCACACATACAGAATGGGAAGAGACTGTCTAGGAAGGAGTACGGCAGAAAGGGATCTAGGGGTTATAGTGGACCACAAGCTAAATATGAGTCAACAGTGTGATGCTGTTGCAAAAAAAGCAAACATGATTCTGGGATGTATTAACAGGTGTGTTGTGAGCAAGACACGAGAAGTCATTCTTCCGCTCTACTCTGCTCTGGTTAGGCCTCAGCTGGAGTATTGTGTCCAGTTCTGGGCACCGCATTTCAAGAAAGATGTGGAGAAATTGGAAAGGGTCCAGAGAAGAGCAACAAGAATGATTAAAGGTCTTGAGAACATGACCTATGAAGGAAGGCTGAAAGAACTGGGTTTGTTTAGTTTGGAAAAGAGAAGACTGAGAGGGGACATGATAGCAGTTTTCAGGTATCTAAAAGGGTGTCATAAGGAGGAGGAAGAAAACTTGTTCACTTTAGCCTCTGAGGATAGAACAAGAAGCAATGGTCTTAAACTGCAGCAAGGGAGGTCTAGGTTGGACATTAGGAAAAAGTTCCTAACTGTCAGGGTGGTTAAACACTGGAATAAATTGCCTAGGGAGGTTGTGGAATCTCCATCTCTGGAGATATTTAAGAGTAGGTTAGATAAATGTCTATCAGGGATGGTCTAGACAGTATTTGGTCCTGCCATGCGGGCAGGGGACTGGACTCGATGACCTCTCGAGGTCCCTTCCAGTCCTAGAATCTATGAATCTATGAATCTATGGTTTCTGAAACATGGGAGATCATTAATTTGGACTATAAAAATTGCTTCCTTGTAATAGTCTGATTCATACTTAACCTACAGTTCTGGTCATGCATAGGTTGTATCTAAGTAGTTGAATATCTTACCTAGCCACTTTTCTCTCGTACACACACACACACACACACACCCCTCAGAAAGGGTTTTCCTTTTTACCTGGTTTGGTTCACCTATATATACACCTCTACCCCGATATAACGCTGTCCTCGGGAGCCAAAAAATCTTGCCGCGTTATAGGTGAAACCGTGTTATATCGAACTTGCTTTGATCCGCCAGATTGCGCAGCGCCGCCCCCCCGGAGCACTGCTTTACCGCGTTATATTCGAATTCGTGTTATATCGGGGTAGAGGTGTAGTTACAGATTTCTTAATAAAATAAACAAAATATCTCTGACATTGCCCTATTTGTGCAAGTTTCTGTATTTACCACAGTTAGTTACTGATTGAGTTCCTTCCTCATAAAAGCAAAGTTAAAATTTGTGAAAAGAGTTGCTATCTACCAGCATGTAGAGTGCTCAAATAAATAAATAAAAATGCAAATTTCAAATTATGAAGGAAAAACATTTAATACTTGCACCAGATCTGGCTTGTATATTTGAAATGCCATCTCAACATTGGTTGCACAATATTGGCTACATATCAGCTACCATGATTATGAACATAATAGGCATATTATTATTTTTTAATTCTGAAATACAAAGAGTAAAACTTCTTACGCTATTGAAATCTAATGAACTTGTCATCCTCTTATAAACTGAATCACGTCTAAAATTTCATGTCAAGTGAAGAAAAGAAAATATTTATATTAATGAAGCTGTAATACCTTAATAATGTCTCTAAAATGGGAAAGAATATCCTTCTTACCATTATCCCCTTACTCGTGCAGTTTTCATGATAATTTAGACTCAAAACAATGGGTGTGAAATTTTAGCTGAATCAATTGAAATCAATGACAAAACTCCCATTGACTTCAGTAAGGCCAGGATTTCATGCTGTGACAGTTAAGCCTTCCTAAAAGATGTAATGTTGTCTGTCTTGAATATTTAAGAAACAATTTCAAATCTTACTGAACTTCATTTTATCACCTGTGCTAGATTTTCTCATATGAGGCATAAACTATGAGATCTGTTATGAATTATTTGTTCCTTTCTTTCTTTCCAGTTCCTTGGCAAATTTTATTTGCAATCATTTGTTCTGTTAAGCAGGTTTGATATGGCCTTTTGACCAGGCTACTATCTGTTTGCATGTTGCATGCTACTATGCAGATCTGCTATCTTGTTTTACATCTTATCAGTAAACAGATATGAACACAGAATCTTGCATAAAGGTACAATTCTTCTTTTGAGCCCTGGTAAGTTAATGGCCTCAGAGATGTCTTGTAGCAATTAATCCATGGGCTACTTGTGTTGTGTTTCAGGGGAAAAAAAGTATTTCTTTTCATCAGTTTTAAACATGTTGCTTGTCAATTTCATGGAATATACTCTTATTATTTTGAGAAATAGAGAAAGTGAATCAGGATATCCTAATATTTATTATTTCGTATACCTTTAACGTGTCTCCTTTTATTTATCTCCTCTCTAAACTAAGGGCTTGTCCACACCACTAGTTCCCATGCCTATGAGAATTGTTGCCCACGGTTAATTACAAAGGAGGTATTTGGAATGTTGGCATATGGGCAATGTATGAAGCACATGTCTGCAAGCACATCTGACTGGGATGCATTGCTCATCAGCAAGGATAAATTTAACTGCCAAATCAAAAACCTTCAAATTATTGTGAGAGAAGATATGCAGTATGAACTCTGACTCAAAAGCATATAGTTCTGTAAAGAGGATGAGAGTAAAAGGGAATAAAGAACTTTGGCAAGCTTTTGTGCTAGACACGGAGTGGGGTCAAAAGCTGTTTTCAGAAACAAGATGTAACTTCATTGGCAAAAAGAGTTTTTTCATTTTCCACCTATTGTAACTTGTTAGAATTGCTGGAGCTGGAATTATCTATTGTTCTCACAGGAACTATTATGATATATAGAGAGCATTAGAAAGTAAGAATTGAATGCTGGCAATGTTGACATTGTGAGGCGTGGCTGTGCTCTGCATTCAAAACCTACATCTTGAGCAGCCCATCTCAACCCTTCAGGATATCTGTGCTGTCTTGATGCAGCAGCTCAACCCATACCCTTACAAGACTCTGCTCTGTTGACAGCAGTGGCGGTGGGAAATAGTTATGGGTCTCCTGATGCCCATATTGGGGGGTGGGGGGAAATAGGTTCTTCCAGGCTTAATGACATCTGGGAAGATAACTGGGTGGGTTAGCACAACTGAAAGCCAACAATCATGACATGCTACTGGAAGCAAATGGGGCTTTTGCAAATAATGAGGCACCACATTGATGAGAAGAAAAAGGGGGCAGAGAGAAGGACCTCCTGTGTTATCCCCCACTCCCACAAGAGGTAAATGTTTTCTTTTTTGGGGCAGGGGACCCAGTCTGGGTTCAATCTGCAGCAGTTCAGAGGCTGCAATAGACTTCATAGGCCCTGTGCCGAGAGAGAAGGGGATAAGCATTCATAGGGCAAGAGACTGTCTCAAGTGGGAACACCCTCATGTCTGTTTGTAGATGTGGGTGTCTTATGTACTCCCATCCTCTCCCAGTCTGCCCATCATGCTGAATGGATGAAAAGGCAGGTTGGGTGGGGAGGGGCAGAGCTAATGCACCTTTACTCCTGTGTTATATTGGGTCAGGATTTGGCCCTAAATCAGCAGTAGTTAACTTTTCCCATGTAGAATTTGCTTTTTGGCAGCTTGAAGCTATGTCTGTTTTGTTTTTTTTTCTCTTTTTTTGATAAATCAGATCTCATGTATTTTATTGCCACTCAGAAAATGTAATTAAAAATGTCAACAACACATCTATGTGTCCTCTGGAAGTAATCAAGAAACCATACCCAATTCATCGTTCAGTCTCCTGCATACAAAGAGCAGCAGACGATGCTTTATCAACAAAAATAATTGGACTTGTAATAGATGAGGCATCAGTAATGACTGAGACGAGGATGGTGCACTTTATTAACGTTGCAGGTTCTGCAGCTGTATATTGTCACGAAACAGCTGACTTGTCCTTGAGAGCCCTTTTCTGGGAACTAGCCTTAGACCAGTGGTTCGCAAACTGGGGTTCGGGAACCCCTGGGGGTTTGGGAAATATTACAGGGGGTTCTCAGGAAAAAAATCCCCAATGGCAGACAGAGCTGTCCCCAGGCAGCATGGGGCCAGTAGCCCAGAGCCCCTGGACTTCCAAGAGCTAAGCAGATCAAAGCAAGCATATCTATCACACTGAGGAGATTTAAACTTCAAGAGTCCTTATAAGAAATGGAAAGGGAGGTGGATATTTTTTTCTGTTTTTAAAATTAAATAGGCAGCTAGTGTTGTTTTTAAAATTACTATGAAGAACATGGTTAAGCTTTTTGTAATGTGTGTTGTTTGCCTGGACTGCTCAAGACATGAATGCTTGCATAGGAAGAACAATTTGAGTTGGCTTCTTAAATACCTTCATGCTGTTTCACATCTGATACTCCTTGATGAAACATAGGAGCCTTGTCTTATAACAGGCTTATTCAAAGTGATACAAGCTACGAAAGTGAGATCTTGGAAGAGTGTTGCTGTTTTCATAATGTAATAAAAATACTGTAATGATAAATAATAATAATAATAAAATAAGATCACTGCTTTTATCATTTATACTCAGGTAAAGGAGAAAATCCCTGGAAATATTCATTTTAGGAGGGGGTTTGCGAGCCATGACATTTTAGTGAAAGGGGTTGTTAAAGTTTGGAGACCACTGCCTTAGACAGATGTTACCTTTTGTCCCTGGTTTATGTTAAAAGCCCATTCAGGTTATTGGAACCTTGGAATGGGTTAATATCTGGAAGAAACCTGAAATATGATCTTTTCCAAAATTATTAGCTAAAACCAAATGTTCAGCCTCAATCCTCTATAAATATCTTCTGTCATCAGATGAATATGAAACAGATACATGAAATAATGGAGCAAAGATTTGATGATAATGTGGAAAATAATTGTCAAATGCTCCCTCTCACTCCCAAGCGTGTGGAAGGCCATAGGAGCTTTAAAACTACCAAACTCCCTGTATGGCCCTGTGTTCCATGTTTCCTTTTGGCATAGAAGTAGATGGGGAATAGAGGATGGACAGGGGAGTGGCCACTATTAGGATCCCCAGTTGCAAGCATCCATCCACAGTCTATCCAGGAGGCAGTCATGGGCCCCAGCTGCTACTAAATTCCCTGGGCTTGAATATCAGCATTGGAGTCGATGTAGAGAAGGTCTTTGCAAAGCCATTTGATTTGGGTGACAGTTTCTCCTGCCATCCTCTTTTAGGGTATGTCTATACTGCAGCTGGGAATGTGCTTCCCAGCTCGAGTTTTCCCTAAATCATAGAATGACAAGGTAAACCTATAAATCACTCTTGATCTGAGATTAAAATGAATCCTGCAGAACCGTATTCAGAAAATACTGGGCACTGAATTGTAGGTTGAAGGCTGTCATAAGTACCAATGATAGTTGCTGACATTATACTAGCCAAAAAGAACTTGCACGTGTGCTGTAGAATGGTCCATAAATATCTATATATATTCTGGGAATATGTAATTAGAAGAATAAGTATGGCACTGTACTTAGCCTTGTCTCTAGACCTCAAGATCTTTGTCACAGGAGATTTAGATTTCATAATAAATATTAACAAAAACTACGGAAAACTTATCATAAAGTAAGTTTAATTGCACATAAACTAAGAGCCAGATCCTGCATCTCTGAGGCTGCTCTACATTACACCAAAGGTTATTTTGGCTATCTCCAGAAAGATGGCTTAGAGCCACTCCCCCACTCCTTAATGCTGTGACAAGCACATTGCAGAGGGACTTCAGGACCTGCCTTGCTTTTCTTTAGAGTAATGTGATTTTATATATATGCCACTATACATAGTCTTGTGAAAGATGTTTTAAAGATATTATGAAAAACTCAGTGGCCACAATTTTCAGAACTGTTGGTGAATTTTGTGAGCCTCAATTTTTGGATGCCATATCTCAGACACCTTGTGCTTGATTTTTCCAAAGTGAAGATATCACGTTTACCAGGCTAGAAACAGATCTGTCCCTTCTCAGGGATCTCTCTTTATGCACCCCAATGGGAGTCAGGTCTCAGGCCTTCACCTCTCCTTGGGTGGAAATCCTCAGTTCATTCACTCTGACTTAGGATCTGGGTTACAGCTGTCTGAGTACCAGCTGTGATTAATTCAACCAGTCCAACTGGATCTCAAACAAGTCAACTCTTGTTGGACCCTGCAAGGGTTTCTATTTGGAAGCCTGTGTCTGGAGTTGATTAAAGTGACTCAAAAACAGCATCTCCCCCTCCCCCCAAATTATTTTGCCCAAAAGGTACATAACACTTTGAGAGGTGGATTTAAAATAACAAAAAGTTCTACACACCTGTTCCCTTACTTAAGCTTAACCTCTCTCTGGATCTGGCATATTCCCCATCTAAGTTGGAGAATCAGTTTACACTGCTTGCAGCCTTTTCCCTTTATCTTTGTGTCTCAGTCAGACTGTCAACCTGTCACAACCTGGCCAACTTTTCTGACAACTTTCCCCCCTCCATTTCTGCCAGGGGCTCCTTTTAACCACTTGGGCTGTTCTTTTGGTTTAAATCTTTTAAGGTTTTGTTTGATCCTGGGTGTATCCTTGGGAAAAGTAAAATATCCTAGTCTGGATGGAACCAGATGGATGCTAACTTCCTCCAATTGATGCCCAGTACTTGTTATCTTAACTCCCTTGAAGCTATATATGTGAGGCTGACTTACCTGTGTCATTGTTTTACCTTCCATGCTCAGCCCCTCAACAACTCCTTTACAGCCTCCTTTGACTTAACTCTATGCATTCACTCAGGCAACTATATACAATTAAACAAGAAAACCAACTCACACATAATACTGATAAATAATACATACCTTTTCCCAGCTCATCACACTGAGGACTTAGATTGTAAAGTCTTTGGACTTCACCATTTTCTTTATCCAAAGCTCAAAATCAACACAAACACACACCACACTATAACAACTAGCAGACAGGGAAAAAAATAGCAAAAAAACCCCCAACTCTCTTGGGCACATCTATTCTGCAATAGTGTATATCCACTAGCAATTTTTGGTGTTGTGTGTTTGTACAACACCTAGTACATGAGGGTTCCTGATACAAGATTGGGGCTCCTAGGTGCTAACTCAGTAGAAAAAATTAACTCCTGTTGGTAACTCAAGCTGGGCACCTCAAATTTGAGACACACAAACTTAATGAACACTTTCTGAAAATTAGGCTGCATATGTAAAGTAATAACTCATTTGATAAACTCTTTGATTAATTTGTGTTTTTCTGGGGTTTTTTTGTTTGTTTGTTTTTTTAAGCATTGCATTTGTGAGCTCAAGTTCTGCCCTCACACATTACATGTTAAGTAGGGTACTGAAGTAAAAGATAACTGAATTGTCCTATTAAATGAATTGGTTACACTGCTCTCCTTGACTGCGTTGTGAAGTTATACAATCAGTCCTCTCAAATGCACAATTTAAATCAGAATTTATTTTCAATGTTGCATATCTCTTCTAGTATAATTGCAATAATATCACTGATAGTTGGCACTCAAAATTCTTTAAATGTTTCTTTATAGTCTAGTAAAATGTTTCGACATGGCATTACCAAGCTAGGGAAAATAGCAAAAGAAAAGAAAAGAAAACAAAAAAAACATGTATTGCTATGGGTTTAATGATAACCATGCTAATTCAGTGGAACACTTTTATAATTGAGTACGTATTTGTTTTACACAAAACATAACTATGGCTGAAGTTTCACTACAACTTGAGTTTAACTTCTTTAAGGCTTTGGTCCTCAGCCCTCTCTCCTTAACCATAGGTAAATGGTAGGGTTTCCTGTGTACAGAGGGATGATCCATGGAAGACAAATTTTCACCATGTACAACTCCAGGGGCTCCAGGAAAAAAACATCTTCATATCCAATTGCCTTAGCAAGGCTTTCAACGTCTCCTCCTGCAGCAAGTGGAGGGAAGTGTTCAGGAAGACTGGTTTTGTTTACACAGAGTTTTTCTGTACTGGTATCTATGTGGCTTAGGGGTGTGCTTCTCCCTCCTCCACACCCCTGATGTAGTTATAACAGTACAACCCCTGTTCTGGACTTAATTTTATGAGTATAAGTTACCTCACACCAGTAGAGCTTATTCCCTTTCCTGGGAATAATTTATATGCACATTTTTGGTTGAATAAGTTCACCCAAACCGGGGGGGGGGGGAGGGGGGGAGTTGTGCCACTTTATACAGCATAATTAAAGCAGTGCAACTTTTGTGTGTAGACAAGGCCTCAATCCTTGTCCCTTTGGGTTGAGTGGGTACAGGCAATATCCTTGCCTAACCTCTTCACCAGATGGGGAGATTGTAAACATCTTGGAGAGAAGCATTTAACACCTGTAAATGTTCATACATTGTTTATAAATAAATATATGTTGACTTTTCCATATTGGTAGGGATGAGCATAAATTGAAAAACTCATCTCTAGATTTTTGAGCAGGCAAAAGTTTGAGGGGGGTTAGAACAAGGATTTTAGTTAGGTTTATTATAAATTCATATCTGGATCTGGTTTCAGACTTCTAAATATTCCCTTCACCTGGAAGTTTGGATTTAGGATTTTGGTTTAGGCATCTATCTGACTTAAATGGAATGAAAGTTAGAATGCATTTCATTTCATTCCACTTTGTTATGACTAGAATTTCACTATAAACAGGTTCTGCAGTAGTATCCGGTCAATAGCGATGAAAGTGCTTCTTTGTAACAGTAGCTACTAAAGTCAATGAATTCTGCCTCCTGTTATGTGACTGGGTTTAATCCTTTGCAGCCCTGATCTATGTCAGGTGATGGAGCCCAGGAAATTAAGATTTGTTTTACCAGCATTCATATATGCCTCACCTTACTTATGCCCAGAGAGAGAGAGAGAGAGAATGAAGTGTTATCTACACACAGTTTTTGTACCAATCTAACTATTTCATAGTTAGAAGAGTGATTTTATTTTACCCAAATAATTAAATTGGTACAACCCCTAGTGTGGACATAGTTATATCAGTATAAAGGCACCTTATACCAGTCAGTATAATACAAACCACTAAATCCCCAGGAATAAGCTACGTCCATATAAGCACCTTTATACCAGTAGAACTGCAACCACATGAGGAGGTTGTTCTGCTTTTACTATTCTGGGTTCTGTATCATTAAAGATATAGATTAAAAAAAATGTATAGACTAGCCCTACCTCTGACAGAAACAGTCTCTTATGAGAACATCACTAAGGATTACAATACACTACAAAGCTAAGTACAACAGTGTCTAGGATCCATTTCCAGAATACATCAATTGCTAATTCTTTTTTTCTTCCCAATTGTGGTATTTCCTTTCCTCTTTGCTTTTCTCTTTCTTCTTTTTTCTTTGTATCCTCTTCTGTCTTTCTTATGTGTTATAAGCATAATCCTGCATTCCTTTCATGCTCAAACTTCCCACTTAAATCTCTTATTATTCTTAAATATAATCATGATACCATAATCCTTGTAAAGCAAATTCTGCCATTTTATCCTATATCAAAGTTTTGTATGTTTCTGTAAATTGATTTTACCCTTCACCACCCTTAAGCAAGGATCTCTGAGAGAATCCGTGTTTTGGAAAGCAACCTATTTAAGAAGATAATACACTCCATTTTAACTCCCTTTTCTTCAGTTAAATTTTCACATAGACTGTATTTCCTCATTTTGACTTAAAGCCAAGGCTAAGTAACAGACATGATTCAAATCTCCATACTGTGATGGGTTTCAGAGTAGCAGCCATGTTAGAGTACTTGTGGCACCTTAGAGACTAACAAATTTATTTGAGCATAAGCTCCATACTGTAATGGGGTATGTATCCCACATATGCCCTGTAGAGGTTAATGTGTGCATAAAATACCTATTATGGTACATAGCTGCACCTGGAGGGAGAGTCAGCTTAACAGATCATGAAGCCCAGCTGGGCAGGAGCAGGCTAGTTAGTATAAATCCAGGAAGTTGAGACCAGAAGTGGGGCTGGGATTGCTGGCTGGTTGATGTCATAGCACACTAAAGGGGCTGCTGGGGAGCTGGCTTTCTAGCTAGCTAGTTTGAGTGGCTCTTGCTGAGTTATACTTTGAGGTGAGATGGAAGATATAGTGGAGAATACAGAAACCAGTCTAGAAGATGATGGAGATAGCAGAGATAGAAGACTGGTCACAGGTTAGGAGAAAGAAAAGAGTGGATATGCCAGAGCTAGAAGAAGAAACAACAAGCAGAAAGTCAGCAGAGAATAAAGAGGAAAATCTACATGTAATAATAATAATAATTAATAATAAAGTCACTAGTTAAGGATGTGAAGATGAGGGATACAAACCCTTTGAAAGTGGCAGAGTGGATTTTTAAAAAAGTGCTGGCAACATAGAAATAGCTAGAAAGCTACAAGGAGGAGATCTGTTAATCAAAGGTAAAAACAAGGAACAAGTGGGGAAACTGTTATGGATTAAATTGTTAGCAAAACTAAAAGTAAGCTGCCAGCTGCCTAAGTATCTGATAGAAACAAGTGGAGTTGTATATGGGGTGTCAAATGAAATGACTGAAGATGAAGTAAAGCAAGGCATAGGGGATGATAATGTACTACATGCTAAGTTTCTAATTAGTAAGCTATCAACAGCTGTGCTAGTTACATTTAAGGGAGAAACCCTTCCAGATAGGGTAACAATAAGATATATCCCATCCCTGGTGAAAATGCCACAGGTTTGGACGTATGGCGAATATATGTAAAGGGAAAATTAGATAAAGCACTCCTATACAATAATGTGGAAGGAATAGAATTAAAGTGTAGCAACTATAGATGAAAGCACAGTGCAGCATATGGGAGTTGTATAGCAGAAAAGCAAGCAAGAAATATATAAAAGTTACAAATAGCATATCATGTGTGGAATGTATTAGGAGACATGTAAGACCAAAAGGGGAAGAGGAAAGGAAACTCTGTAGAAGAAAGAGATAAATACACACGAGAATAAATCAAAGGATATAATAAGTGATTCAAGGAAAATAGGAGAAGACATGCTATGCATAAATAAAGAGAGGTATATAGCATTTAGGACTGAAGTAATAAACTGCTCATCACAGATGGGGGGGGTGGAACCAGAAAAAGTGAAAATTACAGTTAAAGAAGAAAAATATCTACATGTTAGCAATTTATTAGTAGAATGAATCCATGCTTTTTTTAAATGAAGAAATACTGAAGGATAAATAGAATAGTAATAACTATTTATTGTTGAAATGCACATAGCCTAATAGGACATGAATAGGAACTAAAACAAAAAATCTTGATAAAGATACTAACCCTAATATAATTTGCATGCAAGAAACATGGTTAATAAGAAAAGTAGATTTCGGAATCCCAAGGAATCCCATCTACAGACAAGACAGGGAAGTAAGAAGTGGTGGGCGGGAGTTCATTCATTAAGGAAAACCTAAATTATCTTGAAATTGAGGCAAAGAAATTTAATATCACGATTTCAGTACAGAATGAATCAGTATATTTGAGAATATATAATGTGTATAACCCATGTGGAAAACTGAAGATTAAGGATTTGACAAAGCTAGTAGAAGATGCAATAGGCACACATATTATATGTGGAATCCTAAACCACCATAAAAGAGTGTGGGGAAGTGGAAACATTACAAGAACGACAAATATATAGAACAATTCATTGATGAAAATAATTTAGTAATACTGCATGATAGTACACCCACTAGGTTTAATGTAGTCAATAGAAATCTCTCCTATGTAGTCCTCAGAATTGTGCCAAGTAGTATAGCAAGCAAATGCAGCTGGGAAGTCAATAAAGAGGAGGGAATAGGAAGTGGTCACTTCCCAGTACTTACGCTTTATCAAGATAAAGGCAATGTTGAGGATGGAGGAATGCCTACTATGTGGAATATGAAAAAAGCAAACCTGGGAACTGTTTAGATGCAAATGTAATGAAGATATTAGTGAACTATGTATAAGTGATGACATTCAGGAATTTAGTTGCAGTATAAATAAGGGAATCTTGATAAAGTTAGCTATATAGAAGATATCAAGTCACCCCAAAGGTAAGCCTGGTGTTACGATAGAATGAAGAGTGTAAAAAAGCAATTAAAGAAAGGAACTAGGCACAGAAGAAAGCAAAAAATACAATGAATATTGAGGACTTAATCAAATATAGAAGGAACAAAGCAATTGCACAAAGTCCTATTAAAAAGGCAAAAAAAGAAAGCTGGAGAAAATAGCGTGGAAAAATAAAGATACTGAAACATCAGAGGTAGATTAAGAAAATGAATGGAATATGGAGTAAGAGCAATATGATACCAGGTATCGTTGTAGAAGGCCAAAAGATTCAAAAGCTCAAATGAAGAAAAAGCAGAAGCCCTAGCAGAAATATTCCACATTGTTAGTTATGAAAATCAAAGTATAGAAATTTGTGTGAGGGGAAAATAATACTAAAGAGAAACATAAGAAGTGAGAGGCAGATGATGATACAATATTAACAAAAACTTCTGTATGAGGGAATTTCAGTAAACTATATAGATAAAAGCAAAAACTCTCTGCAGCATACAAGGATGTGTATATAACAAAATGCTAAAACACATAGATGAAGGGGCTCTGAAAGTATTGCTAAAACTGTACAACAGCATATGGGAAATAGGTGAGCTATCAATGGAGTAGAAACTAGCAGTTGTAGTTCCAGTGTGGAAATCAGGGAATCTGCAAACAAGAGCTGATCAATACCGGTCAATTCCCCTTATGTATGGGTATGGGTAAAGCCATGGAAAAAATGGTTCCTGAAAGATTAACAAAGTTCCTAGAGAGAAATGGATTTCTAGCTAATGTGCAAAGTAGGTTCAGGAAAGAACTGCAGCCAGTGGGAGCCACGATTGGCCGAACCTCCGGACACGGCAGGTAAACAAACTGGCCCGGCCCACCAGGGTGCTTACCCTGGCGGGCCGCTGGCCAAAGGTTGTCGATCCCTGTCCTAGAATAAATAAATCATGAGTAACTCCACTGATTTCAGTGGAGTAACACTGATGGAAGTGAGCTGAGAATCAGGCTCAAAATCTGGAACTCATGTCTGTTTTTCATTTGTTGGCATATTTTATATCTTTGTTGCATAACAAGTAAACAGTTAATTTAAAAATACATTTGGAAAATATGTTTAATTTTAGGATTGACAACTAAGTGTATGCATCAGTCATGCTGAATGACAACATAAAGGCGATGCCAGGAGTCTTATAATGAAGGTGATCTTTCATAGATGTCTTGAAATTAAAATGAAAATGACAACTTCTCTCTGGAGAAAATTGTAATGGAGATACATCTGACCAAGCTATAATTGTGAAGGGAAGCACCATTCTATTTGCTTAATGAGTGATAGCTGCCTTCTTTGCCAAAATAACTGAGACAGTGCAAACAAGCATGGGATTAATAGGTAAAGACAGGTAATTATAAGTCAGTTTTATCCCAAACAAATTCCAATGATTAGCTTTGGGCAACATGCTGTATTTTACTTCCAAAAAGTATCAATATGTGTGCGCATTCACTTTCTAAAGTAATCAACAACCACTGTAAAGACTCAACATGATCTAATCAGGAATATTTATACATTTAAAAAGATAGAAAATGACCGGTTCATCTGCACAGCAACAAAGAATTAGCTGTTTAAGGCCCTGATTTAGCAAAGTACCTCCTTCCATCTCAATTCAGTAATGCATTTAAGCACGATTGACTTTATGAGCAAATGTTAATCAAGACATATATAAGGCAAACTTGCTGTTCCTTCCTTCCTATGAACTCTTACCCATAAGGACTCAGTTCTCATAGAATTTTTTTGGGGAGGAAACAAGCCAGACTTAACTGTATCTTGTTAACTTGATCATTGATCTTACTAATAGGGCAATATTTTCTAATATGGCTAGCTAGTTTTATAATTATCAATCTTCATTTTATGATTTATTTAGTATTACTGCCATTTCTATGACACAAATCATTGTATTATCCAGACACATTGTTCATGGCTTAGATTGATGCAAAACTAGTTGCTATGCATAGGGAGCTGAGGACCCACACTCTGAACAATGGAATACATTTTGCACTGCCACACTATACAGTCTAATGTTCCATTGTAATAATGCTTAATTCTTCTTATGCTTTTCATACATAAAGAGGTAAGCATAACTATCTTGTAAGTATAACATCAGGCCAGTGATGGAGTTGGAAACAGGACAAAGGTCTCCTGGTTCCTAGTCCTAATGCTTTATCTTCTGGACTACTCAGCAGTACCTTTTGAAATGTGAAGTCTTTACCTATGGCAAATGAGTCAATTTACTGCTTTCTTTCCTTATCCCTTATTCCAATCTCACAGGTCTCTTTCAACTGTTTCTTCCTTTTTCTCATCCACAAGTTCAAGGCTCCTCACTTGCTATATCCACAACTAAATATAGGTCTCAGAGGTGCATTTAAGTAAAAATACTACACATGTAAAACTATTAGGTAGCTAGATGCCAGTTGTTAGGGTGACCAGATAGCAACTGTGAAAAAACAGGAGAGGGGGTGAAGGGTAATAGGTGCCTATATAAGAAAAAGTCACAAAAAACCAGGACTGTCCCTTTAAAAATGGGACATCTGGTCACCCTACTAGTTGTTTACATTAAAATGAAAGGATGTAGTGAAATCTAAATTCAAATACACCAAAGAATGGTAATAGCAGTAGTTGGTGAAATATAGTTCAATTAAAATAGTATTTTGTTTTCAAATTAGAAAAATGACCTCAAATAATTTCAATATAGTAATCATGGAAATATTCAGTGCAACAGATGTTGAAAATTGTCCATTTTTGAGTGTTCATAGCTATTGTGAACATGCTGTGTTCTGTATACAATTTTTGGTCAGCAAACTTTTTATAAAAGTTTTCTTAATTGAAGTTGGACACTAAATGGATAGCATCATGATGGGCATTCTGAATTTTTAGTTGGAACTGGTTATATAGTAGAAGTGTGATATGATTCAAGTTCCTTCTTTAGGTCTCATTGTTGATTGAAGTTATCTCACCTGTTCAGGATGATCAATGGATACATTTGGACTTATTTCCATAGATTTGAAAGACTGAAGAAGAATTGGTCAAGAAAATATTTTTTCCTCACAAAATATTTTGAAAGTAAATTTTTCATTCATTTTTTCAATTTATTTAATGAAAATTACTGAATATAACTGGTTTCAGAGTAGCAGCCATGTTAGTCTGTATCCGCAAAAAGAACAGGAGTACTTGTGGCACCTTAGGGACTAACAAATTTATTTGAGCATAAGCTTTCGTGTGAATCTATTTCCCCATGTAAGTATTCTCACACCTCTTATCAAACTGTCTGTACTGGGCTATCTTGATTATCACTTCAAACGTTTTTTTTTCTCTTACTTAATTGGCCTCTCAGAGTTGGTAAGACAACTCCCACCTTTTTATGCTCTCTGTATGTGTATACAAATCTCCTGAATATATGTTCCATTCTATGCATCCGAAGAAGTGGGCTGTAGCCCACGAAAGTTTATGCTCAAATAAATTTGTTAGTCTCTAAGGTGCCACAAGTACTCCTGTTCTTTTTGTAAATATAACTGAATTCACTTTCAAATTTTATTTTGTTTAATTTTGTTTCACTTTGAATTTAAATTTTTGTTTCCTTTTTCAGAAAAAAGTATGACTTTTGAAAGTCTGAAATTTTGTTTTTCCCTTCTTTCCTGCTTTGTCACTAAATGCAATAGAATGAATGGAGTCTGTGTTTATTTGTTTTTCCATTTTTTTCCTTTTTTTCTAATGTATAGCTTCTCAAACTTTCCAAAGTTGAGTAGTTTTGAAAAGTTTTTAAGTTACAAAAAAAAGAAAAGTGAAGACACATAACTGCAAAACAGACAGAAAATAACCTAACCCTACCCGTCATGCATTCTACATCATTCAGTGGCAAAAAGGGGGGGGGAACAAAGCACTTGAAATTTATTTATCTTTTGGTTTTCAAGACCTCCTTCTTGAATTGTGGGCACCAGAACTGGATACAATATTCCAGCAGTGGTTGCACCATTGCCAAATACAGAGATAAACTAACCTCTTTGCTCCAACCTGAGATTTCTGTTTATGCATTCAATGATTGAGTTAGGTCTTTAGAACACAGTACCATATTGGGAGCTCATGTTCAACTGATTATCCACCACAATCACCAAATCTTTTTTGGGGTCACTGCTTCCCAGCATAGAGTCCCTTCAGAATGTAGAGTGTGGCCTACATTCTTTGTTCCTAGATGTATACATTTATGTTTAGCGGTATTAAAATGTGTACTGTTTGCTTGCGACCAGTTTACCAAGTAATCCAGATCCCTCTGAATCAGTGACCTGGCCTTTTCATTATTTATCACTCTCCCAATTTTTGTGTCATCCATAAAATCATCTTTGATAATTTTGCATTTTCTTCCAGGTTACTGATAAAAATGTTTAATAACATAGGGACAAGAACAGATCTCTGCAGAACCCCAGTGGAAATACATTTAATATATGCCACGTTAATATTATATCATTCTAGGTTTTAAATCAAAATGTCAGGCAATAACAAGTTAAATTTCTTACGGTAGTCTAACATCAGCACTATTACCTTTATCAACCAAACTTGTAATCTCATCCAAAAAGGATATTGAGTTAGTTTTACAGGATCTATTTTCCATAAACCCCTGATGATTTGCCTTAATTACATTACTCCTCTTTGAGTCCCATATCAGCTGCTCCATTATGTGCACCTGATAGACAAATTCAAACTGGTAATCTTCACTTTCCAGCCATTGGATCTTGTGGTCTGAGTGGGTGGATAGAATGTGTGTACTATCTCCGAACCAGTTAGAAAAATCCTAGTGTCTTATTTTGTCTGAGCCCTGTAGTGTCAATAACACCCACTGACAAGTTTCAGAGTGGTAGCCGTGTTAGTCTGTATCAGCAAAAAGAATGAGGAGTACTTGTGGCACCTTAGAGACTGACAAATTTATTTGGACATAAGCTTTCGTGGGCTAAAGTCAACTTCATCAGATGCATGCAGTGGAAAATACAGTAGGAAGAAATATATATAGATAGATACAGAGAACATGAAAAAATGGGTGTTGCCATACCAACTCTAACGAGACTAATCAATTAAGGTGGGCTATTATCAGCAGGAGAAAAAAAAAACTTTTGTAGTGATAATCAGGATGGCCCATTTCAAACAGTTGACAAGAAGGTGTGAGTAATAGTAGGGGGGAAATTAGCATGGGGAAATAGTTTTTACTTTGTGTAATGACCCATCCACTCCCAGTCCTTATTCAAGCCTAATTTAATGGTGTCCAGTTTGCAAATTCATTCCAGTTCTGCAGTTTCTCGTTGGAGTCTGTTTTTTGAAGTTTTTGTTGTTGTTGAACTGCGACTTTTAGGTCTGTAATTGAGTGATCAGGGAGGTTGAAGTGTTCTCTGACTGGTTTTTGAATGTTATAATTTTTGACGTCTGATTTATGTACATTTATTCTTTTGCGTAGAGACTGTCCGGTTTGGCCAATGAACATGTCAGAGGGGTATTTCTGGCACATGATGTCATGTATCACATTGGTAGATGTGCAGGTGAATGTGCCTCTGATAGTGTGGCTGATGTGATTAGGTCCCTGTGTATCTTAAATCTCTAGCTATTAGACCTGGGATAAACTATATTTCCCCCATCATAGGTAACATAGGACAGGCAAATATCAATATCTTAATAATAATGTAGACAGTGTGTTTTGACACAAAGTATTGTATGTAAATAAAGATGATTTAAATGCAGCCATTATTCTCTAGGCCTTTAATGTG
This sequence comes from Terrapene triunguis, assembly GCF_002925995.2. Lineage (NCBI taxonomy): Eukaryota > Metazoa > Chordata > Testudines > Emydidae > Terrapene > Terrapene triunguis. The sequence goes on from NW_020664403.1 coordinate 1,613,532, forward strand.
GTGTAATGCAATGCAAGCCAGTGGTCCTGGTGATTGTCTTGCTTTGATATATTATTTTTTCTTGACTAATTAGAAACAGTTGTGCAAATGTCATGAGGAAAATGGTTCACAGGAAGAATCCGAAGGGACCACTCTTGCTGACTTCCATTTACACTAGAGAACTTACTCATAGGTGGCCTAAGAGATGCACAAATTAATTACTTACTGGAGAATGTTTAAGTCAGAAAATAGAATAGCAGAAAATACATCCTTTAGCAGGGCCATTGCTTCTGATAAAGCAAGAGGGATTCTGATCATTATTGATGACATAGGTTGAGAGATACTAAGAAATAGGATATGTTAGGGGTAATGACAAAAGAGGCAAAAAGGAGAAGAGGTAAGGAGAAAAGAGGTCCCCTGCTGATACTAGACCCTATCCTCTGAGGTGATGAGTTCCCTCAACTCCTACTGCCTTCAATGGGAGTTGAGGACACTCAGGATCTTGTAGGGTATGGCCCATTGATTGGGGACATATGCATCCAGCAATCTTCCTCTCTCTCTTCTTACATAAGCTTTCCATCATTTTTTTTTTTAAATCAATTCTATGTTGTTAGTAAAAAATAGATTTTTCAAGTTATTTATCAGTGCATGTCTTTTGGCTGGCCCAGCATTTATACAGTGATTCTTATCATTTGGCATTATACAAGCTCTATCTCAGAAGGAATTTTTTTATAAATTCAAAGCAATCAGTTTTTTAAAAATGTATTACAGGAAGAGAGAGACTGTTATTTAAAGTACAATGATACTGTGTCAACCACTGAAAAGAGTGGGGGAAAAGAGAATTAATACTGGTACATACTTAAGTCTTCACAGAACAAACTCTCTTGATAACACATTGTAATCAATAACGAAGAACTCTAAATTGCAATCCAGTCTTCTTGTGTAAAAATGAAGCTTCTATTATTTACAGCATTCAACTTAATTGAAGAATCATTGAAGATTTCTATTCAGAAGGGAACAGTTATCCTGTGGAATGAAAACATTTATGAGGAACAGCTTGATGACTGAATAGTTCCTTCCTTTCTAATGCTAATTACTCTTATAAAGAAGCCACATATAGAAATGGAATATAAAAAATTGTGTATCCAGTCACATACACCAAACATTTAAAAATATGAAATTAGATTTGCAAACATTTCCTATTTTAAAAAAATAAGGTTGCACATTGATCTTTACTAAGAAAGAGTCTCTATTCATGTAGGGCCAAATTTACTAAGATGCCTAAAAGTGCAGATGGGATTGCAGTGGCATTTTCAAAAGTGTCTAAGTAGATTGGATGCCTAACTCTCATTGAATCATAGAATCTTAGGCTTGGAGGGGACCTTGAGAGGTTATGTAGACCAGTCTACTGCACTCATGGCAGGACTAAGTATTATCTAGACCAATGAAAGTGAAATGCTGTCATGGATACAGGGTGAACTGTCTTTAGAACCCTTTGTATCCCTCTTGAGTGAAAATCTCTTGTGACAGGTTTCACTACATTCATTCCTTTTTGGGTGGAACCACATGGTCCTACCACTCTCAGACTAGGTCTCTTGAATGTAGCCCCCCTTCCTCCTGTTGCCCATCTGTGGTGCCACAATAGGCCCAGCTATATGTGGCACCTGCAAACCCTTTTCCTCCAGTAGCCTGTGATCAGCCACTGATTTAAAGTGATTCAGAAACTGCTTCAAAACAAAATATTATTTATTCACCCAAATAAAGGTACATAGCAAGAAGAGACAAGGTATAAAACAACAGTAGGCCTGAGGTCTTGCCTACACTTCATTCTTTCCTTGCAAGTTTTGGGTAGTTCCACTCAGCCCAATCATCCCTATTCCTGGACTGGGACAGACAGACAGCCCCTGCAATATTCTGTGTCTCTCTGTCAGAGTCTCATCTCTAGCTGCTGCTCACCTCCCTTCCTCTCTAGGCCAGGGTGTTTAATGGATTAGTGCCCCTTTGATCCTAGGTTTGGACCTGGGGAAAATTAATCCACTTGCCTGGTTTGAACCAGGCAGATAGGCATTCCCCAATTAATAGTGCCCCCACTCTTTCCTTAACAACCTTAGTATTCTCTCCGGTGGTACCCTTTGTCATTTTTTCATTTCCTGTTTGTTTTCACCTAACAGCCTCCTTTTGATTTGACTCTTTGTAGTCAGGCAAGATAATATCAAACAGGTAAACTGAGTTTCATATGATAGTCATAAAAATAATAGAGAACTTACTCATTTTCTTCAGGTTCCTTACCTGCTCAGGCACTTTTACAAGTCTCACTAGGCTCATATCTGTACCTTTAGGTGCCTAAATACCTTTGTAAATCTTGCAAAAGGCCCATAGTCTTTTGGCATTCTAGTCAACATTTAAAATATCATTAGAATTCAGTACACCTTCATTAAATCTTCTGCTGATATTAATGCAGATCTGAAAATGGACAATCTCTGGCTTTAGCAAGGGAAGAATGCAACAGTTTGGTGGATTAGAATCTGTAATGTATGGTCTCTTTTTGTCCCTGATTCAGCCATGCACTTAAATTCATTTTTAGTTCAGCATATATTTATGTCCTGTTGACTTGAATGGGACTTAAGCACATGTGCTTATGATTTAGCATAGTTTAAGTGTCTTTATTCTCAAATTGCTACTCAACTGAATTTCACAGAAGGAAAGAAGAATAGAAGTGTGTTTATTTATGTATGTATCTATACAATATATCTGCAGTCACCAAATGTTTAATTATTTTATCAGCAATATTTCAAGTGTTGCCAACAACTGTAGGTTTGCATCAGTCTTACTGCTACCTATCCCTTAGGCTTGCATTCTACCTATTATTTATTATTATTATTTATGTATTTGTATTCCTGTAGCACTCCAGAATCCTTGTCATGAATCAGGATCCTATTGTACAAGGCATGGTAAAAACTGAAAACAAAAAGATGATCCCTGCCCTAAAAGCTTGCAATCTAACGATCAGAAAAGAGACAGCAAATGGATATAGGAAGGTAGGGAAGTGCAAGAAAACACTGAGACAATATTGATCAGCATGATAGGGATTGGTCTCAGCACATCAGTAACCTAACCATTGTCAATTTTTTTGTAGGTACAATAGCAAAAGAATTTAGAGGAGGGATCTGAAGAAGAATGAGTTAGATTTGTGGATGTTTACAGAAAGCACCTCCCAAGCATGAAGGGTTAGGTGGGAGAAAGCACAAAGGTGCTTGTTTGGAAATTTAACAAGTGGGAGATGGAAGCTGGCACCATGGGCTGATTGGAGGTGGGAGTCAACATCTGAATAGTGAATGAGAGGTGATAGGTTGGGTGAGGATAGGTCTGTGAAGGGCTTTCAAAGTGAAGACAAGTAACTTATGTTTGATGCAATAAAAAGGGGGTAGCCAATGGAGAGATGCAAAGACAGGGATTATATAATCAAAGTTATGGACTAGGAAAATGATATTTGCAGTAGCATTCTGAATGGATATGAGTGGAACAAGATGAGATTTGTCAAGAGCAGATAAAAGGATGATACTGCCGCTACTGAGGTGACATTCATCAGAGAGCAATCTGGTCATTCCCAGGGTTAATAAGATAGTGAAAAAATCTGTGACAAAGAATGAAAAATAATTAAGTCAAGAGGGCTTTTTTTGGCTGTTGAGATTTTATTTAATTTTTATTTATCCTTAAAAAATAGAGCTTAGGAAAGGTCCTGGATTTAAATCTCTGGAAACCAAAGCTCTATTTATTCACAGGACAGGTGCAAACTTCTGCCACACTGCCCTGCTATTCTGTCTCTACCCTAACACAGAGTGGCTTTTAGGATGTGAGAGCACTTTCATTCTCCATACCCGAGCAAATCTTGTTCTTTCTGTCTGAGACTGCAGCAAGAGTGTGCTGATGGGTTTTGTCATATGGACACCTGTCCTTTTGGAATGAGCTAGGATCATCAATTAATGAGCCACTGAACTTAGTAATCAGGCTATAGAGGATCCTGGATGGTGCATGCAGAATGTTTACTGTTCTCGTGATGGGCTTCCTGGATGGCTTCCTAAGCTGAACACTGCTGGTTCAGAGGCCACTGATTGGCTCCAGACTATTTAGCTGTTTTCTTGGTTGGTTGGGTTATTTTATAAACCTTGTCTTGTTTGTCTTACCCACACTCAGTCATGTGCTCTCTCTCTAATGACTTTTGCTTATTATTCACAAGAGTTGGACCTAGACCAGGGACTCAGGAGGCATGCCATAAACAAATACTAGGCACATTTTTTTAAAAAAAGTCAAAAACCATTTATAACTAGGAGGTGAAGTTTGGGGAAAGATGATTATTTATTTGTTTACAATATGAATAATGTGTTAATTGGGATGGGGAGCTGTGGTGTGACGTAAATATTTTATTTTACGGAGTGCAATTGATGCTGTTGATCTATCTAAAATATTGAGGACCAAATTCTATTATCAGATTCTCCAGCTGAAGTCAATGGGAACCCAGTAGTGCACACAATGGCTTTTATTTCTTTTCTCTTCCTTTGCAAGAGTACAGTGCAGAGGTGGAGGGAAGGCTGAAACCGCTTTTCCCCACATCCCTCCCTCTTCTCCACCTCAACACATAAGATACATAATTGTAACCTCTGACCTCAAGGGAGAGTGGGATCTGTTCCATCCCTACTCTCCTGGAGTCATAGAACACTATAAAGGAAGCTGGAAGGACACTACAGCTCTGTTTTGGAAGGAAGTTACACATCACAAAGGGTTGGGGTAGTAAGTGCACAGCTTCCATTGCTTCCCCTGTGGTATTGCATCTCCCCATTGCAGGACTGTTCCTAATGATACAGTATAGTCCATAGTACTTTGTAAGACATGCAGAGAGGGAGGAATTATTGACCCTGTAAAGCATGAGGACAGGCAAGAATTCAAGGACTGTGGAATAACTGTAGGACTTTCAGTTGGCCTTCATTTTGTGCAATGCAAACAGCCTGTGCTAATCAAATAGTAAATACAGCGACAGAAATCAACTGTTAAATGCAGGTTTTGTGCACAGAGAGTTGCATGTGTGCAAGTCAGAGGCTAACAGCAAATTTGGTGCAATGTGTTGTCCCAATGTCCATGTAAACATGAGTGCATTTTAAAGTCATGACGTGCATCATGGCAACATCCCAAAAGATATTTTAAAATGTTAAGTGCCTTGGCACAAATGGGTCAATCCAGCTCTCATTGAAATCAATGGGTGTTTTGTCACTGACTTCAGTAGCTACAGGATCAGTCCTGTGGACAAATGGTGCTGCGTTGCTTTCCAATAAAGTCCCAAGTGGTTCCTACTGTTTCCTGCTGGACCTCCCTCTCTCTGCCCCTAATTCCCGCTGACTTCTATGTCCTATAAGTTAACAAGCTGCATCTGCCCCAAAGAGTTACTCAGCAGTTTTATACAGCATTCCAACTCCAGAATTATGTAAGCAGAGGAACGGTCCCACTATCTTGGGGAAATTTCCTGGCTTCTCTACTACCCCAGTGGAATTGGATAGCAAATGTATCTGAGTCACCACCCCACTTCCCTTTACCCAGTTGCCTGCCTGTCCTCAGGGACTCCTCTTTCTTTCTCTCTCATTCAATGGAGTCCTTATAATCCCAATAAGACTGGGTCCCCAGATCCCTGGAGGGTTTAACCCCCACTCTTGTCATAGGGCCGTCAAGTCAGGGGCTAGGGTATCCCCACTCCAGGCTACTTTCTGCTCACTGGCCACTGACCTGGCCCAGTGATCACTACATTGAGTTTAAACCAAATACTATTTATGAAACAACAATTTTAAACAAAAAAGGAGGGGGATGAATTGAAAAGCTTAAATGATCAAGGAATCCCATACTATGGGCACAGGGATCAGTAGTAGACAATAGTTTCTGGAGGTCAAGAATATTCACAGCCTATTCCTTACGCACCCTACTCCACATTCCGAAGACCTGGATGCACTCTGGTGATACTGTGAGTAAGACATCTGCTCTGGTCGTGGCTACATGCCCTAAGACTTTTGATGGTGGGACGCTTCTCCCCAGTATTGACCATCCCATCGGGTTCGCATCCCCCCGGCCCTCTGAGTTCAGCCTTCAAGGCTCCCTTTATCTGATGACATCTCCCTCCATTTGGCCCTCTTTGCCCAGGGTCCCCACCTTGCTCTCCCTAGCCACTCATTGCGCTTGGCTCCAGTTTACTTGCAGTTTCTCACTATCCCAGTTCTGGTCTCGTGGTTCTCCACTGTAGCTCACTTAGAGCTCACTGTCAGTGCAGCAGGTGTCTGGTGCTCTGGCTGCTGCAGGCCCCAGGGTCTGCTCTGGTCTGCTGCACTCTTTTGTCTTACTCCACCCATGCAGCCCCAGATCACACGGAGGATGATCCAAAGGCTCTTGACTCCAGGGCTGGATTAATCATTTGTGAGCCCCGGCACCCGGACCATGGCCCAGCCCCCGTTCCACCCTCAGAACCCAGCCCCACTCGGCCTCTTCCCTCCCCACCCCCCGAGGTCCCACCATGCTCCACCGCACCCTTCCCCTCTCTCCTGGTATTGGGAGAGGCCACCCCCCCCCCCCCCCCAAAGTATGTTCTACTCAGAGGCTAACAGCATCCTCATATTTACAAGGTGCATCCCTATGTAGGATTGTTACAGGGTCCAAAGCGAACTCTGCAGTAGGTTCTTGGACTATTTTAGAAATCTAATAACATGTTAGTAGGCTGTAGTCATGAAATGCATTCTGGGCAGTCTCTTAACTTATTCATTTTGAGGTACAGTGTAGAAAATGACACAAAGTAAATATGCTAAACTGAAAACATTCACTGATGCCTTACCTGTGACCATTGTTAAAAATTGGAAGAGTGCAAACTAAATCTGTTTGGTTATTGCTGTTTTTCCAAACTCTGAATATGGAATAGATTCTTTCCAATCTTCCCTGCTGCTTTGATAGATAAAATACATATGGGAAAATGGATTAGTTTATGAAAAAAAAATCAAGCCCTTTCTATAATATTTCATGGATACAGCAGTTGACAGTCCATGTTTGCAACTTGAGAGGATTTAGATTTTGTATATTTTGATAGGAATATAGAAATCCTGAATTCTATGAAAAATAGATGAGATTAATAAATGAGAGGAAATGCTTTCCCAGCTATTCAATATAACCAATATTTGTTTGGATTTTGAAATATTTTAATTCAAGAGCTTGTATTCTTTGACAGCTGAGTCATACTCTGAGAAGGGCTACAGCTCGCTGTTTACGAGAGATGAGAACACTGGAAAATAAGCCTTTTTAAGCTCTCTTTAAAAATACAGACCTGGGTCCCCATTATGCTGCTCCTTGGCTCTAGGAACTTCAGCTTGTTTACTATTTTTATCTCTGCACTATTTCATCTAATCTTTTATGATCCTTAAAGATCTTCAGAAGCTACTCAGAAATTATGTAGTGTAAAATTATGAATTAATTTACAAAATGAACAACTTGAGAGAAATTCAGAGAATTTGTTTGTAAAAGTGCACTAGATGATGTCCATCCCAGATGCTGGATTTCACTTTGGTATCAATGCACACTATACTCTCTTCCATTGCATAATTAACAGGAGACATTCTCCTCTCCTTGAGACTTAGGAAATGACACACTTCAGATTGTTCAGATCCCAATGATTTACACATCCTCTCTAAAAGGGGATTTTTGAATGGTGGTCCTGTTCATCTTGTTATTACATTTTGAAATTCTTTGTTTTTGGTTATGGTTTTTTGGTTTATTTGCTAAGAAGTTTTCAGGGTTTAGTTCTCTAATTTTAAATATTCATTAAATTTATGTTTGGCTCAATACAGTTCCATCTCTCTCTCCTGTCTTTCAGGTTCTCAAGCAGTCCCTGAATAGCAGCTAAAATCATCTCAAGGCAGGGAGCAGGAAATCTCTTCATCATGGGAGCAAGCCTATGTCACGTTCTTCTTGGTGCAATTATCTCTTTCTCAGTGTATCCTCAGTGACACATCTGTCTGTTGCTTCCTCACTTAAGGATTCTTTGGAGTACATTGAGTACTATGTAGTCTTTTGAATATTCTGAATTTTGCGTGCACACTGGTGACTGAGGGACCTTGAGTTAGTTGCTTCAGGAGAATTTTTGGTAAGGCTAACCTGATGTTTCTGTCTATTGGTCCACTCTTTTCTAGGATTTGCAGACTTTTCTTGATCTCATGGCTAGGTCATGACTTTTTTGGCCCGTTGCTTTGGACTTTGGTAGGGAATGAAAGGAAATATCAGGGGTCTCTGAAACTACTAGATGGATTTTTTTGTAATCACTACCATGGTTTTTCTTCCTTGTATCCTGCCCATATACCAGCCACTCACATTCTTTGCTACCATTCTATTTTGCTAAAACCTCTTAGCTCTTACTCCACTTCCTCTTATCCTTCTGCTGATTCTGTTATTAGGAGAGGATAGCTCTCCACAATCAATTTGTTTGCATAGTTCTTTACTGGTCAGAATTGCAAATGGAACCATTTCTTCACCTGTAAATACAGAGTATAAAAATAGTGAGGAGCATATTCTTAGTTGGTATAAATCTGCATAGCTCCATTGACTTTCATGAAGCTATGCCTATTTTTACACCAACTGAGGATCTGTCACTGAAACTTCAACACAAATATTTCTCCTGAATTTGAAAGACTTTCAGGGCATGCTTACATCATGGAGGGGTTATGAAGAGCCAACTGGATCAATTCAGAGATCTCAGTGGGGAAAGCAGTTGGGCCTGTTAAATGTTTCTTGAAAAGGATGGAGGAACAGTTGCTGTGTTGGGACTTCTTTGCTGTAGGTTTATCATTGCTTTCTAGCTACTGAGGTGTCCCTCATCACCCTGGTATATAAGAATCTCACAAACATTAACACATTTACTCTCACAACACCCTGGTGAGTTAGGGAAGTGTTATTTCCCCCATCTAGCATATGTAGAGAAATAACCATAATCACATAGGAGTAGACCTATGAATTGAATATAGTCCTCCTGATTCCAAAGCCAGAAACTCAACCACAAGACTGTGCTTCCTCTCAAGCTGCTGTATTCATATGCACAGCTCTCATTAATAGTAATGAATGTGTGCAAATAAAATTTGACAAAATACTTACTCTTTTCTTAGGCTTTTCTTTTTAATCCTAAAATTTTCTACTCTGAATTTCTTGAAAGCTCTTTCCTTACAGACATTACACTTGAAAGTGGCATTTTTCAAGCACGAGAATGCTGCCTAAAGAGAGAGATTATGCTGGATTTCTTGCCTCACAAAATCCAGCTGTCATCTTTTTAAACCTTATAAATACAAATTAGTAGGAATTGCTAATAGGTCATAGGTAGACCTTGAAATTTTTGAATATCATTGTCCCTTGTTTCCCTTTCAGTTTTCAATTTAATCATACACAGTTCCTTGGCTTCCTTCAGCCTTCCTTCTTTCATTTTATTTTTCCTTTCATTTTGGCACCTCGTTTTTCAGTCCTCTCTCTTTACACTTTCAATCAAATATGCTCAAATAGTACACAATCTGAGCCACTTCTGTCTCTATTAATGGAAGTGGATACTTTCTTTTGTCTGCATTTGTCTTCTGGCTCTTCGGCTTTGTGCTTCTCATTGTAATGCTATTTGCTTGAGGATAACAACTTTTTTTTTTGATAGTGTGCTAGTTTTCTGGTAGTTCTTAGCTCTGGGAATGTTATTGCAAATAGTAGGACACACTGTATTGACTAATGCAAAGAGGTAGTGTCTATGGGCCAGATAGTCCCTTGTTCTTTGCATACATGCATTAGGGCAGGGATCGGCAACCTTTGGCATGCGGCCTGCCAGCGGCAGCCAGCACATCCCTCTGCACACGCCGCTTCCCGCAGCCCCCATTGGCCTGGAGCGGCAAACCGCAGCCAGTGGGAGCCACGATCAGTTTACCCTGGCGGGCGGCGTGCCAAAGGTTGCCAATCCCTGCATTAGGGTGTAATGGGTGCAAAGGAGTTTTCTTTCTCCCTGGTGCACACCTTACCAAGGCCAGAGTTAAGCTGATGCCCAAGTCAGTGAGATGATGTTAGATATTCTATTAACAGAAGGGTATGATGTCCATTATTCCTCAGTTTCCTATGGCATCAGCTAAGCTCCATCAATTTGTGCAGAAGCTGTTGGTAGACTTCCCCAAGTGTATTCACCTATTTTGCTTTTCTTCCAGCTGTGCTTCCTAAAGTTTACCTGTCTTTCTTATCTCATGGAAACTCTCTGGAGTCCTAACAATGGCATCTCTAAAGCCATCTTCTCACTCTTTTGTGTATTAAAGTGACCCCTCTGGAAATTAAGCAAGGACCTTTCTTAGGTTTTCATCTTCTCAGAACCAGTGAAAATGATTTCCTCCTGATCTAATTTTTGCCTTCTTCTTCTGAAAGAACTTCTGTACCCACTCCAATTCTTCTCAGTTGCAGGGAAGGTGAGAGATTTAAGAGGGGAGAATGGAAGAAAGTAGGACAAAGGAATAAAGTATTTTTAATTTTATTTCTCCACAGAGAATGGGATAATTGATGTACACTGGCATGTTATCATTGGGGGCATAAAGGGAAACCCCTACAAAATCCAGATTATAAAAACATACAGTTCACAAAATATGATGATCAAACTATTTCTGTAACATTTAAATAGACAATATATTTTTATAATCAGGATTTACTGGCCTTTTTCATAGTGAAACTTTTGTTCTTATTGCAGTTAATCAAAAAAAAATCAAGATCTTGTGCATTCTCACTACATATTTTTAAAATGGAGGTTGCTGACTTTATACTGCCAAGTCTTTCAAGATGTCTTACTCCTGAGAGTGCTTTACAGAGGTGAAGCTAATGTCATTTGCATGAGTGGCAAGCAGAAGATAAAATAACTCGAACTTTTTTAAGGTTTGAGAAAGATTGATATATTTCATTTTTAAATTTCATGTGTCTTAGTGCTTCCTGCTTTTAGGCAGGAAGACACAGACTAAAATGAAATCAATCTAACAAAAACATTCAGCAGACAGATACTTATGGCCTGTGAGGGAGGTAAGGGAGAAGTAAATAGTGACCAACGTTTTATTCCAATGTTAGGGGGGGAAATGGTGGTATCTCCAATGTTGACAAATAGTGACTTTTGAGTGGTGATCAGTTAAAATACTTGGGTTAGAGAGAGACTTTCCAAGATTTTTAACTGAAACTTTAATCACTAGAGGTGTGTGAAATATTCTCAATGAAACATTTTTCATGTCTTTTATGAATATAAAATGGGTCCTTTTAAAAAAAAAAAAATTAAAAAAATAAAAGCCATACAGAGTTGAAAGTGACTTCATAATTAATCATTTGAACATCAAGTTTTGTTTTTTGTCGTTTTCTTTTTTTCTCTGTGAAAATTGTAGAGGGAATTTTAATTGAATTTCACAGAAGAGCAAAATCAGAGTGGCACAAACTTAACTAAACCGGCAGAAAATTTCAAGAAACAAATAATAGACATTTTTTCACCAGTTTTACAGTTCTGTTAATCGGAAACAAACAAACCCCATAACTTGAGTTTCACCCATTACTTAGCTTAACATAGCCAAAGTACTATTTGATGTTTTCTAATGGTCCCCACTCAATTTTTTACCTACTATTACCTGGAGTCTTATTTTGGTTTTATTTATATTGGTGTAAATGTAGATTTTAAGAAGGAGTAGAGATCTGTTTTCAGTGCAGACAAAATATGTATCTTTAACATTTATTCAAGGAACCATGAGTTTGAGGCATTTTTAGCCCTGATTCAGGAAGGTGTTGTCAGGGCTGGAGTGTGGGCAGCCTGACTTAGGGGTTAGTGTTGGGTGCAATCTGAGGGTTTAGAGTCTGGGACCCAATTACCAGGAATCAGGCCAGGTTGGAATGCCAGGAGATCAGAATCGAGAGACAAACCAGAGGGCAGGGATCAAGAGTTAGTTACTATAAGTCAGGATACCAGGAGGTCAGGTTTGGACAATGGAACTAGAGGGCAGGAACCAGGAGGCAGTTACCAAGAGTCAGGCCAAGTCAGGACACCAGGAGGTCAGGGTCAGAAGGCAGGAGCAGGTAAACACCAGACCAGTGGTTCATTGCATGGTGAAGACTGGTTTAATAGACAAGTTCATGTTCCTCTTCTGGTTTAAATGGGGGCTGTGGCCCAGTCAGGACCCTTGGAGCTCTCCTAAACAGTGGCCTTATGCCCTGGTTGGGCTTCATGGACACCCCCCCCCACCACCACCACCAACTGCTGTCTGTGAGCTGCTGGGTGGAGAATTGGAATGTAATGATTCCCCAGGATCCCTAGTTTGAGACTCACAGCATTTGAAAGGTACTTAGCATGTACCAAACTTTAAGCATATGAGTAGTCCCATTTAAGTCCACTAACAGAGCTGGCCTAGGGGTGGTGAGTAGAGTGGTCACCTTGAGCACAACCTTCTGGGGACACCACATTGCTTTACCACCGAGATGTGGATTTTTTTGCTTGCCCTTCTACATGGCTGGCTGAATGGGTGTGTGTTGGGGTGGGGGGAGGTGGAACATGGGGAAAAAAACTGTCCACACTGGGGCCAACCCTGTCACACTATTGACTTTCCTGTGCTTAAAGTTAAGCATGTGTGTAAGTGCTTTGTTGGTTCAGGGCCAGAGTTCTCAGCCCCTAGCAGGCCTGAGCAAGTAATTCTCAAGGTATAACAATTATTAAATATGAAAAAATATAGGTTAATGATGCATCATATTTTTGTAAATACTGTTTAATAGTAGAAATTAAATAGATTAGCAGGTTGGTCTTATGCAGACACTTAATATAAAGTAAACTTAATTTGTTGTAGCCGTATTAAGCTGCATTGACAATGGTGATTGCTAAACAATTCCAAAAATGAACATTAGGAAAATGTGTAATATAAATATATAGCTTTGTTACTGCACAATAGTTATTTTATACATTGGTCCTTCTACTATGGTAACTATTTAATTATTAATTTATAAATTAGTGACTCTAAATGCTACATTTAATTAAATATGTCTATTAGACCTATATTTTAAAAAGCTTTATTCTGTTAGTTGTTAGATAATTCTGAATTCACAACATAGTTCCTACAAGACCCAATACATCTTCTTGTTCAATGATCTCCGACGGAGCCACTGAGGACAGAAATGTGTGTGCCTATTTTTTTTAACTATTAAGATTCTGATCCAAAGCCCGTTGAAGTGGATGGAAAGACTCCCACTGACTTCACTGGACTTTCACAGAAAACATCATGATGTCTTACTTTGCATGCCTAAGGGCAGACTCAGAGGAAGGGAAGAAGGACGATTCAAAGGCAGTTGGCTGGCAATATAGTAATGCACTGGAAGAAATGCATTTTCAAAAATGTAATGAAATTAAAATACATTTTCAAAAATACATGCCTAAATTGCAAGTATCAAATCTGAAGCTGCACTTGTAACACTCACAATAGGGTGTGAAATTTGCAGGTTTCTATTGTTTAATTTGTAGTAGCTTGTGCAGTAGCATGTTTTGGGGACAACAGCTGTTTGTTTCACATGCTGAGCTTAAGCACACCTTTATAAAAATGTAGATATAGAAAGGTAAGTATATGCAAAACCTGTTCACAAATTATTTGTATAGTTTCTTTTGCTTACGTCTTTGTCTGTTGTTTTTGCTTCCTCTTTACAGGCCAGATCTAGTTCCCAGTACTTGTCTCTTCCCAATTCCATTTGACTTTCCTATTCATTTGACTTTCTTTCTTCTCAGAGTTTTTTCTTCCCAACCACATGCTCCTACTGTAGTAGTGTCTCTGTACAAAGGATAGTACTACTGGAGATGTGTTAATTACAAAATAACGTGACTCCATTACACCTGTATGCCATTCACCTGCAGCACAAACACTAACCATATACTCCCAGTACTCTGTACCACACTCAACATACATGTGCATTTACCATCCTTCCACTACTTAGTACCTCGTTCATGACGACAAATTATTTTCCAATTTATCTTCCTTGACACAGTAGTATCTTTCCTGTTCCATATACATCAAAGAGCTATCCAATTCCCTTCCTGCCTTTCTGACATACTGTGTTTCTGTCATGCTAAACATTGGCAACTTTGCAGCCATTTCAGCCATTTACTACTCATAATGGTCTAGCTTCCTGCCATTGTGAACATCTTCCTGTATATGTGTGTACTGATATCTATATACATATATACACCCTGGCAGTAAACTGTTGGGTAAAGCACAGGGGACATGGTTTAAGATCTCTGCAGGGGCTGGTGAAACTTAAAGCATATGAACTTTTTAAATGTTCCTAATCCACAGGGTTTCTGGCCAAACTATTAGGTGTTCAACAATGATGGGATGGAGGTGCAAGCTCTAGGATGGGGCCAGGGATGAGGAGTTTGGGGTGCAGGAGGGGACTCTGGGTTTGGGGGTGCCCAGGGCTTGGGCAGGGGATTGAGCCGTGGGGTGGGGCATGGGTTTACCTCAGGTAGCTCCCAGTCAGTGGCTCAGTGGGAGTGCTAAGGCAGGCTTCTTGGGTACTTCCAATGGGAGTGCGTAGCCAGTGCTCAGGATGGAGGCAGTGCGTGGAGTCCCGTGGCCTCCCTGCCTAGGAGCTGGACCTGCTGCTGGCCACTTTTGGGGTGCAGTGTCAGAACAGGTAGGAACTAGCCTGCCTTAGCCAGGCAGCATTGCCCACGGGACATTTAACGGCCCAGTCGGTGGTGCTGACCAGAGCTGCCGCGACCCAGTGCCTTACATTCCGCGACCCAGTACTGGGTCATGGCCCGCAGTTTGAAAACCACTGGTCTATAGTGCACCCTACTTAGAGCAACCTCCTCTCTCTCTCCCTCCCTTTTCCAGGAGGTCACCTCCTAAAAGGTGCACTTCCCTTTATTCTGAAATGCAGAATACTATATAATCCTACAACTGCTTAAATATAACCTCACAATAAACACTGAGTTGAATGAATACTCCACACACCTGAAAAAGACATACTTAGAGACAGATTGTGTTTTCCACAGTGGGTCTGTGTTGAGGGAAATGGAGAGCCATGCTGCCTCAGGAGGCACAATCCCTCTTCCCAACAGGTAGAACAGGACAGCACACGCTGCACTATCCCTGCACGGTTCCAACACCTGCTGAGAGGCTGGGGTGACAGGAGAAGCCTGCCACTCTGTTACATTGCATGAATCCCAATGAAGCACACATGGTGCTTGCATTCAGGAAAATATTCATGAACCAGCCTCTCTTATTTCTGGTCCCAAAAGCCAATCTCAACTAAAACCAAGTCTTCCAAGTATTTCAGACTCTTCAAAAAGATTCATTTTGAGTTTGGTTCTAACGATGGGGAAAGGTTTGATGGGTTTTTGTTTTTAATCTCCAACCTAGTTCATCTGTGCCTAATTTTGATATCAATGAATTAATTAGAAAGCATGGGAAAGCTGTTACAAAGTAACCTTAGTTCTGCGTGGGGGGGCGGACTTTGGTAGTCAGCAATGACAGGGAAAGAAATACAGAAACATTACATGCACATTTTAATATGATTTTAATGAGCTGTAGTTTTGCTTTGGTATATCATTGGCCCTTTCGTGTGGTCTGCTCAGGGCAGCCATTTCCTTTCCATAGGCTAGCATCTCTAATCAGTACAGTATAGAATTCCCAAAATTCTCAATTCTGATATGTTCAGGAGCTATGAAAACCCCCAGATTAAACTGGTTTAAACATAATTTTATTTGCTTAATTAGCTTCTCTAGAACTGCTTAATAACCCCACAGTCTGTACTGTGAACCATGTAATTGTTGTGACATTACTTCTCTTACTGGGGTATTTTACTCTTGATGTCATCATCTCTCCCTTTCAAATTCTGGCTGGTGAGTTTACTACTGCCATGAACTGAGCACCATCAGAAGTGTTCAGATATTATTGAATGTCCTTAATGCCCTTCCATGTGCTGCAGAGATTGTATACATAAGCAGTAATGACATCCTAGTTATGTGGCATAAAGTGTTTAAAATAAAATAGTAATAAATTTCAGCAAATATGTTAAAATCATTTCTAAGCTGTGCAATTGCTTACAAATTTATTAGGGTTGGCTTAGTGCCCAAGTATGCACAAAGCTTACTAAGTTTGAAAAGTCATGGTTCAACCCTGAAAGAAGATTTTTGTCTACTGCACTTTAATATTGTATAGACTGCTTTTTAAGACTATATAGTCCTCATGCTCCCCTCTGCTTTAAACTACCTTTGTGTTTCCCTGAACCTGGCCTCACCAAGTGTCAGCTCTGGTGCAAGGAAGCAGACAAAGGCTTCTAAGGTGTCTGCCAGCAGCCATGGATCAGCCAGACACACGTATTGTAGAAATATGTTTGTAGGAGATTATAATTTAGAGAGGATTCCTCATAAGAGACAGTATTATGAATGTAGAAGTTTGGAGATGTGCCCTGGAGCAAGGGGTTGTGAACACACCATGGCTGTGTGCAGCAGCTCACTACAGAAGCTCTCCAGGTTGTTTTATTAAAGTTTTATTCCTTTCTTATTCACTGGTTTGATATTTAATGAACCCCAAGATCATTACAAGTATGTCCAGGCCACACCCCTTTTTCCTAGGCATTACCCCTACACTGGGGACTAGGAGGGGAAGTGGCAGAGGAGCCAACATGGTTATTTTATACCATCCAAGGAATCCCTGAGGTAGGGGTAATTCTTCAGTGGTCAAATATGCCAGTTTTCAGGTTGCCTGGCATTACTCGTTCAATGCAGGCCAAATGGCTTGGAGAATCAGGGCCACTTTGCATTAATGTACTCAGAGTGAGGCTTCTGAGAGTGCCATTTGAGGTTCTCAAAGCAGTAATGCCTAGAGGTACTTGGGTGCCAGTAGATTTGAGCCTCAGTATAGATGTCCTCTGAGATGTGTGGGTTTGGGGAATGGAACCACCAGTTTCTGGTTTTGTGGTAGAGAGCAAGTCTGCCTGCCCTCTCCCTCAGGGCTTGGAAACATCTCATATGCATTCACGTGCCATACTGGCGCCTCTCTGAAGCTACTTGCTTGTTCTAAGCTTTCTTTTATCGTTTTTTTTTTTTTTAGTAAATCTCTGGCTGTTATGGTTTCAAAGGAAATGCAAAACATTTGAACCAAGCACATACAATTCAGAGATGTCTGCAAAGAACACAAACATTCTGAGAGATGTGAATTCCACCTACTACCTCAGTCAGATGTTAACTCACATGCCCAGTGATGATGATATAAACGTCAACACGGTTAACTATTTATTCTTCATATAAGAGAGCAGAGGGAGGATGATAGATCTGCAAAAATTTACTGACAATGATGTCTCATTCTAGTGACTCAAGTGGGATGAGCTTACTTTGTGGGAGGAGCTTGGAAGAGTACCACCATCTCTCTCCACCCCACCCTAGTCTGACCCCTGCCTCCCCAGTGGAAGAATTAACTGGAAACTCTATAGAGTTGCATTCCTCTATGCAGGTTATTCCAGTCTAAGGTAAAATAGGTGCTAAGTACTTAATCCTGTTTATTATGTGGTATTCCTAAATTTCTAGGTACAGTTCATAATGTCTTACTATAATGTTTGCTTTTAAACAACCATCTTAGGCTAATCCAGTATTAACAGATGGCGTTTTTCCACGGTATACATAATCAGAAATTTCTCTCTTCATTGCCAAGTCTTGTTATAGAAATTTATATTGCCTGTATTTGGACTGTTAAAATCTAATTTACAGTTTCTGCCCCCAAGAGGATAAGAAGTTGTACCTACGTGCTCCACTGTGTATCCCTGAGAAACAATTCACTTTCTAACTGTGAATTTTTTTCATGGTAAATTGGTTCTGTGATTGAAAAATAAACAGCATTTGTTTTCATGCTGTATGGAAAGACAAATCATCATTTTTTCTAGACAAAGGCACTATAATAGAACCAGTGTCTATATTAAAAGTGGACATTTTGTATTTTACATGAGAAATACAGTGGGGGTTTCACCTTTAAGTACTTGATTGCTAACAAATTCATGGGATGAACCTTCTATACTGTTAAATAATAGCTGAACCATCCAAAAATAATAATTCCGATGTGACAAAGCAACCATAATTTCTGTTCCACATGGAAATTCTAGGTACTATGTTTCCATCGCACAATATAAGCAGATTTTTCTTTTTCCAAGATGTCCATAGATGCTCCTTTCTGTGACACCTTCCCTAATAGAGCTACCTCTTCACCTTGAGTCTGAATGCTATTGAATATACGACAAGGAAGATTCATCCTGCAAAAACATGTTGCATCAACCATGCCCTTTGTCTTTTCACTTTCAAGGATAGTTGAGGTCACTCTGTGCAGCCCTTTACTTTTTTAAAAATAGTCTTTGCCAGCTATGTTTAGTTAAACGAGAAAGAAAAACATGTTCAGAGATAACAAGAATACCCAGAGTTATAATAGTTAATGCCAATAACATTTTTGGAAGGGATATTAAACCTCATGCTCCAAAGTTTATATCAATTGCTAATTATCAGATATCAGGATGAGATATGAATGTGTGTGTGTGCCTGTGGTGGTGGTGGGAGAGGGGCTGGGAGCGGGACAGATTATCCCACATCTGCCTACCATGGAACAGTTGTACCTTCCTTTGAATCTTCTGTTGCTCGCTGTTGTCTGAGAGTGGATATTGGACGAGGTGGACCTCAGATTGGATCCAGCATGTCAATTCGTATTTGCCTGTGTTTTTAAGACTTTTAGGGAAAAGCTTTTGTTGATGTTGTAAAATTAGTTATTTTCTGAGTGAAGCCTTGTTTTGATTTATTGAAGTACTGACTAAGGTGTTACAGATGTGGAATTGCTGTGTATTAATTTGTGAACACTGAGATGTAACCATTTATGAGCACTGTATGTGAACTTGTCAGCCAGGGGAGATATGGTAAATTTGATTATTGGAATTTCCTGCGTGACTATATTGATCTAACTTCATTGGAGGCTGTGGGAAGAGCAATCAGGAAAGCAACACAATACATGTAGATAAAGACACCCCAACACATATTTGAAAGACAGTGAGCCAAGCTGTTAGCTTCAAGAATCCTGTCTCAATCTCTACTAGGTTGCAAGCTTTATTCTGCCAAAGTGAGGAGGTTAGCAATCAAAAGAATCCTAAAGAGTTAAAAAGCCTTTCTTGGGGAAAGAGGTATAATTTGTCAGCAGCTATCTGGGGAGACAGGCTGACTCAGAGAGAGAGAGAGAGAGAGAGTGGCAGTGGAGGGGAGCTGAAACAGTAGGTCCTTCCCAGATTCAGGAAATGGTAAGCATTAGGGGAAAAGCAAGATATGCCTATAGTCTATTTTGGTAGTTTTAAAGGTATGTTTTCTCGGAAATGCTTTTGTTCTAAATAAATAATGTTTAGCTTAATTAAGTATTAGTTGTGTTAAGCACTGCCATTGTTATGGAGGGAACAGAAGTGTAAGCAGGGCCATACAATTTTGGGGGGGGCCAGGACAAATTCTGAAACTGAGACTGCAGAGGGGGTTGGAGGTGGGGTTGGAGAGTAAGCCCATCTCTGCTCTAACTCTGCAGTGGTGGCTACTTTCTCATAGACTTTAAGGCCAAAAGAGACCATTGTGATCATCTAGTCCATCAGTTCTCAAACTGTGGGTCGGGACCCCAAAGTGGGTTGCAACCCTATTTTAATGCAGTTGCCAGGGCTGGCATTAGTCTTGCTGGGGCTCGGGTCTAAAGATGAAGCCTGATGGCTTCAGCCCTGGGTGGCAGGACTCAGGCTTCTGCTTCGGCCCTGGGTGGCAGGGCTCAGGTTACAGGCCCCCCCACCTGGGGCTGAAGCCCTTGAGCTCAGGCAGGCTCAGTATCCCCTTCTGGGGTCATGTAGTAATTTTTGTTGTGAGAAGGGAGTCACGGTGCAATGAAGTTTGAGAACCCCTGATCTAATCTGACTCCTGCACATTTCAGGCAACAGAATCTCCCCTAGCCACTCCTGTAATAGGTCCACAACCTCTGGCTGAATTACTGAAGTCCTCAAATCTTCATTTAAAGATTTCAAGTTATAGAGAATCTATGCAACGTGTGAGAATTTCCTGTTACAATAATATAAATCAGAAGCGAGGAATTATATAAAGTTGATAAGGGAAGCATAGGAACACAAAGAGAAATCTATGGACAGCAGAATTAAATAAAAAATGAGAAGGGTTTTTGTTTTTTAAGTGTATTAGGAACAAAAAGAATCCTGACAATGGTATTACCAGATGGAAATTTAGAATTTTCAATATAATTCAGAAAAGGTGGAAGTATTCAACAAATATTTCTGTTCTGTATTGGGGGAGGTGGAGATGATGTAGTCATATCATATGATAACACTCTTTCCATTCCGTTACTATCTCAGGGGGATGTTAAACAGCAGGTGCTAAAGTTAGACATTTTAAAATCACCAAGTGTTATAAAAGAGTTGTCTAAGGAGCTCTCGGGATTGTTAATGTTGATTTTCAGTAGGTCTTGGAACACTGGGGAAGTTCAGGAAAACTGGAACAAAGTTGTGTGTGTGAATATTTTAAAAGGGTAAATGGTATGATATGGGTATTTATAGGCCAGTCATCTCACATCAATCCCAGGCAAGATCAAGGAGCAGTTGATATGGTACTTAATTATTGAAAAATGAAAGTAGGCTGATATAATTAATGCAAATCAACATGTATTTATGAAAAATAATTGTGTCAAACTAACCTAATATCTTTTTTTTTTATGAGATTTTTTTTGATGGTTGATAGAGGTAACAGTGTTGCCATCATATAAATAGTTTGACGGTACCATATGCATATGGATTAAAAATTAGAATGATATAAAATTAACATGGCACACATTAAATTAATTAAAAGTTGGCTGATAGGTCTCAAAATGTAATTGTAAACAGGGAACCATCATTGAGCAGGTATGCTGCTAGTGGGGTCTTGCAGAGATTTCTTGGCCCTATGCTATTTAACATTTTTTTCAATGCAACCGCTGTTATAATACTATGTCCAGTTCTGTGATCACAATTCAAGAAGAATGTTGATAAATTGGAGAGGTTTCAGAGAAAAGCCACAGGAATGTTTAAAGAATTAGAAAACATGCCTTATAGTGATAGAATCAAGGAGCTCAATGGCTTAACAAAGACAAAGTCATGGGATGACAAGATTACAGTCTATAAGTGACTACATGGGGAACATATATTCAATAACAGGATCTTGAATCTAGCATAGAAAGTTATAACATGATTCAATGGCTGGAAGCTGAAGCTAAACAAATTCAAATGGGAATTAAGGTGTAAATTTTTAACCATCATCGTAATTGACCACTGGAAAAGAATTACCAAGAGTTGTGATGTACTCTCCATCACACTGAAAATTGTGGATTTTTTTTAAAAAGCTATGCTCTAGGAATTATTTTGGGGAAGATCTATGGCCTGTGTTATATGGGACGTCATAGTAGATGATCACTATGGTCCCTTTGGCCTTGGAATCTATGCAAAGCAAACTGCTGAGGACATCAGATGAATTGGGTCTATAGAATTCCTTATTTGCTATCTTCAGTTTTTCCTTGACTGTACACAGCCAGAAAAGAACAGAGTTTCCCTAAAACCCATCAGTTTCTCTTCCTTGTTTTTACTCTTAATTCTAATATGACTAAAAAGAGAGCTTCATGCTTTGGACGTGAAATGGGCTTTAAAAACTATCTATGCTGGAACAAAGAATGGAAAAAGTGAGGTCTTGTCAACACTTAAAACACACCAGCAGAGCTATGTCAGTTAGGGGTGTGACTTTTTACTGACATAGCTATTCCAATATAAGCCTCAGTCTAGATGCAGTTATACCGGTAAAAAGTCTATTTGCTGGTATAGTTTATGATGGTCCAAGAACTGGTATAAGCAATACCAGAAAACACTACTTTTTTGCCATTACAAGATGCATCTACACTAAGAGGGTTTGCTAGTATAGGCCTCTCCAGTGTAGGCGTGGCCTCAGAGACCTTATTCTTCCCTCACAGTTACCTCTAAGAATATTTGAAGACTTTCAATACTCAGTTTCTGACTAGAGCAAATCAAACATATACCAAGCATATAAGAAAGTACATTCTGTAAGTGGCTCCTCGTAGCTTTGGACTGAGAAACAAAGAGCTCTGTACAACGAGATTTGTAATACAGCCACTTGACATTTGCAACTGCTTCATCAAGCACTGTAAGAATGACATTCTTCCCTCACCTTTCACAGCCTTTCGGAAGCCTAGCATTGACTATGACCAGCGGACAGGTTTTTAAGAGAGTTAAAAGCTGCCTATACTAGGAACTAACATACTTTTGAACAGCAATTAATTAAAATGCTCCTAGTCTGGACAAAGCATAATAAAGCAAATAAAATTCCCAAGGAATTGGCTTGTACGGCTTGCTACTTCCCATGAGTAACATCCAGACCAGTACACATCCATGGTGCGGGAAATAAAAATTACAGATAAGGAAACTAATTTTCATTTCTTATAATAGAGGATATTTACACTGATCTGGATAGATTTTCCCTAAAGATCAAAATGTTCTGAATATAGGTAATTTTGAAAATTATCCTAACTGACTAAGAAGCTTAAGTTCCATTTTCTAAAGTTACTTTGCAATTTAGGAGCCTAAGTCTCATTGAATATTTAGACTCCTAAAAATACAGACAGGCACTTTTGAAAACCCTCTTAGGTGCCTAAATACCTTTGAAAATTTGTCCCTAAGTCACTTTTGAAAATGGAACTTAGGCTCCTAAATCATGTAGATGACTGAAAAATGTACTCATAATTTAGTTTGTAAATAGTATAGTTTTTATTCTGTTCATGCTATCATCTACAGGTGTGATACTTATATTTTCCATCTCTTTTATGTGATTTTGCTCTGTTCACAACCTCCTGGAGTCCTAATGTACTGCTGCAGTGGAAGAGAGTCTGAACTCAGAAGAAGGGACAGAAAAAATGTAGTTGAAGATGCCTCCATTATGGTGGAATGAGCAGTTCTAACCCATGATTAACACCCATACTATTGGATGCCCTTCATTATGAGATGGAGGCAAGGAAACTAATTTTCTCTTATCATGCTGATTTACATTAGAACAGAAAGAATTTAGTTGTAAAATTTGATGTTTTCCACCTGGCTGCAGAACATAAAATTGAGTTTGCATCAATGAAGCTGATGTGCCAGATCGTCAGCTGATATAATCAATATAGCACCACTGACTTTAATGGATCTACATTGATTTACATCAGCTGAGGGACTGGACCATTTTCTTAGTTCATCTGAGTTTCATACAAAACCCAGTTCCTGTCAACCTGGCATTTACCATTCATGCGTAATTAATATGCAATTAAACATTATTAAACCAATCAAATGCCGTGGCTCCATTAAAGATTACTTGGTTGTTGTTCAATCTATCATTTTAATATTGAGCTCCCTTAATCTACACTTTTGTCACACCATCAGCTGGCTTCCTCTGAAATGTAAAAATCTGTATGGCATTCTTTAATTGCTTCCTTATAATTTCCTCTATTTGGGTTAGCTATTTATACTTATTAGTCCCTAGTGAACACTGTCACATTCTGGCTGGCCTTTTCACATACAGTACCTGACAAGCTGAAGTTATATCTATCCCATTTCCTTTAAATGGGACGTCTTCTCTCACTTACTCCAGTAACTATGGAATTACTCTGGATTCACAACAGAGCAACTGAGACTAGAACTGGTTCCTATAATACTTTTGCTGACACAGCCTGAGGAGAGAGAATCTTGCTCTATTTATCAGCAGTGGATTAAAGTTACTTTGTCAATCATTTGTTCCCTCCCCAACACTGTCTGTGGGTGGCTGGTTTCCAGGGGCCATATGAACTGATGGTTCAAATGGTGAAAACTTGCTACAAAACATTCTACATAATTCTACACAAGCCAAAAACTCCTACTTGGGATGTTGCAAAACAAACTTACAGTACAAAAATGGAAATCATGCAGAGATCTGCAGAGAATCCATAGACTTCAAAAAGAGGTGAAGTAATGATGAAATGTGGGAGGAGTTAGGACAAATGAACCTACCCAAAAAACAAAAATTGGCAGCAAGTTAATGTTGTTCTAAGCAGCCCTGTTTGCTAACTACAAAAATTTGCTTCCATTGCAAAGTATAAACATTTCAGTGAATAGCTCAGCGTATGAGGACTATTTGGAAATATTGGGGATATGTGGCTTTCATCTCTTAACAGTGCTTAGACAAGCTCTCTGCCCATTTCTATACATATCCTTCTATTATACTTTCTGCTACATCTGTAGTACAGAAGCACTCCACATCTTTTCTACATCGCATCTGTGTCTTTTAGTGCCTTAATTTAAGATATTTAGAACAAACTTCCACAGAAAATTAGGTAAATCCAGAGTTTGGCAACATTTCCAAAAAACAGTCAAAGATTCATTTTTGAAAAGGATTTTACACCATAAGAATTACACCCTCAATATTGACACCACCTTCTATTTAAAACTCCCAACCAAAAAAATCAAAAACAAAATCCATACTCCACCCCCAAGAAAAGTCTATAGCCTGAAAACAGAGAAGTGCCAGAAATTTCATAAAGTCCACTAGGGACTTTGTTATTGCTATCAATTTTATGTGGAAGGTACTCAGATATTACAGTGAGGCATCAATATCAAACCCTAAAATTAGATTAGATTATATATACAAAGGTACATATTTTTCTGTGAATTGGTAATATCTCGCAATGGTGACATGTATTAAATTAATTTGCATCACAACAATATTTGTGTATATTTCTCACAAAATATAGAAAACATGTAATAATTTGAGGGCATATTTTCCTCTTGTCCTGCAACCGTCTGTCCCATTGACATTAATGGAATCCCTGACAAAGTGACTAGATCCCTACATTTCTAACTGCATAGTCCCATATAACTGGACAGACCTTGGTAGCAGTAGTGAGAGTTGGTTGTTCTTAACCACTTCACATTCTTCTCTCTTTCAGACAAATGGACCTTTATTTTCAAAAGTGGCTGTAGGTGTTCAACCTGAGACTCTTCAAAGGGGGCTAATTTTCAGAGGGCAAATGCTCAGCACTTTCAGGAACTCAGGCCTTTTAAGGGGTATCAAACTGGGCACTCAAAAATTGAGGTGCCCAAAATCACTTTTAAAATATAGGCCATGACTCATGGGGAATCAAGATAAGACAAGCTATTCATAAACTGTTTTTCAAATCAGTGGGAAGATAAAAACTGAAAGTTCTGTTCATTCCAAAAATAAAAAGGAGAAATACATTAAACAGTTAACTTTCTTCTATCATAAATGATGGCCTCTTACCTTTATCAGAGGACCATCTGATACATGCTGTTATGTACTAGGACTTTAAGGGGAGGCTGAGCAGAATGTAAGAGCTGACAGTCTGACAAAGCATAAAGACCTACTTCTCACTGCATTGAACATGACTTATACCATGTTTCTATCTTAAGTGATGCAAAAGTTCACAACTGACAAATATTTCTTTTAATGCATTTATATGATCATTCCCAAGCTGTCCAACATCCAATTATTTTGTACTGCTGACTCTGTACAGCAAAGCACTCTATTCCCTAAAGAATTATGCCCATGTTAGGCTGAACATAGTCAAAATGTTTCTGGGGGGTTGTTTGTTTGCTTTGGGGGTGGTGGTAAAGTTTGTGCATGTCAATGCAATTGGTGTTCCGAAACATGGCATAGTCATTGTACTGTAGGCGATGTATGGGAGGAGGCAAGCGCAGTCACATTCCTCCCCCACACCCCGATTTCTGCCAGGGTGGGAGTCAGTGCTGTTGAAGGGCTTGCCTATGAAAGGCACCAGCAGCTAGTGCTCCCACGGAGCCCCACTAAGTGGCACCTAGAGCAGGGAAGTGAGACTGGACTGGCAGCATAGCTCTCTGCCAGAGGGGGAAAACCCCAAATGAGTATGGGGGACAAAAAATGAGAAAAACAGGGACTGAGGTGAAGGTCATAGGTTCAAAATGAGGGTACCAGATGGGGACACCGAGCAGAGAACCCCGGACAGGGCCCACTCATCCTCAAAGGTGTCGAGAGAGCCAGCGGACGCTGCCCAGTGGAACTCTGCCCAGATGCGCGAAACTAGGGAGGAACGGAAATAGGTCCCACAGTCACAGAGCACCCCCTCATCCAGCATCCTCCTCCTGGTAGTGTAGATGGAGAGTTTGGCCAGGGCCAGGAGGAGGTTGACGAGGAGGTCTCGTGACTTCGTGTGGCCACGGATGGGGTGTGCACAAAGGAACAGGTGCGGGGAAATGTGCAGTCAGAACCTCAGAAAGAGGTTCTGGAGGAGCCGGCATAGGGGCTGCAACCTGGCGCATTTGAGATAGGCATGCACCAGGTTCTCCCTCATGCCGCAAAAGGGGCAGGCCTCGGGTACAGATGTGAATCGCGCCAGGTACACGCCCATGCTCACGGCTCCGTGAAGGAGCTGCCAACCAATGTTCCCGGCTGGCCGTGGAACCAAGGTGGAATAAGGCTGGCCCACTGGGGCTCCTCACACTCTTTAGGTGGAAGATAGTCCCGCCATTTGGTGTCAGGGCAGGACACGAGGGTGAGGAAATGCAGTGTGTGGAGCACGAGCGTGTACAGTTGGTCTCTAGGTGCAGTTTGGAACTGGACTGACTGCAGGGTATGCAGCCAGCTCGGGGTGTGGGAGCGGGGAGGCCGGGGGGGCTCGTGGAACAGGGCCCGAATAAAAATGTCCAGAGGGCCTGGGGTGAGGGGTGGGTGGGTAGCGCCCTCTCGCAGGGCCTGCTGCAGGAAGATGAGATAAATGGATGACAAGGCAGCCTCCATCTCCTGGAGTATGCGCAGGGGGGTCAGAAGGGTGGAGAGCCCCATGCGCTGACTGAGCACATGGCGATCCACCCAGTCCCCACTGTTAGTAGTCCAGGAGGTCTCTGATCCTAGTGGTTTCTGCCAGGACCAACCTCCAGTGCACCGAGGGAGATTCCACCACCTGCACACATAGATTGGAGTTGTGTAGCAGGGGCTCCGCGAGGAGGTCCGCCTCCTCGGTGGCCACAAAGGGCCTGGTTGTCGAAAAGACCTTCCAGGTCTGGAGGAGGTCCTGGTAGAAGACCGGCAGCTCTGAGAGGTCTCGCGGAAGACCCCTCGGGTGGAGAAAAAAGAACTGCCAGTCATATCAGAGCCCTCAGAGGTGAAGGAGGAAGGTGTGCGCCAATGTGCCCCACGCCGTACTACCTGCACCATAAAGGAGTCTCTGCAGGGCCTGGAGGCAAAAGACATGGACCTGGCTGTGAAGGCAGGCCAGGCCCTGCCCTCCCTCCTCCAAGGGAAGACTCAAAACCCCTGCAGAGACCCAGTGCAGCCCCAGCCAGAAGAACTCCAGGGCCATCCTCTGGAGCCTGGCCAGGATCCCCGGGGCTGGGCTCAGGGTGTTGAGCCAGTGCCAGAGCATGGACAGGACTAGCTGGTTCAGCACCAGCACCCTCCCTCGCAGGGAGAGACACTGGAGCAGTCCTGTCCATCTCCGCAGCTGCTCACCCACCCTGGCCTCCAAATCCTGCAAGTTCTCCGGTGGAGAAGGATGTGTGGCAAATAGATAAACGCCGAGATAGAGCAGTGGACCTGCATTCCACCGGATGGCTTGAAGCGCGTGTGGGAGGGAGCTCGCCTGCCACCCGTCCCCGACCACCAGGCCAGAGCTCTTGACCCAGTTGAGCCGGGTGGAGGAGACCGCCGAGTAAACGGCCTGGCAAGCCTCCACCCACGCCAAGTTGCCCGGTTCCTGGACCACAAGGAGCACGTCGTCAGCATACACTGCCAGGATCAGCTGCAGCTCCGGCTCCCGAAGCACCAGCCCTGTCAACCTCCGGCAGAGGAGACAGAGGAAGGGCTCAATCGCCAGAGCATACAGCTGGCCCGAGAAGGGGCACCCCTGCCGCACTCACCGCCCGAAGCCGACCGGCTCGGTCAGGGTCCAGTTGAGCCTGACCAGACACTCTGCTTCAGCGTATAGCACCTGGAGAAAGCCCACGAACTGGGGCACAAAGCCGAACGCCCGCAGAGTGCCCAGGAGATACCCGTGGTCCATCCTGTCGAACGCCTTCTCCTGGTCCAGGGACAGGAGGGTGAAAGACAGACCATCCCTACGCCCCAGCTCCAAGAGGTCCCGGACCAAATACAAGTTATGGAATATGGTCCGGCCCGGGATGGTGTAGGTCTGTCGGGATGGACCATGTCCACCAGAGCGGTTGTGGGGAAACCTGCTGAGTCCCATCCCTTCCTCACTGGCAGCCACAGTTACCTGCTCGAGTATGGGTCTGGACTAGCCTGCCTTGGTTGTGAGAAGGGAGCTCAGGGAGTTAGTCAGGGCAATGTGGGGGAGGCAGTGGGGTCCAGGGGTTCTGGGGGTGGAGTGGGGAGCCCCGGGAAGCAGCGGGGACTAGGACAATAGGGGGATGGGTGGGGGATGCAGCGGGGGCCAGGGCGCCAAAATAGAAATTCATACAGGTTGCCAATTTCCCTAAGACTGACAGAGCTGGCCTTAAGGGTGGGTGACATGGGCAACCGCCCAGGGAAGTGTAGTCAAGGGGGCACCGTGCTCAAGAGGGTGTTGCTGGAGGGTGCCTTGGCAGTCCCCAGGAAGTTGACTGTGGCTGTGGTGGCGAGGGGGAGCTCTGCCATTGTGCCAGACCACTATCAACAGTTACCAGTCGCCTATGTATTGTGCAATGGGGACACTTATGCCATGCAAGGGTAGTTTGCAGATCCAAGAGGAAAGAGAGCTAATAAAATGTAATGGAAAATCTCTCATAAACTAATAATAAATATGATTCATGAACACACAAACCATGATATTTCAAAACTTTGGGTGCACGGAGCAATGTTTCTCATAGGCAATTTTTTTGCACAGAACTAATAGACACATAGATTTTAAGGTCAGGAGGGACCATCATAATCATCTAGTCTGACTTCCTACACATTGCAGGCCACAGAACCTCATCCACCCACTCTTGTAATGAACCAATAACCTCTGGCTGAGTTATGGAAATTCTCAGATCATGGGGTCACTGTTGTGAATGATGTTGCTTTTCTGCCAGTGTGGCTATTTGAACAATATGTAGTCTGGCTATGATCAATCCCACACCACAGGCCTGATGGAAAGAAATGGAAAATCCTTGGTAAGGAAGAGAGATGTAGAGGTACATACTGATGCCCACCCCTCTGTGAAAACAAGAAAAAAGTGGGTATGTTGGCATCATCCTACCCAAGCCTCTTTGCAGACACTAAAGCCTCGTCTACCCTACACCTGCTGGTCGATCTAAGCTACACAATTTGAGTTATCTTAATACTGTAACTCAAGTCGACGTAGCTTAGATCTACTTACCATGGGGTCCAAACTATGCTATGTTGACGGGAGATGCTCTCCCGCCGACATTGCTTCTGCCTGTTGTTGAGGTGGAGTACAGAAATCGATGGGAGAGCGCTCTCCCCTCGATGGAGCACGTCTTCAATAGACTCGCTAAATCAATGCCGCTGCATCGACTGCAGTAGCCCCGATTTAGCTCCGTAGTGAAGACAAGCCTTAAGTCGGAAGAGCATACTAGTGCTGTTTATATGGACCATGATCCCCATGGAACAGGGTAGGAAAAACTGATATATCATCTTTCCTGTCCTCCAGAGAAAGGGAGAAATTACACTCTTATGCCCTTTCCTTGATCCCAGCAGTGAACAGAAAGAGGACTAGCACCAACACTTATTTGAAGTCTCTTTAAAGGTACATCTATACTGCATGCTTCTTTCAGCAGCATGAAGAGAATGTACCCGCATACCCCTTCTCTCCCAGTATGGGTATATTATCAGATACATAGATAAACACAATATGTCGGGGAAGAGTCAATGTGGCTTTTGTAAAGGGAAATCATGTCTCAATCTATTAGAATTCTTTGAGGGAGTCTACAAGCATGTGGACAAGGGTGATCCAGTGAATATAGTGTACTTGGACTTTCAGAAAGCCTTTGACAAGGTCCCTCACCAAAGGCTCTTAAGCAAAGTAAGCACACATGGGATACGAGGGAAGGTCCTCACATGGTTCAGTAACTGGCTAAAAGATAAGAAACAAAAGGCAGGAATAAACAGTTAGTTTTCACAATGGAAAGAGGTAAATAATAAGGTCCACCAGGGATCTATACTGGGACCTATGCGGTTCAACATATTCATAAATGAGCTGGGAAAAGGGATGAACAGTGAGGTAGCAAAATTTGCAGATGATACAAAATTACTCAAGGTAGTTAAGTCCAAAGCTGACTCTCAGGAACTCACAATATTGAGTGACTGGGCAACAAAATAGCAGATTAAATTCAATGTTAATAAGTGCTAAGTAATTCACATTGACAAAAATAATCCCAACTGTACATACAAAATGATGGGGTCTAAATTAGCTGTTACCACTCTAAGAGAGATCTTGGAGTCATTGTGGATAGTTCTCTGAAAACATCGGCTCAATGTGCAGTGGCAGTCAAAAAAGATAACAATGTTAAGAACCAAACAGAAAATATCATAATGCCACTATATACATTCATGGTATGCCCATACCTTGAATAGTGCATGCAGTTCTGGTCACACCATCTCAAAAAAGATATATAGGAACTGGGAAAGGTATAGAGAAGGGCAACAAAAATGATTAGGGGTATGGAACAGCTTCTATATGAGGAGAGATTAAAAATTGGGACTATTCAGTTTAGAGAAGAGATGATTAAGGGGGGTTAAGAGGTCTATAAAATCATAAATGGTGTGGAGAAAGCAAACAAGGAAGGGCTATTTCAACATAACACAAAAACTAAGGGTCACCTGACGAAATTAATAGGCAGCAGATTTAAAATAAACAAAAGGAAGTACTTCTTCACACACCACACAGTCAACCTGTGGAACTCATTGCCAGGGGATGTTGTGAAGAACAAAAGAATAAATAAATTAAAAAAAAAGAATTAGGTAAGTTCGTGAAGGATAGGTTCATTAATGGCTATTAGGCATGATAGTCAGGGACGCAACCCCATGTTCTGGGTGCCCCTAAATGTCCAACAGCCAGAAACTAGGACTATACAACAGAGGATGGATCACTCAAAATTGCCATGTTCTGTTCATTCCCTCTGAAGCATCTGGCAGTGCCCACTGTTGGAAGACAGGATACTGGGCAAGATGGACCATTTATCTGACCCAGAATGGGCATTCCTATGTTCTTACAAACAGCAGTGTCATCAGGGAGGCATGGCGTAGGTGTGTAAAGGCAAGTAAATACCCAACATCCTCTCTCTTCACCCAACTCATGCCTCACCAGTTACACAGCTATTTTTAGCAGCGTAATATCCTCACTGCTGGATCTTTTCCCCTCCTCAGGAAAAGACTCCACCAGTGGATAAAGGCTTTGGCTGGGGCGAAGGCAGTGGGGAAAGGCTCTGCCAGGTCCTCCACCACTGGTAGGGGCAAGGCAGCTGGGAAAGGCCTTCCAGAGCCTTTTCTTGTGGTGCTAAAAGGCTCCTGCTATGGGGAGCTGCTGAAGCTTTTCCCCACTGTATCCTCCTATCAGAGCCTTTCCCTTGCCTGCTGCATCCAGTAGCCAGGATGCAGTAGGGAAAAAGCTTCGCCAGCTGCCCACTGTTGGATCCTTTCCCCTCTGGGGGAAAGGTTGTGGCAAGCGGAGTGTAACATGGTGGCTTGCCCATGTTGTTAAGCCTGGGACTATGCCACCTTTGATTACAGGACAAGGCACACTTGGGTTAAATAAGGTCATCCCAGGGTAAAAGGCAGCAGGAAGCTGCTGGGAGGAGGCTTCAGCAGTGAGAGAACTGCAGAGTGAAGCTGCAGGGAGAGAGGGACAGTTTTTTGGGGAGGATGGACTGTGCCAAGCTTAAGTCTGGGTAGAAGACTCTTTTTGCATTTGAGGGCTTTGTTAATTTAATTAAAAATCCAGACATTAAGAAGACTGTGACTGAAAGAGAGACTATGGAGTTTGGTGAAGGAGCCCCGGTGAAGGGGAAAATAGTGGCAGGGTACAGCAAAGGCACCCCTGACCATGAAGGAGCGCTTGGTTAGCAGCCAGCCTTGTTACAGGGAGAAAAATGAGAACAAAGGCTCAGCCTTTTCCCAGCTGCCCCTCCCATGCCAGAGACTTTCCTTAACACAGTAAAAGGCTTTGGCAGTTGGGAGCTGTGAGATTTATGTCTCCCCCCACCAGAGCCGTGCACTGACACATGTAGCTACACATTGCAGTATGGACGCAGCAGGCTTTTCACTGTGGCATGTAACTACACATACCCAACATGCCACCACCATTGGTGTAGAAAGTAGATGTAGCCCTAAGCTTGGGTCTGCCCAAACAGACCCCACCCAAGGGCTAGATTTCATAGCAGAAGATTATAGAATTGTCCATCTGGGGTGGACATATTTGGATAAA
Source organism: Terrapene triunguis (assembly GCF_002925995.2). Lineage (NCBI taxonomy): Eukaryota > Metazoa > Chordata > Testudines > Emydidae > Terrapene > Terrapene triunguis. Next base: position 1,646,051 of record NW_020664403.1, read on the forward strand.
CCCAAGATTTAAAAGTGACGTCACAATTTGCTTTCATCTTGGTCAAATGATGGCATATTGTTAATTTGGAACAAAATTTTAGGTCTCAGTCCGTTTGTGAAAATATACAAAGCACCTGCCACCAGCAGTTGAGAACCTTCAGACCCCTTTCAGAGGAGGGCACACACACACACACCCTGCTCTGTTTTCACAGGTCAAACAAAGCTAAACACTACTCTAACCAACACTTTTAACTTATAGTTGTCCGTTTTTGAAAGTCTCTAGGCATCTTACTACTATCAAGTATCTGCAGCCCCTACATTCAGTATGGAGGCTGAATATAAACATCCCTACTATAAAGATATTATGTTTTCTTGAATATATAGCACAGTGGTTTATCTATCAGGTACTTCTGTCATCTTGCTCCAAGTGTATACTAATTATTAGTACAAACACATTCATTATGGCCAATGCAAGAAAATATATAAGAAAACAATTCAATTTTACTTGAGTTCCCTCTGTTCCTTTTACACTGCTAACATACACTGGCATAACCCAGGACCAGGTTCTTCCCTTATGTGTCTATTATTGAATCCTTATCAAAACACCAGAGCCACAGAAAAGCTGCTAACAGTTTGTGAGCTTCTGCACAAGGAGCTATAAATATATCACCATTTTGTTTCCTTAGCTCAGCATATGTTGCCACACAGAATGCACCACAAGATTCATTGCCCAAAAGCGTACGTTGGGATCAGCAGCTGAAGATATGGAGGTAGCAGGTTTTCTGACAATTTTAACAGTGTGAATAGAGTGAATGGAGACAGTTCTACAAAACCAGTCAGATGCCATGAAACACCCATATGCATTTCCAGATGATAGATCTGTTTCCCATTGTTATTATCCTAAGACATTCAGTCCCAGTGCAGAGATTTAAAGAGGAGGGAGTAGAAAGTCCTGGGAAGAAAGAGGAAGAGCTGGTTCTTGTTCAGACCGGCCCACAAAGCAAGAAGAAACTGAAGGCTCAGATCTTCAAAAAAGCTCCTGGTCAAGTAGTTTCCATTGTTCTCAGTGGAAGTTGCTGGGTGAGTTTTAAAGGACAATATCTTTCTTACACCAGATTGTTCTTCTTGGAGAAGCAGGCTGAAGAAAGGTTCTGTCCTTATTCTGTGTATATAGGGTGAGAGTGCAAAATACTCATTGCAGAACTACTTTGCAGCACAACACTGAAAAGGATTTTCAAGTATTTTACAATTAATTTAACTGCACTATTACCCACTCCAGGCTATGATGCTGCAGCTACTAGAGGTGGGAAATGTGGAGCAGCAGGAAACCGGAGGTGGGAGGAAGCCATTATACTCTGAGGAAACACATAGAACTCCTACCACAGCTTAAATGTCTTCAGGGACTATATCCATACAGTGTCTTTAATATACAAAACAACACACACCCAGCAGCATATTTCCATTGCAAACCAAAAAGTGGGAAGGGGGGGGAATACTTAAGTCTGGATGGAGATGATAATGGTTAATGAAGGACTGTATAATAATGGGGATCTGTAGAGCTGCAGAGTGGCCTCCCTCCAAGCTTGACAAGGAGGGACCACTACATTTCCTCTAGTGAGCAGAGCCAAGATAGCCCTGTCCTCTCCTCTCGCCCCCCGCCCCATGCAGGAAGCAGAGGGGCATGACAGGAAGAATAAGAGATGGGCTCTTCAGCTCAGTTGGGAGGGAACCAGCAAAGGAGGCAGATGTCTCTAGCCCTCTGCAGGACTCCAGCTTCACTACTGAGCTGTGTAGCACCCTGACCCAAGAGGAAACTGAGTGTGGAGAGGAGCTGCTGGGATTGCCATCTGTAGTTTACCCAGGGGAGACTGAGGGCTCACAGATGATGGAGCACTGCCAATGGATTGTGGTAGGAAGTAGCCCAGGGAAACCAGACATTAGTCAGGTTGTGCTGTTGCAATATGAGTCAGCATGTTGCGGTGGGATCCCCACTGATCCAGTGGTGAGACCACGCACCACTGTTAAGGCACCAGGCTGGTAGAGTAGGGTAGGCCCAGGTCCCTCTGCTGGGTAGCAGTCCACTCACCCTTGGCCTGAAGACCTGTGCCTTGTGTGTTGGCTGTCTGCTCTAGCCAGAAGACTGGCTAAAGATTGCCTTTTACTCTGTCCTAACCAGAGGACCAAAGCCCTGACTGTATTGACTGTCTGCGCTAGCCAGAAGGCTCAGGCTATAGACTGGTGCTCAACCCTGCCCTGGGGGCCAGAGCCCTAGCCTAATAATTGACTATCTGCTGTGTGAGTGAGGCAAAGTGGCCTCCCTCCGAGCTTGATGGGGCGGGGGGACGACCACAGGCCACTACAGGATATAAGTGGATCAGAGTTTTATTTTGTACAAGATATCAATATTGTGAGTGTCATTATTGTAGAAAGGCCTTTTCAAAGAGGAAGATTCACAAGATTTCCTGAAAATGAGCAAGCTCTGGTTTCACCTGACCTCCACTAAAAGTGTATTACAAAGTATGATCCCTTCAACCAAGACTGCTTTTTCCCCAGCTCTCACACTGTTTGTCCTGGGTTTGTGATTTGCATTGTCCAAGAAGAGCACAGATGTTGCAGTGTTTCATAGTGGTTCATAGATCAAACTTTGATCTTTAATGGACCTTAGGCTTGATCCATTTTTTGCTTTGAAAATAAGGACCAAATCCTTAAATGACTAGGAGTCAGTGGAGGGACTTGAGAACAGGTCTGATGTGCTCACTGTGGCCTAAGCCATGGAGAAGGCATGGAGCCACATACTTTACCATCTGGAGCCCGTGCACCATGTTCACATTCAGCCTCAGATACAGTGAATTGCAGTAATCCAGCCTGCAGGTGATGAATCCATGGACCACTGTGGCCAGGGCCCTCAATTGTGAGGAAGGTAGATAGTTTCTTAACAAGCTGAAGGGAAAAAAGGTATATATTTATATACTGTTGCTATCTGATCATTCAGGCTTAGCAAGGAGTCCAATAAGAGCCCGAGGCTTCACACCACTTTCACGAATCATAGTGGCCTCATATAGAAATTGGAAAAAAATAAAGGATAATATGGATGCCTCTAGGGTGTGAGGCTTTGGAGAGGAGAAGCAGTTATCCATCCCTACTCTGAGTTCTGCTCAAGAAGAATGAATTGAGTCACTGTAGTGTCATGCCCTCTACTCCTGCTATGTCATGTAGGCAGGTTTGCAGTACCTGTGGTCCATTGTCTCAAAGGCTGCAGAGACGTTTACCTGTCTGAGCATGGAGATCTTGCCTGTGTAAGCAGGGTCTGAATGAGCTCTCCCCTCAGGAGCAAATTTTATTTGCATAGACACACCTGCTTTGCTTAGGTGATCAGCAGACTGACCTGCTTTGCCAAAGTTATCAATTTTGGCTATTTGGAGTTAAAATTCACTTTATCTTGAACACATGGGTAATGAAATGTTATGCCGTAATTGAGGGGGTCACCCTAACTTTATCCTCACTCTCTGAGCAGGGGTATTGATGCTAACGCCAAATGAAAGTCAGAGGATGTAGGAATGTGTGCCTACCTGGTTATGTGGACTTGTTCAAGGAGTCCTAGATATCATTTAATTCTTCTCTCTATTGTTAAAGACAGAATTGACCAGGCTCAATGGAGAGTCCTTATTTCTGCTCAATGATCACTAGAGCTGAAGTCACTAATGACAAGGTATGGGTGACTGAATCTTAGAGCTGGTGGAGGGACAGTGTTGTAGTGAAAGACAATGCAGAGAATACAGCAGCAGCAATAAGGTTCCCTACTATCTTATGAAATCATTAAGAACTGAGGTAAGTAGTGGAATCTCAGAACATGGCTTCACAGCTAGATACAGAGGTAGCAGCAAGCACCAGGCAGCAGTAGTGGTGAGCAGAGTCAAAAGCAACAGTGAACAATTGCATTGCTTGACCACACCCCTCCTTCAGGAGTAGGAGGTGAGCCCACATGAACACACCTCTGCTGAACTCCACTCTTGGTTATTTGTCTGAAGTCAGCAAAATCCCAGAATTCAGAGGGAAAAGGGAGTGGCATGGTAGAGGCACATTCATCTAAACTTTCATGACTTTCAGACTGCAAAGAGAGAAACTGAGGCAAAGGGCTACTGCCCAAGATATTGTGAACTGGGGTGTTTACTTATGTTTTGAATCATTGTGGTGTTTTCCAAAATGAATGCTGAGTTCTCTCTCCTTTTTAATGAAAGTATTATTTTGTTATACACAGACTCAGTGCTTGTGATGCCCAGGGCTAGTGTTCTGATTCCCAAGGTTTCTGGGTAGGACAGTGAGCTGGTTCTGTTTTGTAATGTTAAAAGAAACCCCTAGCTATGGAACTTATTGTTACCAACACCACCTGGCAGAAGAGTTATACCTGTTTCTGTGGCCATAAGAAAGTTATATTTTAGTGTCACTTGGCCAATCTCTGTACTGTGTGTGAGTCTGAACCCTGATTGTGAGGCATCCAGGATGATGGTTGATATCACTAGCTGGAGCTTGATGGTTACTATTTTTTTCAATTATTTAATCCAGGAATGGGAGGATGGAGATGGTTAGAAAAGCCTTCATGGTCAAGCATTGGCTTCTTCAGGAGTGGGCGAGCTATTGCATTTTTCAAGGAGTTTGGATTGACTATTTCCATTGGTAGGGAGCATGGTTGTTATTCATTGGCTTTTAACAGACAGGAGAGGTGGGAATCCATTTCACAGGTTGTGGATCTAATATCTTTCAGGGCTTCTTGACCTTTGGCATGTGTGATGGGGCCAAACTCAATCAGGGATGATGGAGTGGATAATAAAATCTGGTTGGGGGTGGGCTTTTCTTTCCTAATCAGCTCCCTAGTATTCACTTGATTTTATCAGTGAAGTATGCTGACAGCTTTTGGCAGAGGTAAATGCTTGGGGTCTGATGCCTGGGCTTTGCACCCTGGGTTGATTAGATGGCTAACTATGCAAAATACCTCTGCTGGCTGTATTTCTATTGTGTTGATAGTGGAGGAGTAGAAGGCTCATTTTTTGTTGCCTTTATTGCAGTGGCATGTTTGTGGTGCTTATGGATGGACTTTGAATATGTTTATACTATTTTTTGGCACAAGTATGATGTAGAAGCAAAAGTCCATAAACAATGTTACTCATTTTTATAGAGAAATTTTCAGAAGAGAATTTTGCTTTAAGTTGTTAAATAGACCCCAAGAGGGACTGTGATCTACTGGTTAATTCATAGTTCTAGGAATCAGGATTGCTTGACTCCCTATTCTGCATTGACACTTTGTGTTAACAACAGATCAGTTAACATCTCTGTGCTTCAGCTCAGTCATCTTTGAAATATGCATAATATTACTTAGCTACTCTGCAAGAGTTTTGTGTAGCTTAATTCATGTTTGTAAAGTGCTTTGAGATCATTGAAAAGTAGTCTTTTTGCCATGGTACACACTAGTTCATGGGACACATCTTCATAAAAACTAAGCTTGCTAAAACGAATACTAATCATTGGCACTGTTAAATAAATCAGGGAGAATATATGAATATTTAGTGACAAAAAAATACAAGCAAAGAGAAATCGGTGCAGTTGTCTACCCATCACTGTGCACAGTTTCCTGCCAAGTCCTAAATCAACATATAATCAACATGATAGAATATGTACTTTAAGAAAATGACATTCTTTCTGGGGTTAAAAAAAAATGAAAAGATCAAATACTTGTCACTGCATCCATTTTCAGATACCCACACACTTTGCAGTCATATTAAGTAAAGATAAAATTAAAGACATAGCTACACTGGAACAAATTATTTAAGGGAAGCTGGTTTCTAAGTCATTAGCATAGTATCAGTTAGTTTGATGAAAGGATGCCAGCTAATGTAATACCATTCCTTTTATTACCCTTAAAGTTTGTTAGCTTTTCTAGGTATTAAAATACACCGAACTTTCTGAAACCAGCTATGGAATCTCAGAAGAGTTAAAGATTTTTCTTTTGGCAGTCATTACAAGTCAGGCTGCCAGCAGAAAAATCTAAATAAGCTCAGTAATTTTATGAGCATTATCAGATGCCAAGCTTTCTATATCTAATCAAGCTCAAATCCTTTATGAAGTTTAAAGCCAACAATTTGTCTGACATCAATATTTAGTTAAGTCTGGACAAATCCACTATATATTAACAAAACCCAATAATCTGACCACAGTGGCACAAAAATTTTATTTATTAATGTTATATTTTGCATTTAAAACGGCATTTAATGCAAACTTGTATAATGTTCAATCCTATGCCACTGCTACCAAGGAGGAAAAAAGCCAACCTTCCTTCTGTCACTGAAGCAGCAAGGTTATACCTGCAGAAATTTTCCAAACTATACATTTTGTCATAATCCCAGACTGCTTCTACTCACCCCCAAACCACAGCATTTCTTACTGTGAGGAATTATTCTTATTTCACAGAGATCAACCACAACTGAGATGATCTTTGGGCCACTAAAAACAACAAGCCAAGAACAGGACCAGAAACACATCCCCTCCTTTGAAGAATTTGACTTGTTCCAACAAATGTTATTCATGGAAGCAGTGACAGCAATCAAGGTGATCACCTATGACTCTGAACCTTGTCCTTTCTAGATTATGAGAGTAGAGAATGCCTGGAGTAAGGCTACTAACACAGACTGTCGCCCACCCTAAAATATGCAATGGTATGACTAGTGCTAAAGAAACCATTATTTGACACAAGATACCTCATGAACTTCTTCCCAGTTTCTAATTAAATTAATCAATAAACTAAACTAAAAATGACTGTGCCAGCTATTAGTAGCAAGTATCTGGAACTCCTCTCTGTCAAGATCAAGGGCAGGGCATTACACTGAGGCAGCACTTGTTTCTCTAGTGGATGACTTCCTGTTCATCACAAGAGAAGGATATGCATCCTCATCTGCTTTTAATACTGCTGCTCACCAGATATTCCTGTCCTAACTCCATGAAGCTGCAAGGGTGAAAATGGAACCATGTTGCAAAGACTCAAGTCTTTCTTCTTAGATCAGAATAAGATGGACATTATGAGAAACTGCTCCTCTAGCGCTAGGGTCCCCACCTGATGAGCCCCCCAAAGTTCAATCCTATTTTCACATAAAAGTCAATTTCTATATGAAACTATCAAGAAACTGGAGACAACACAAGTTGAAATGCTAGTTGCACACATGTGTCATCTTGCTCTACATCAAACAAACAGCAGCATGTCCCAGCTCTCCCAATACCTAGCTGTAGTGGAGCGGCTGCCCCACTCCTTGAGAGTGTGGGCTGCAGCAGGCCAGTGCACCTGCACAGACAGGCAGCCAATTAGAGAAGGTCTTATTGGAAGCCAATCGGGGCCCAGATTGGAGACAGCCAATCAGGGCCAGGCTCAGCCCTATAAAAAGGCTGCTCAGGGAGAGGAGAGTCAGTCTGTCCCAGGCCTTTGACAAGGGAAGGTCTGTCTCTAGAGCTGGGAGACTAGCACCGTGGACAGTGCAGTGCTGGCCAGGCTCGGGGAGCAGAATGGAGCTCTATCCCGTAGCCTGCCAGGCTGCAGGCCCTGAAGGGAAGGACCTAGCAGGTGCAAGGGGCTGTAGGGGAAGTGGAGAGACGAAGGGAGAGGAGGACAGCGAGGCTGCCACCAGAGGGTCCCTGGGCCGTGACCCAGAGTAGAGGGCGGGCCAGGTTCTCTCTTCTTCCCCCCCCTTGTAGTACACCCAGCCATCGCCCATAGGGAGCGGCCATCATAGACTATGCCAGATCCCTGACAAGAGGGATTAGACTTCGGGGGTGTGGTTGGACCTGGTGGCTGGGGTGTAGGAAGACTGCTGATCACCCCATCCCCCCCGGAAGGGGATGTGGATGGATTGAGGGGCACTGCCAGAGGGCAGTGGTCCAGAAGAGGATGCCGCGAGCTGGTGAGTGACGTGGGCTCGGACGCCAACCAAGGGTGAGACAATGGGCGGGACACCACCAGGAGAGGGCGCTCCACTGGATGGAGCTAATTCCCGGAGACAACCAGCAGGAGGTGCTGGGTGGTAAGTCCTATCCTTGTCACACTAGCCAAAATCAGCACCAGGATGAAAAACATCATGGTAAAGTTTACCCCAGCCAATACTGAGGCAGTATGTGAGCAAAACGGAAGTGCTTTGAAAAGCTCTTTACATTTAGGAATGAAGCCAAATCTGCACAGTTTGCCATGGCACATCAGGTGGGCATGTCAAGTATGCAAAGCTTGAAAGGGTACCATTGCCTTCCCCCATCCCTAACCCCAAGTTCAACTCCATGTCTCCTTAACAGTGATGTTCTTAAATAAAGCCTTAACTCAAGTTGTCTTAACTATGGAGAGCTTAAATGAGACATTTAGCTCAGAGGACCTTAAGCAGTCAAAGATATCATAAAGGTAAAGCACTGAGTATGTACACAAGAATCTACATTTTCTGCTTCAGGCTGCTGCTGCAAAAAAAGATATAGATAGATAGAAAAAAATGTACTGTGTCTTGGGTCCCAGGGGGGCCATGCTGAGATTACTCAATTAGAGCAAACTGCAAAGAATGGGGTAGACGATCCTCGGAACTGGTGGTTATTCTAATACTTAGATTCACCAAGCCAACAACAAAACAGCTTCTACAATGGCCAGAAGCCAAAACACAGTTCACTTAAAACAATCCGGCCTTGGGCTCCCACCCAGACAGCAAAGTCAAATATGATGAGGATTACTGAAAATTGTGTTCATCATATAAAAAGTTCTACAAACCCCAAGGAATCAGACACATTGCCCACCAGGCCAATGAATATTTCAGATCTTACCCAAATACATGCTACAGCCAATTCATATTAGCTAAACTAAACTTTATTAAAAAAGAAAAGAGAGAGTATTGGCTAAAAGATCATTATAAATACAGATACGAATAAAATTCTTAGGTCAATTTCACAGTAGAGGTGGTGAGATTCAGAGCTGCAAAGAGTTCTTTCAGAATTAGTTCCATAGGTTATAGTCCAATGTCCAATATCAGGGTGATCCAGACTGGCGCTGGAGGCCTCAGTCTTGTGACTCAAACTTCCCCTGACAAAGCTTACGCAGATCTGAGATACAGGATCAGGGCCCTAGATTTCTTTTTTATAGTTCTCTGGCAGCCTCTTGACAGCAGGCATTCCTTGGGTGCAGCATTGTGGCTTTGAAGTAGAACCTCCTATTTC
>NW_020664403.1:1655653-1672510 GCF_002925995.2 Terrapene triunguis
TGCTAGTTGCTTACACTTTCTGACTGAGTGTCACCTGTACTAATGTGTATACATGAATATTCAAACTGAAAAACTCCATAACTTTAAAAATATTGAGCAGATCTTCTCCCAAACAGGATTATTTTCCCTCACATTACCAGGACCCTAAAAGTAAGTTAAGTTTGGTGTTTATAATGTTGACTGCTTTTGAATTATACAAGGTGTGAAATTTCAGTCCCAATATACAAACAGCAAAAACAAATGCCCATATCTCAAAAATGAGTGAATGAATTTTGCTTAAATTTCCCCAAAATAAAACAAGCAAGCGAAAACCCAAATCTTTGGAATGAGACCAAAAATCAAGGAAAATTTTGAGCAACTGAAAGAAAAAGTGTGTTGGGGTTAGAGAATGTAAACTAAAACTTACTGCAAGCAATAAGGATCTGATACTGAATCCATTAATATCAAGGGCAACATTCTCACTGATTTCAAATAATGCTGGGGAGACCCTGTAAATGAAACAATCTTCTAGAGGTATCACAGGACTTAAATCTCCCAGCGTCCTATATTAGATTTCTAAATAAAAAGCATGTTTATGCCCAGTAGTGGAGGTAACAAAATTACAATTCCATAATAGTACCAATGTGGAAAGAATGTAAATTCCCTCTTGAGTTTTAATATTTGTAATGAATGGAATGTTGTTTATTATGAAAATTTATGTGTATACTAAAAGAGCCTATTAACCTGGAGAGAGTTGAAGAAATAAAATGAGAACTTGCTGTCCGAGCAGCTTTTCTCTGAGCTTTCACAGTTCTACCACATATTATAAACTCGTTATAAAATTTGTCAGCTTTACTAGTCTTTATGTTTATGAGCCATTTGCAAATAATAAAACAATGAAAATTTGCACTTAACTCCTGAGATTTCTTACTTTCTTCAGCAAACCCTCTCTTTCTATTCCATCCAAACTTTGACAGTAGATGTGAACAATGGGGGTTTTATAAACAGCCTGGTCTGTTTTATGGAGTCCTGATTTCCTACAGCTTTTTGAAAACCATGGTTTTCCACACAAAAATAGGGGACCTACGAAGTCTACATTACCACAGGTCTGTGAAGACTCCTCCAGCATTCAAGGCTACTCAACAACCTAAACCACCCTTGCTGCAGTTTAAGCCCATTGATTCTTGTCCTATCCTCAGCAGTTAAGAAGAAGAATTTTTCTCCCTCCTCCTTTTAACAACCTTTTATGTACTTGAAAACTGTTATCATGTCACCTCTCAGTCTTCTCTTCTCCAGACTAAACAAACCCAGTTTTTTCAATCTTCCCTCATAGGTCATGTTTTCTAGACATTTAATCATTTTTGTTGCTCTTCTCTGGAATTTCTCCAATTTGTCCACATCTTTCCTGAAATGTGGTGCCCAGAACTGTACACAATACTCCAGTTGAGGCCTAATCAGCGTGGAGTAGAGCGGAAGAATTACTTCTCATGTCTTGCTTACACTACTCCTGCTAATACATCCCAGAATGATGTTTGCTTTTTTTGTAACAGTGTTACACTACTGACTCATATTTAGCTTGTGATCCACTATGACCCCCAAATCCCTATCCGCAGTACTCTTTTCTAGGCAGTCATTTCCCATTTTGTATGTGTGCATGATCACATACTACTTTTTACATAGGACCCCTGCCTCAGTATACAGAATGAACTGTATTCAATGAGTAGCTATTCTATATTTTGTTTTACCCTTGTTTTTCAATGGGTAACATGCATTATTTACTACACAATATTCAAACCCTACTCTGAAGACAGAGTTGTTAATTTCCTCATAACACACTTCTTAGTTCCCATTTCTCCCCACTTCATCACAGCCTAGTCTCCCTCCCCTGCTCCCTTTCAGCTCCTTGTAACATTGTCAGTCTCCTCACTAGTTTCACTATGTATGCTACCTATAATACACACGCGCACACACACACACACACGGAGTGTCAAATCTCGTACCTCTATGAAAATGAATATAGCATGTACATTTAACTGTCTTTTCTATCATCTATCAGGACATCTCTCCTAAGACTTGTTTTAACATTTCAAACCACTAAGCAGTTACAACACCTGCTATCTTAAAAAACAAACAAACCATCAAACCATAAGAAAAGTGTTTTTTTCCTCTTAGGCCTTGGAACTTCTCTCCCAAAATCAAACCTGGTCCATGCCCACAGTGCACCTGTTTCAGTCCTGCACTAACAGCTGCTTTTTCATGCACAGATATAAAAAAGTCATAATGTTAAACTCTGTTATCTTATGCCCTGTGGGACTAGAAAATGAGGCTTTATACCACTTTAAGGGGAGGTACTCAGCTCCCAAGTGGGATACACAGTTCCTTCAAGGAATGGCCCCAGATAACAGACTTAAAGTCATGGCATATTTTGATGTAATTCTAACCTACTTTATTCATGAGCTAATAATACATTATTCATATTACTACATGCATATCTATTTGTGATTTATCTTTATCTGAGATCAGAGTCTAGGATGCACACTTGAGTCTGACTGCAAGGTGCTGGATGGATGCATTGTTGTGAAGCGACACGCCCTCACACTGGTATGGACGAGACTAATAAACTCTTCTGGGCCTGTTCCATGTTAACAAGATGCCCCTGCAACGCCTCTTCAGCCTGGAGGAGAAGGAGCTTAAAAGGGGGAACTTACCACATGAAGGGGTGGTGAATGGTAAGAAGGTTGCTCCACTTAGAGGCTGCTGGTAACGGATGTAGTCCAGACAAGGAAGAGACAGTGGCGAGATGCACCACTTCCAAAGCCACCCTGAATGACAGCACAGCAATACTCCCCAGGAAGAGGGGTAGAAGGTAAACCCTGCAAAAGGGCATAGACTCTGGGAAACTAAGCCTTTAGAGCTGAATATCCAAGGGCTACCTGAGGGACTGGCCCTCTTTCCAGACCAATCCTCCTCTCTTGCAATGGGAAGGGAAGAGGAGGGGCCAACCCCTATTACTATTTTGCTAAATATGTATGCTTCTGTCTTTTTTCTAGGACACATACGGGATTCTGTACCTTTTATCCAAAAGGATCTGAATATACTCTTCTGATTTCTATGTTTATAAAAACATCTCAACATTTCCTTTTATTATTCAATTCATTGTCAGCTCAGTTCTCCTAAGAGAGGGCTTGCAATAGATAAGAACTTTGGCTCTGGAAGGAAAAAAGACATCACTTACTATCTAAACCTTACACATTAATCCTATAGCAGCACATAAGCTCAAACACCACTAATTGGAAAGCAATCGGTAGGGTCATACCAATTTGCTCAGTAACAATTTAACTTTAGTCATGCCCCAACAGAAAGTCTTAGAGTCTATTTACTCTGAATTTCAAGTTAAACAGAAAGTAAATTAATTTTTAATACTAAATTAGTATAGAGTTTCTAATGAGGCACTTCTAGCAACCCATTGCATTAAATATTATCAATCTGAATTTTTTGTTAAATACTCCAGAGAACTAATACAGGGTGTCCTTTTTCCTGGTAGAAATTAAATTAAGAATGTGTAATGAGAATTTGGCATGATAATACAGATAAAATTAGAGTCAGCAAAGAAATACTTCCTGCTTGAAATTTTGACTATTGTTCTTTTCCCGCAGGGGATCTTTGGCTTTTCTAATAGGTGAAATCTTGCATATGTAATATTGATGTTCCCAGTTGTTCCCTCCACTTAGTGGAGGGGAGCCTCCATAGGCTGAAATCCCTTGTGGGGTGTGAAAGGGAAACCCTCTGCTGGGGAGCCAGCATGGAAGGAGATCCACAGGGTTTTCGGGGTGCTGCTGGGGGAAGGAAGGGGAGGGCAGAAGACCAGCAACTCTCCATGGCGTCATGCGTTCCATAGCTTCCAACACTCTGCGGAGATCCCACCTAGAGTTAATGCTACTCACTGCCACGCCATGCTCCTGGATTTCGTGGATTTTATGACAGTAGTACCAATTATAAAACAAATGTGTTGTTAACACTGCTTTATTACACTCATGTACATATCAGATCCATAGCAAGCAAAATGACAAGTATCTTAAATCTCTAGGTAATTCTTCCTTCTCCCTTCCCTTCCCCTCCTCCCCCCGATGTATGAATAGTTAAGACATCAGCTGAATTAAAACTTTAAATAATGTAGTATGTTTCTTCAAAAATCCCAGAATCACTTCTAAACAGATGTTACCATCTGGCTTCATTTGCTTATAAAAGAACCCTTAGGACAGCTTCCCATCAGGTTTCCAGCTGTAGAAATGAATTCATCTATTTCCCATGAAAGTCACGTGTGAATCAATGGTGAAGCTAAAGCTACCTGAAAAGTTCTGTCACACCTTCCTCCATGTCACACTCTGTGTATAAAATGCATCACATGATCTGCTTCTTCTATGGTGCCTGGAACTATCAGCTGTATGCTATTTCCCACAATACTATTATTATTACTGACTATTTACATTACTGTAGCACCTAGTGGCCTCAGCTGACATCTGGGTCTCATTGTGCCAAGCCCCGTAGAAACACATAGTAAGAGACAATCCCTGATGGAAAGATCTTATAATCTAAAAACACAAGACAAAGAGAGATTTGGGGGAGGGAGTGTGTGAAAAGAAATAAAGGCACACAAAGGTGAAATGACTGGCCCAGCATCACACAGCAATTCAGTGACAGAGTGAGAAGCAGAATTCAGGTCTCCTAATTCCCAATCCAGTGTCATAACCTCTAGACTACATCTTCTTTCAGACACATACCAGTCCTTATTTGCTATTTCTAGACCTTCATGCCTCCTTGTCTACTGCCACTAAATACACTATTTATTTATTCTTACTCTAATTGTTCCATTGTCTGGAGTATGCTGTATGAGTTGTACGAGTAGTATCTTCAAAAGTGGAATTGTATTTTTGGGGTACTTCATTGTAAATCAGCAGTGAGCATACTTCTTGGTATATTAATTTTTTAAAGAACAGCAGCAGACAGGAATTCTCATAAGGGATGGCCTTAGGATTTTTACTGTATCACAAATGGTCTGTCTAAGACACCACGATTACAGCCTGAAGAATGATCTTATGACATCATGTTACTGTTATTAATAATAATAATTTGTTTCTATTGTGGCAGGTGCATCATGTTACCATTATTAAGTATTATTAATCATCCATTTATATTGTGGTAGTGTCCAGAGGTCCCAGCCAAGAAAAAAGAACTTACAGCATACTACCATACCTTTTGTAATCCAAAGTAAATTTAGCAGATCAGAGAATCTGTAGAGTCTGGGTTAAGATCACTTTGAAATATAAGTGGTTATTCAATTTTACTTCCTCAAATAAAAAGAACATCTTCATTTTAGTAGAGTAAAAGGAATAACCCTGGACAAATATACACAGTTATGTGCATTTAAGTTACCAATGCCTTAAGGGTGCAGTCATTTACAAACCTCTTTTCAAACGTTTTTGTTGGTTTTGGCTGACTCTGCCTTCACATTCAGGGCTGTATTCTCTCAGCAGGGCCGGCTCCAGGCACCAGCCCAGCAAGCAGGTGCGTGGGGCGGCCAAGGGAAAGGGGCGGCATGTCGGGCTGTTCGGCGGCAATTCGGCGGCAGGTCCCTCTTGGAGGGAAGCACCTGCCGCCGAAGAAGAAAGCGTCGCGGTGGAGCTGCCGCCAGAATGCCGATCGCAATTGCGATCGTGGCTTTTTTTTTTTTTTTTTTCCGCTGCTTGGGGCGGCAAAAACCCTGGAGCCGGTCCTGTCTCTCAGGACTTTTAAATGAGAAGTTCCCACTTATCCATGGAGAGAAAGATTTTATGAATATCAAACAAGCATAATTTATGCAGAAACTCCACTAAAAACTCCATTTGGCATTTTTACTTGCATTAGTAATGTGAGAACCCCATTAAAATGGAACTTTTTGAAAAGAAGATTGAACCCCAATTCTCTCAGCTCATTCCCCTAGTTAACCTTACTTTTCATAGCTCAACACTTGTTAATATATTAACATCAACAATATCCTCTTTATTAATTTGTGTTTAGGTTCTTGCTTCTTCTTTCCTTTATGTGCACTTACATTTTTTTTATACACACGTATATTTATAAACACATGGGGGGGTGAAATCATGGCACCACTGAAGTTAATTGTGAAACTCCCACTATCTTCAGTGAGTCTGGTACTTCATCCAGAATATACAAATACTGACTAGCCTGTCTGTGGGTTTGAGGACAGAGCTAAGTTTACGGGCAGACAACTTACGCCCTTTGTTTCCCTTGCTGGCTGCAGATTTGCTTGGGTGCAACCAGGCTAGCCAGAACTTGGCCCTAGTAGCTCAACCTATTTCTGTGCCAAAACACGGTTTCATATTTAAAGCAGTTCTGATTGTTATACTATCCTCACTGTCCTGCCCTTTTATGTGCAACACCCTGCAGTGCCTTTATTTATAGACACTATACTTTAAAATGTGAAGACTTGTACACATTTTTCGTATTGAAATTATGCTTGTTAAACAAGCTTTCATATCTCTCTACATTATATAAAAAGGGTTGATAATCTGCTTCTATAACAGTGAACTGTGTAACCAGACCCACTGAAAAAATGGCTGAAATGTCCATGTTGAAAAAAATTGAAATATACCTCATTTGTTAAAACCAAACTCACAAGACTGTCAATATTATTCTACTTTCATAGATGGATAAAGTGTTAATCATCTGAAGATTTAACTATAGCTGACTCTTGTCAATCATCTTAATATTTATAAAATCAGATGCATTAGCAAAATATAGCAATTACTATGTTTTAAGTCCAATACAAAATATATATTTATAATTAAAAGGAAGCAGAGAAAGATGTAAAAGGTCAATTCCGACTAGAATTTGGAAACCTTAGAGCGATTTAAGGATGGATTGAGATAATACCAACAACACATAAGGTTAGATACTGGAAATTTCCCTTGAGGAAATGATTCATTACTTACAAGTAGATGAGTCAAATGTTGAGCTGAGTTATTTCCTCTTCTGCCCAGCTCCCATTTATCCTTCACTTACTGGTATATGTTAAGAACACAATTTATCTTTGCTAGAGTTCTAGTCCTGATATTAATCTGCCTCTCACAGCCTGTAGAGCTTTGAGAATGCATGTATCTATTTTTATGAAGAAATTATGGCATAATTAATTTTGTGAATAATGTACTAAGTAATTATGATTACAATTATTCATTAAATAATCAACCCAATGTTATTAGTATCTGCATTTATTTGCAGTCAAAGCAGTAACTTTGAGACACACACGTCAGCATGTGTGTACAGTACCATAAGGCTAAATTTATTTCCACTGAATTCTATACGGTTCAGGCCAAACACTATCTTTCCTTGGGTAAGCAAAGCCTTTCTCAAGACAGACACTCTATTATTCAGTTTATTTACTTTGATATTAATGTACAGTGGGATAAACTGAAAGCAAAAGGGAACGTTTTCTGCTAAATGATGAATTATTCAAACAGTGAATGAAGAGAACAGTGATTTCATTTAAGTCACAGATCTCTGGAGCCAAAGTCTGAAAAAAATGCTACTGAAACAGAACGATCATTTAAGAAGTTAAGAATTGGGGCAGGTGCAAGCCCATTGTTTCAGTGCTGTCATTGCCATCTGAATGGACTATTACTAGACTGATCCCAATAGTCTGACTAGACAAAACTGTTCAGTTTTGTTTTATTGAATCCCACTCCCATGGAAAAAAGGCAAATGGGGAGATTTAGTTAATTCATAAATTAAAAAGCCTAAAATGCTAAGGGTTGGATTTTGTTTAAGTAGATATTTTCACATGCACAGGAATACACATTCATGCTCCTGCATATGGACATACATGAATCATTCTCAAAACCCTTAAGTGAATGCCTGTCCACAATGAAAGACATGCAAAGAGAATATGTTCACACAACTCAACTCAGCTATATGTACATAGGCGACCCTACAGTGCATGCACCATTTTGCTGAAATTTTCTATTTTGAGTGCCTGGATCTTAGGTACCTAAGTGGTCCAGTTTTCACAAACCTGATGGAAATTGATGGCAGTTGCAGGTGTGCAGTTTAATCAGAATATTATTTCTAAGTGGCCATTCATTGGTTACTTTCACCGAAGAGGGAAAAGTACACCCTGCTTGACAAACTATCTTCCATTTCTGTGGTTTACTGTCACAATAAAATATTTGCTAAATGAATGTACTGTTCCTACTACACAACATATCATTCAGCCTGATAATGTGAGCTTGGTGCAGAGCACAGTTGCTGATCATCTTGGTATTATTTCTAACCTTGGATTTTCTAATGAGAAGCACATCAAACCACAGTACATCTTCCCAAGATTGAGATAACTGCTGTGTCAGCCAGAAGCACAGCTCTTTCTTATCCATTTTTAGCACCAGACTATAGATTATTACAACTTATTGCTTGTAGTTCTCCCAGATGTTTGCTTCAGTACATAAACTTCAGTTTGTACAGTATTCAATGCCTATGGTATTCTGCAAACGTAACCTATATAAACATCAAATTGATACTAAAAACAAAACATTGGCTTCCTGTCAAATCCTGAATTGCTTTAAAGATATGTGTACTGTACTGGCTTATAAAGCTTGGAATGGCTGTGCCCTAACACAATGAACTATTGATTGTAACACCCTTACATTTACCTGTGGTATCATGCTTGAGCCTTCTGAGTCTCCTCATGACATGACTATAGTCGTTTACAAGTAGCACTAAAACCTTTTGTTTTTAGAGCCTGTGGCTCTAAAGCGCTTTGCTTTCCCAGAGCAAAAAGTTGAGATACTTGGTGTGACCTGGGGTGCCTGGGGTAGGCCACATAGGAAATGCCAACGTCAGGGCTAGGGTTACCATCTTTCTAGTCGCACAAAACCAAACACCCTTGCCCTGCCCGTGCCCCGCCCTGCCCCGCCTCTGAGGCCCCACCCCCCAGTCACTCCATCCCCTCTCCCTCTGTCACTTGCTTTCCCCACCCTCAGTCGCTTGCTTATTTTCACCAGGCTGGCTCATGGGGATTGGGTACAGGAGCGCTGCGGCTGGGGGTGTGGACTCTGGGATGGAGCCAAAAATGAGGAGTTCATGGTGCAGGAGGGGGTTCTGGGCTGAGGGAGTAGGTTGGGATGCGGGAGGGGGGCAGAGATGCAGGCTCCAGGTGGCGCTTACCTCAGACGGCTCCTGGAAGCAGCGGCATGTCCTTCCTCTTGCTCCTATGTGGAGGTGCGGCCAGGCGACTCTGTGTGCTGCCCTGTCCGCAGGCGTTGCCCCAACAGCTCCCATTGGCTGCAGTTCCCGACCAACGCTAGCTGTGGGGGCGGCGCTTGGAGTGGGGGCAGTGTGGAGCCCCTTGGCTGGACTTTTAACAGCCCAGTCAGCAGTGGTGACCGGAGCTGCCAGGGTCCCTTTTTTCGGCCGGACATTCCTGTTGAAAACCGGACACCTGGCAACCCTAGTCAGGGCAGGCTGAAAAAGGGAAAGCAGATATTATCAAGACTGGTGGGTAACACTGAAGTTAAGCTCACCAACCAGTCACAAACTGTGCTTCTGATCTCCTGCACTGGTTATCAAGAAGCAAAAAAGAAATCACACAGCCCCTTTATTGCATTCCAGTTATCTGGCTCCCAATCAGCACCTAGGTCCAGTACAATGAGAAGTTATTTAAAAAACTGTGCTCACATATACAAAATGTTCTCCTGACCCCCAAAGGGTCAGCCACGTTACCAAGTCAGTAAATGTTTGGTTCTTACTGAAAAAAACACACTGCCTGCCAACCCTTTAGTGTCTAAAACTAAAGGTTTATTATAAAGAAAAAAGAAAGAACAAGAAGAAAGGTGTTAAACGGTAAAACAGTCACATACATACAAAGATTTCAAAGTCCATCAGGTTCCTAGCAGTATTGGTGAGTTTGCTGGCTTGAAAGTCCCTCCGGAACACATCCACAGCTTGGATGGGTCATTCAGTCCTTTGTTCAGAGCTTTGTTTGTAGAAAGGTTACTCCAGCGGTAAGAAGCAGGAATGAAGACAAAATGGAGAAGATGCAGCTGCCCTTTTATAGTCTTTTTGCCATGTGTCTGGTACTTCCTTTGTTTCAAACACAAACTCATAGCACATGGCATTGAAAGGCCTTAGATTTCTCTTCATAGGCATGCCCTTGCATGCCTTGCTGAGTCATAAGGTGTATCTCTTGCCTTCTCTCAGTGGATCAATTGTATAGCTGATGTCCCTTAATGAGACATCAAGCAGGCTAGGCAGTACTAATGCCAATCTGACTGGGGGTGTCACTGAGATGCACAGCACAAGTTTGGAACTACAGACATATCATACATATATAACCCTTCTGCCAGGTGGAGCCAGCAGCAACCAGAGCCAGGTTCAATATCTAGGGGTTCATTTCCATCGATACAACACAGAACCAGCTCGAGCCTCCACCCAGTGACCTGGGAAAATTACACACCACCCCTGGGCACCTCTGAGAGGCAATACTTCCCCACTCGCAAGCACAGAGTCCAAGTGTAGAAAATAAACTTTTAATAAAAGGAGGGAACTAACTCAGAGTTAATTTGGGAAACACCACAAACAGGGTTCATAAACATAAACCATGAGTTAAAAGACCCACCCCCAAGTAGATTGGCGGTGCCCTTTTCCCCTCAGGTTCTTAAGTCCAGCAACCCAAAAGTCCCTTTCACATGCCTGACCCTTCTCTGCACCCCACTCATATTTGGTGTCCTGGGTCAGTGCAGACCCAGAGTTCAGAGGTGCATCTGCAGAGTTCACCTCCCACCCTGGGTGGGGGTAAAGAGACATCTTACTTGCTCCGCTGGCACGCTCACCGCTCTTTCTGCGCTCCTCTACCAGCCACCAGCTGGCCGCTCGTCATGCCTCTCCGCTGCCGCCCTGCTGGCTGCTCGTCGCACCTCTCTGCCGCCACCTGCTCGCCACTCATCACTCCTCTTCGCCGCCGACCTGCTGGTCAGTCATTCGCCACTTGACTGTCAGTCACCTTCTGCCTCTCTGCTGTGACCACTGCTCATCAACCTCTCAGTGATTTTAGCTCTTAGCAGGCAGGGCAGAAACAGAGTCCTACCACAACTGGTTTCAGCTCTGATTAAGCAATTAAAATAACAAAAGAGGCTCCTAATGAAGCCTATTCAGCTCTGTTCTTTGAACAGTGGGGAAGAACAGGTTAAGCCAGTCTAGAGAGAACCCTTGGGTGAGCAGGGGGGAATTGTTTTGCCTCCTGACCAGAACTCCTTTCCCCAC
This sequence comes from Terrapene triunguis, assembly GCF_002925995.2. NCBI lineage: Eukaryota > Metazoa > Chordata > Testudines > Emydidae > Terrapene > Terrapene triunguis. Next base: position 1,666,943 of record NW_020664403.1, read on the forward strand.
CCCTCTTACTGTCACAGGGCTTTGGTAGTCGAGCCCCTGGCTCAATGAGGTCCTCTCCGCTAAGGGTGAACCCCCCCCTCCCAATTGGAACAGGTTAAGCACAGTCCTGCTTCCATGAATTCCCACAATAATCACAACACTGATAACAGCATTTCACTACCTCTGAATTCAGTACTAATGTGATTTGTGACCCAACACCAGACAAGATTATTACAATGAGCAAAACACCGCTCCATCTGCTGAATATCTAAGCAAATCTAAGCAAAGCAGAAGCAAACTGTATTTACATAACCACACCCAGAGTCTCTCCCCCTCCCAGCTAACTGTCAGGGAAGCATTCATTCAGACCCTGCTTACACATATAACTTACAAAACAAAGGTGATACATACACATAAACGAGATTATCATACCTGGAAAATTATAACATTTTTGCAGATACCTTACATGGCATATCTGGTATAACTCGTTGCAATTTTACAGTATTGGTATTCATAATATCCTAAAGTGTCCCCCAAATTTCATATAGTGTCACACTTGAATATTTCAGTTACTATCTGTAGCAGCAGAGTTAAGTCAACTGTGTTGCTCTAAAAGCATCAAGCAGCCCTAAAGCCAACCTATCTGGGCCCAAGAGGCTCTTGCCAACGTATGGGAAACCTTTAGTGGTGGAGAGCTGAAATAATGGCTCCTATGTTATCCCACTCTCTGCAGAGGTAATGTCATTATCCCTTGCACCCTGGTGCCCCTTAGAGCAATAGGCAACTGAGAAAATGAAAGCAGGCCTCATGCTGTTCTAAATTCTGCTGGAGGTCTGGATCAGTACACAGCAGTCCTGGGATCAGGAAAGCACAAATGTGAATTAAAGACACCATTGTTCCCCCCTTCCTGAGATGCATTGTGTTCCTTGGACTCAGCCAAGGATCAGGGCCTTCAAGTTGACATTGAAATCTTACTAAATTTGACTATTCTCTCTTACTCTCAAGGCATCCTCATGCTGTGATCTAGTTAGAGTTTACAATCCAGGAGGGCAAAGTGAATACTTGGCTGGGAGACATCTATGTAGCTCCTAGGTACCACGGAAATGTCTCAGGGGATTTGTTCAATATTGGTATCCTCTAGGAACAATAACTGGATGGAATTAAGTAAAGGGAAATTTAATCTGCATATAGGAAACTTTCCTACCATGTTATGGTCAGTCTAGGAAGTGGAAGATACCCCATTGTTTGGGGCATGTAAAACTAGACTGAACACAACTAGGAAATATCCGAGTAGGGTAAACCCTATACTGGCAGACAGTGTGACAAGATGACCTCATATTTTTTCCTGTCTCTAACTGCTGATTCTGTCATTTTACTAAACCAATGCCTAGGATGGTGAGGGGGAATGCGAGTACCAGGTTGCTGGAGCTGTAGATCACATCTGACCCTGTACAGGCTACCAACTGCAAGTCAAGACCCCAAGAGGATTCCATGCCACAGAACCAGTGAGCCCAACTGGTGACAGGAGAAAACCCTGCCTCACCGAGAGCGAAGAAAAAATAAGATGACTTTTGTTTAAGCTCGCCAACACCACAGTGCTGCAAACACTTCATCTTGGGACATGCAATGTCAGCCATACCTTCCACCTAGGGAAAGTTCCAGAAAGGGAGCTGGGGTTGGAGGAGTTAGTGTTAGAGAGTTGGTGATTCACTTAATTACAAATGTTGGTTTATTATTAGTTAATCTTAACACCATCCTTTCCCAGATCCAGTGTTCCTGTTCCCAATAAGATTTTCCCCTGTGTTATGCTCTTATTTGTTATATGTCCTTCCCTTGTTGGGTTTGTTTTACTTACTTTATTGTCCTCTGCATACAGGGGTTTATTTTCCTTGCCAGCTTGTAGTATTTATGAATTTCTCAAAGGACAGCACTCCTGTTTATCTGACACAGTGAGGAGTCATTGAGTGGAGGCCCCAGGCCCCAAGGAAAAAAAACAAAAAAACAAACAAAAAAAAAACAGTCTATAACCCACACAAGAAGAGGAGAGGAGAGAACTTTCCAAATATTGGTGATAGCAAGCACAAGGGAGAGAAAAGGGACGAGGGTTAAGACACACCTCAGGGGAAGGGATGACACTTACAGTTTGGTCTTTTTGAGACTGAGCATGTATCACATCCTCTTGTTTAAATCTGAATATATCAGGGACAATAGTAATAATTAGAGGGCTGGTAAGAGTGATGAAGAGACTATCCAAAATAAACTCCAGTATATGTACATGTACAGATTCTTACAACATTTTTTTTTTTTTTTTTTTTTGGATAGACGGTACTTTTTAGAGCTACATATCAGTGTTCTGGCTCACTTTATTCTTTGTTGGGGTTTTTGGGGCGGGGGGAGGGTTGTTTTTGTGAATTGTAACTCCAATTTCAGCTATTGATTCAATGGTCTATATTTTTAGTGGATTTGTCATGTTAGCATCTTAGGTGAAAGAACATTCACTTTCATCTCCGATCCAATAAGCACAGACCAAATCATTCCCATTCAGACCCCAGAGATGCCCACCTGGAAAGCCAGAGGAAAGGGCACACCATCTTTGCAGCATTATTTCCCATTTTCCATGATTCACAGCAGCCTCTTGGAGGTTGAGAGGAATGGGGATTGGGGATATTGTGGGCCTGAGGCTACAGAAGGTAGTGGGAGTGTATTATATGTGATTTAATTTCTTGGAGATTCCACAATAAGTGTTTTCTTTTGCATGAACTTCTCCTATGCTGGGGAAAACCCCATCCACAAGCGGGGGTTTCAGAGGCAGTGGCCTGTTGGAACATCCCTAGTTCCAGTGGAGTCAGACTGCCATGGAGACAAAGAAGAGTGAGGGCCCCAACAATGAGTCAAGAGGCACAAGGACTTGGACCAGGCCACTAGCAGTACCTTGTAATCTGTGCGGTTTATAGACTGGATCTTTTGTTGCTTTATAGGAGTGATAAATTCCTTTCCCAAAAAAGAACAATTCAGAAAATATTCTGTGAAAGTAGCCTGCCAGTTTCCTATCCCCTTTTCTGTACTAGGAGGCATCACTGAAACCCATTTCTTTTGCCTTACTTCCCACCATTCCCTCCCACACTTGTGTTCAGCATAATTGACATTGCAATATTTTTGTTTTATCGCACATCTCTTTGCCCTAGCCCTTCATTTGTCTACTATCTTCATGTTCTGAGTTTATCTCATTTCAACTGTGAGCTATTCAGGGCAGGGGCTGTGTCTATTTCTCCAAAGCAGCATGGAAGGTTTCAGCACTATATAAATATTTATTACTATTAATACAATATTTTGGAGGTATATATCGGTTGATTGCTTAAACCTAGAATGTATCACTGTGTCAATGTTAAAAAATTGTATTTTTTAAATTGTGGGTGCAAATCTTCATACTTAGTCTTGTAACTGCCTGATTGCATGCAACTAGATCTACAACTGCAATTCCATTGTTCTGATCCAATGTAACATATAAAAGACCTCCAGATTTCTCACACAAAATGGAACCTCTCTACTGGAGTGGATGTTAATGTGTACTGGGTCCAAGCCTGGGGTTCAAATTGGGCAGGCTCATAGCAGGTCAGTGACACAACACTACTTTTATTTATTTTATTTATTTATATATATTTTAGGCTGCCATCTTGTGTGCCAGTATCTCAGAGTACACCAATACAGTGGTGCACCCCTACATCTGCACATGGAACAAATGTAGTAATAAATAAATATTAAGTGCTCCAGCGTGATAAATGCTGATATCATTTAATGGCAGTGTAGCAGGGTGGTTACCCTGCTCCTGCCCTGAAGGGCTTAAAACAGCCAGGAAGAGGGCTGTGGCAGGGAAAAGCTAAGCTGATTGGGGAAGTAGCCACAGCTGGGCCAGGCCCCAATCAGGCCCAGCTGGTCCCGATAAAAGGCTGTGAGCCAGAGGCCCAGAGAACTTTCTCTCTGCATTCAGAGAGAGAAGGGCCTGGCTGCAAGGAGCTAGAGACAGAGTACCTGAGTGGAGCAGGGCTGGGGATAGGCTGAGGAGCTGGGGAGCTCCAGCCTGGATAGCCCCAGGCTGCGGCCTAGTAGGAGGCCGAGGGGTACTGGAGGTTGCAGAGGGCAGCCCATGGGTAGGCCAAGGCAGCAGGTCCAAACCCAACCTTGCCAGTGATGAGTAGGCTGATACTGCAGTCTGCCCCAGGGTGTGGAGCTAAACGATGACTGGCAGTAGCCTTATACGGAGGTGAGGTGGGAATAGTGGGTGGGGGTTCCCTGGGGAGGGGAGATCCTAAGACTGAGGGGTTACTGCCAGGGGGCAGCACCCCAGGTAAAGGGGCACCAGGGCCCAGGGAGGGACACAGGGGCCAGAGGACAGGCGGATCACCAGCCTGCAGAGGGCGCTCCGGAGCTGGAACGAGATAATTCCCAGAAGTCACCAGCAGGAGGCGCCGCAGGGGTGAGTCCGCTCCTCTACATGTGGTGGAGAATGCGGGCATATAGAGGTCTGCCCCTGATACAAGGGGCCAGGGCAAGGACTGTGGGACTATTGCCCAGATCCAAGACTTGAGCGAACATAAGGTGGACGTAGAATGAGAGACTACTACTGGAGAGCCTGTGTGGCCCGGCTCACCAAGCAGCAAGCGGGGCTGCTTCAGCTGCTGCAGGGGAGGGCACAAGGACCTCACTGGGGCCCAGGCACCTCGGGCAGGAGGCCGGTGCTAAGGCCAAGGAACTGTTGGGCCTGTGGGGAACCAGGGCACTTGAAGAGAGAGTGCCCCCACGGAACTCGCAGGGCCCAGGCGAGCCCAAAAGGAAGGGCTATGCCAAAGACAAATGGTGGAGAGACTCGAGTGCCCCTGTGAAGCCAACAGGGGGGCTCCAAATGTGTTGGGCCTGTGGGGAACTGGGGCACTGGAAGAGGGAGTGCCCTCATGGAACTCGCAGGGCCCAGGCTAGCCCTGAGGTGGTCAGGGTGGGCACTGGCTGTGCCTCCTCTGCCACAAGGGGCGTGAGGGAAAGCAGCCTAGTCCCCAGAGATGGAGGGGGAGGCCAGAGGATCGGGCCGGGTCTGAGACTGCCCTGAAGGAGGGGGTGGTGATGACCAGGGCCCAAAAGAGGGGATGGTCAGGGGCAGAGAGGCCCCAGACAAGCCTGGGAACCCACATGGGAGCCAGTAGGGCCAATGTGGGAACCCAAACTGAAGGGGGAACCCACATATGACCAGAGCGGTCGATGATGGGGACCCAGACTGTAGAAGAGAGAAGCAGGTTGCTCCTCTTAATAGAAAGCCTGTGAGCAGAGAGGGATTCCCTGCAGGCCCAGCTGAAGAGAAAGCTGGGCCGGTAGAACAACACCCCCATTCCCAGTGGAGGGGATCTTGAGGTGGGGTGTGTGTAGCAGGCCTGCAGAGGGCGCTCCGGAGCTGGAACGAGCTAATTCCCAGAAGTCACCAACAGGAGGCGCTGCGGGGTGAGTCTGCTCCTTTACACGCAGCTTCTGTAACTGCTATTAAATAACACTGGTTTACAATTTTTGAGAAGTCGTCTGCTTCAGAGATAAAATGTGCTATTT
>NW_020664403.1:1692510-1699225 GCF_002925995.2 Terrapene triunguis
GCCCTGCTTATATCTCATTGAATTTAGTGTAAGCTGAGACCACTCATTACTCAGAGGAAGAGCTCAGCAACTTACATGAAGTGCTCAATATCATCTATGGGTGAATATTTTTTTCACAAAGTGATCACTCTATCTGCCCTCTCAGTTCTGATACTCAAAGGAAACCTGCACAACACCTTCCAAAGATGAGCCTTCCATAACTTTGTTAAACATTCAAAATCACAGACTCAATAAAGACACTACATTTATGGGTTATTATAATAATCTATAACCCATTCACTCTCCCCACATACACTTTCTCCCCTTTCCCCTTATGACTGGAGAGGTGTTAACTGGACACTTCACTTTGAATGGTCCCTTGAAATATGTATTAACTACTTATGGTACACAATCTGTTCCACCTTGTATTTAGCCGTGACACTGAGTACATTTCTTAGACCCGAAGAAGATTTCTGGGTAAGTTTGAAAGCTTATTTCTCTCACCAACAGAAGTTGGTCCAATAAAAGACCATCCACCCACACACGCATCTTGTCTCTGTAATATTCCAGGAGATGTTGGTCTTGACTCTCTCCTGCCTTGAACCTTGTGGAGTCACTTACACCTGTGCAAAGTGGGTGTGAAATGCCACTATTCTAATATTTACCATATTAGAATAGTGGCATTTCACACCCACTTTGCACAGTCGTAAATGACTCCACAATATGCAAGGCAGGCTTGAAGGCAGCCACAGGACTGGCAGCAATAATTCACTTCAGTGTTCTTTCCTTCTGTGTATAACGGCTGCCCACGGTAAGGTAGTGTTCTCTGTGAGGAGGTTTATTTTTTAAAAGAAAATCCTTCTGAGAGAACCAGAATGATCTGTGAGTAAGTTTTGGGTTATTGGGTCCTGCTTCTGCTCCCAAGTCAGCGACAAAATTCCCATTAACTTTAGTGGCATCCAAATCAGGCCTCACTAGAGGAGCTGAAGGAGTTTTTAGTAAGTTTTAGGGGCAGCTATAATAGTTTTCCTTTTCTAAGCCATGTGTACATAATACTTTTGCAGCAGGTGTTCCTTTTGGGTTGTGAAAGGCCCATGAAGTTGTTTGAGTATTTTAAACAAATCTTTTTGTTTACTTTCTATTTTGTTCAGAAGGAGGTGATGTCGTTAACAGCTGCTGTTAACACTTGGAGTTTTTTCAACTCCAGGAAAATAAAGTTATAAACCCCACAAAAACTAAAAGAAAGGAAGAAAGGAAATGAAGAGAAATATTGCTGTCTTGTCTCCTGAAGTTGCTTAGATGTGTAACATTGAGTAGGCCACTGAAATCAAGTAATAACAAATGGATAACCTGCAGACAGCACAATCTGTCAGACGGTGAGCTGACTCTTTCAGACTGAGTCTACCACCCCAGATGAAGTGAATGACTAGCGAGGACACATTATGGGGAAGAGCAGTGACTGGACCAAGGCTGCTGGGGTACATAAAGGTAGCCTGAGTACAAGGAAAGACTCTTCTAGCTCCCGGGCAGAGGGCCTGAGGAGTGCAGGCTTCAGGAAGCTGGAGCCAGCAGGGGATACATATACACTGCAGAAAAGACATGTGGCAGTAAGTCTCAGAGACCTGAGGCTAAAAATAGCAACGTAGACGTTCCCCCCTTGGGCTGGAGTCTGAGCTCTGAAACTCACCTGCCTCACTGATCCTGAAGTTCTACATTGATATTTTTAGCCCTGTAACATGAGCCTGAGTCAGTTGACCAGTTGCCATATGTCTATATGTTATCCAAATAAAAGACCTATGCTAAGAAGACTGGAGTTTAAAAGAGAACCTGCTGGGAAAAGGGCAGGTGCTGCTAACTCTCCAGAACTCTCAGGCAGAAGGAGATATTTGCAGGTTGCAGGAGTTTGTTGAGTGAGGAGCCCTAATAAGACTGAGAATCTGAAGGGCTATAAGTAAGGGGCACAGGCGCCGACTTTTCAAACTGCTGGGGGGTGCTCGACCCCCAGCTCTGCCCCAGGCCAAGACCCCACTCCACCCTTCCCTCAAGACCCCATCCTTGCCCCGCCTCTTCCTGTTCCCGCTCCACATCCGCCCCGCCTCTTCCTGCCCAGTTCCACCCCCTATCCCAAGCGTGCCGTGTCCCCACTCCTCCCCCTCCCTCCCAGCCTTCTTGCGTGCCACGAAACAAGAGGAGGCGCTGATCAGCAGGGCCTGCCAGTGGGCGGGAGGCACAGTGAGGCTGGGGGGAAGCTGATAGGGGGTTAGCAGTGGGTGCTCAGCACCCATCATTTTTCCCCGTGGGTGCTCCAGCCCCGGATCACCCATGGAGTCGACACTTATGGTAAGGGGAAATTGATGTAATGGATGGGCAGAAGAACAGACCAAGTTGGTCATTCTACAGACCCCAAGAGTCTTTTGCTCCTGAACCAGTTGAGAGCAGAATCTTTGTTTCAAGAGACCATGGTAAAAATTGGATTCCATTGTCTAGTTCTAGTCCTACCAACACCAAACTTTCTGACTATACCACTTACTTCCTGTCTCTAGGAGTGATTATGAGTTCTCCAGTGGACTCATAATGATCACTTGAAAGGTAGCTTAATAGGAATATTTACTATGTGCAAATTCAATTCAGTCTATCTCAAGAGGAAGTTGGAAGAAGTGATGCAGAGATTGGGAGGCCAAAAATTGGGAGGAAATGTATGGGAATACCTAAGACCTCATATTGTATTTCCTTAATATGGATACATATTTTTAAATGTTTATACCTCTTTTATTGCAGTCAGTCCAATGTCTTTATTATGGAAATAAGGCTGGGGTGGATAATCTCTATAGTAAAACATTTCTGGATACTACTGTCATCACCACTAGCTCAACGAATGCCTATCTGAGCATGTACAGAACAAATTCCAGTTGAGATATTTTAGTATATTTTTTTATACTCCTTTAATATGACTATATGAAAAAGTATAGAGAGCAGGTTAGTGTCCTTAACAGAGAACTCATGGAAAGGCTTGAGAAAGAGAGATGGAGGAGAAGTTAATGGGAGATGGACAGATTTGTGTGCGGTGATCAAGAAACATCCAAAATAAATGGGAAGTTATATGAACACCTGATGGCAGCAACTCTGTAGAGGAATCTATGGGCCAGATACATAGCTGATGAAAACTGGTGTAGGATCTGACCCTTCAGGTCATAAATGCTAGTTCAGATTATTATTTTCTTCCCAAAGAGATAAGTAATGGGGTATCCAGGAGAGATTGCAAAATTCTTCAGAACAGATAATTTAAGAAGAGTAGAAGATGTTGCTGTAGTGTTTTCCTTTTCCTTTTAAAGTTTTTTGTAATGTTACACAGTTAAATGACCAAAAACAAAAAGACCATTTAATTTAGATCTAGCAGTAAAATTATGAATATTTTATTTTATCCTCCAGTTAACTGTTCCATACCTTAAGGTGCTTCTTACACAAATGACCCAGACAGTGATCTGCTTGCTTGCACCTCTGAGACATCTGATAAAAAAAAGTATTAAATTGGATTACCTCATGAATATAAAGTGACAAGAAATGGTTCTTCATAAAGCACAGCCAAAGGGAACGTAATGGTTTTGCCTCACCCACATCAGAAATACAGCACAAGAAAGCAAGGTTGTCTTATTTCCCCTGAGCTTTTAAAAGGTGAAGCATAGGTGAAAAACTATTCTCTATTTCCATATAGTACTAGTAAGACTCTCTGATAGTTACAGGGATTGGGTGGGAAGAAGTGCTTACAGATTAGGGTCTAAAGCACCAAAGGCTGGATACTTCCAAATGTGTATGTATTTTGTCAATCTGTAGAGTAATGTGACCGTTAAGAAACCACAGAAACCGTTAATCTTTCTGAGAAACTGTCCAAAGCTGAAAATCTGAAAAGAGGGATGTTGAAAACCTTTAAAGAGGACTTACTGGCCTTGGAGCCACTTGGAACTGTTTTGTAGACATGATTAACATCCGGCTAGAACATTAGGACTATACCAAAATTTCCTCTGTTGTTAATTTGATACCAACACTGATTTCATTGACTTGATTATATACTTATTATGGTTACATTGTCTGGGCTCCCTTCACTCCCATTGTCACAGGAGGTGTAACTACACACATCCATGGCAGTAAGGGTAGCTGACCCAAGAAGCAATGCATCCCCCAGTGGAAGGCATGTGGCATTTGCACTGCTGCTCTCCTCTGTAGGTTCTGACAGAGGCGTGCATCTTTAACTTGTGACTAGGGCTCCTATCCTGCTAATAGTGATTCAATACATTCTCTGACAGCCTTAACCAAATGTCTCTCTGGTCTAAGCCCAAGTCCACCAAAGCACGTAAGTACATGGGCCCAAATCCTCAAAATATTTAGGTACCTAACGCCCATTGATTTCAGTAGAAGTTAGGGACCCAAACACCTTTGAGGATCTGGGCTATGATTATCTTTAAGCATGTGCCTAAGTCCCATTGAGTTCATTAGATCTTAACCATGTGATTCAAGTTAAATACATAGTTAAGTGCTTCCCTGAATTGGAGATCCAGTCCTTCCCAATCTTTTCAGTCTCTCTTCATATAGAAATCTCTCCAGTACTGTAACAATTTTTGCTGCCAGTCTTTGAACCCTTTCTATTTTTGCTTTTTGTTTATGTATTTATTGAGGTAAAGGAATCAGAACCAAACACAGTATTCTAAGTAAGGACATACAATTTATTTGTATAATGTTGTTGTTATATCAATGTATATCAATTATTTCCTATCCCATACCTTATATATCCTTTTATTTTTTAATTTTTTTGTTTTTTTCATCACTACTGGACACTGAGTAGTGGTTTTTCACTGGTGTGCACAGATCTTTTTCCTGAGTAATTACAGTTAATTTAGAATCCAACAGTGTGTATAATTAGTTCAAATAATTACTTCCAGTACTTAGCTGCTCTCCATGAGGAGGAGGCTGGAATAAAAGGAGCAGCCCATGTACAAGGTATGAGGAACCTCAAGATGCAAAATAAATTTTGCAACCTCCTGTGGGACTGTTCCTAAGCATCAAGTTAGGAAACCACCCTGTTTAGCTTTTACTGTAGCTGATTAATAAGCTATTGTACCTGAAGGATCTTCCCCTTTTCCTTCCTGCAAGATGTAGTAAATAATCCTCTTAACTGTGCAGTTGACAGTTTACTAAGGACACACCAAGTAAGAGTTTGGGGGCTGAAGTGCTTATATGATGAAAACCACTCAAAATCAGGGACCTGCAGAGCTAAATGCATGTGTCTCTATAGCTTGAGCTAAAGAACCAGGCTGACAAGTAACACTTGTGATACATCCATATCCTTGCATGGATTGGGCCAGAGCGGCACATGTAGCAACACTGACTAGTGCTTGCTTCTGAGGTTGCCGTGTAGCTGGCATGCTACCCACACTATCTGAAAGGTTTGCTGTACCATGACACTCCCAACATTCTCACTGGATGGGGCCAATTACAGTAGTACTGCCACAAAAAGTAGCTTTCTTATCAATTGTCTATAATCATGACGATGAGCCCTTAAGAGAGGAAGCTTGTGTGTACCTGGCCTGGATAAACCTTCCTTCATTTTATAAGCTACTACTTGTAATATTTCTTATACTAGTGTCCAAACTTTAAGAATAGCCTGAAAGATCTGAGTTCTTTAATGTGCATGTGGGTTTTCATTTATAACCTAACTTACTGGATTCATTTTCCCTGTTTCATACATGATCTGATTCTCTCTGGCATCATATAGAATCCTCAGGCACATCCTTTGAACTTAATAAATTAACAATGAGACCATTGCATTTATTTTTCCTTGGACATATTGTAGTGAGTCGGTGTGGCTCCCCTCCTGCCCAGAGGAGGGAGCACTGGAGCAGACACCTGAGTGGGCGGAGCCACCACCACCTGTCCCCGCCCCCCGGAAGTCAAGGAGCGGGACAGGAAGTATAAAGCCTGGCAGCCAGAGCTCAGTCAGGCGCCGGCCACCGCAGGGAGCAGACGTGCGGCCAAGAGCTCCCGACCACGATACCTCTGAGGCCCGGGGATATTCGCCTAGCTGGCCGGAGCTGCCCCGGGCTCACTACGAGGAAGAGCCGCCGGAGCCCGTCCGTTCCTGTCATTGGGGGGAGCCCTTGGAACCCCCCCACAGCAACCCCGAAGGTGAGCCTGCACCAGAACCCCTTCGGCCCTGCTGTTACCCGGAGGAACCACCCGAGGACAACTGGCCGGACTTCCCGACGGAGCTGCCGGACCTGCCACCAAGCCCCGGCCGGGAGGAGCCTATGCTGGTGGACTGGACCCTGCCCGGTGCCGCGGACGAGGTAGGCCCTGAGGGGGAAATCGGAAGTAGCCCGGGGGAAGCCGACCCCGGTCAGGCTGTCGAGACATGCGAACCCATGTCAGTGTGTTTCGGTCAGGATACCCCACTGACCGGCAGCGGCAGTAACCGCTGTTAGGGCCCCGGGCTGGAACGCAGTGGAGTGGGTGGGCCTGCGTTCCCCCCTGCCACCCCACACACGGGTGGCAGGCTTCCCCCTCACCCAGCGCTCTGGTCTCGCAGCCAGAGCTTACCCGGAGTGAGGCTTGTTTAGCCAGCCCCCCTGCACCAGAGGGCCTGGCCTCCAGAACTGTGTGTTCGCCCAGCCCCCCTGCACCAGAGGGCCTGGCCTCCTGAACTGCTTATTTAGCCAGCCCCCCTGCACCAGAGGGCCTGGCCTCC
>NW_020664403.1:1699235-1707373 GCF_002925995.2 Terrapene triunguis
TCCCCTCCTGTCCCGGAGGGTCGAGCCCCGGCACGAACCTTTTACACATATATTTAAACAGCTCTGAGGAGTACTATTTCTAAGATTCTCTCTCTGGAGCTTTTTGAAAATCCTATGTACTTATCCATTCTTTTGAGGAGGTTAGAGAAGTGGTGAGTCATAATGATGCATGGTGCTTGTCTCAGCCACAACATGCCTTTCATTTGTCTGCTACTGAAAAATGTGCTTCATCCAAGTTTACTTTTATATTTGTTAGAGTGAAAGAACACCTTCTTGTGAGCCACATTAAATGATCATAAAAGTACATCTTTGCTGTATTTTTATATCCCTGATTCCAAGCTATCATGCTTGCTTTTCTCCCAAGGGAGTAAAACCAACATAGAACACAAACAGATTGATACTTACCAATAAATCTTCAGAGGCTTAATGAAGAAGAGAGAGAAATTCCTCCCCCCTTGATACCAGGGAGCATAATTCTGAATCTTCAGACAGCAGAATGTGTGAGACAGATCTTTAGAATGTTACAAAAACTAAAAATGAGAGAGACAAAAAAATAGCAGGGGAAGTTTGACATTTTAAGGGATTTTGAGACACAACAGCTAGGTGTTACTATTATTGGGCCAGGTTCTCAGCTGGTGTAAAACAGGTGTAGCTCTAATGAGTCCAGGAAAGCTACATTGAATTACACCAGCTGAGGATTGGTTCCATTGGTATTATTCTTTTAACATGTATATATTTTCCCCTATGAACCCTATAATCACTTTCAGGTTTAGAAATGCATGATCTATTCTTAGAGATCTTTTCTGTCATGAATTATCCACAAACAGATGCTGATTTTTACAAATTTATTCATTATTCAAAACCATTAGACAAATAGTTTGTGCACACATTTCATCATATTTTATTGTTAGTTAATTGTTTTGCTGTGAATTTTGTTTTGATGACTCACTCTTTTCCGTTCTTGCTGTGTGATTGGTCATCTAAATCACTTGGCAATGTTTAATGACCCCAAAGTCCACAAAGAACTTTCAAGATAGCCACTTATTTGCTTCAGTGTTCCCCAGCAGGCAAACACAAGCTAACCCCTTGAAGCTGTATCCTGGGCACACACCACTCTGCCCTCTGGAACTACCCCTAGTATAAGGTGCACCCATTAGGTTAGATTTAGCCTTTAGTCTAGATAAGTTGTAATTTCATTTTGCATAGCTGTGGTTAAGTTAGGTTTAGAAAATTGCTTGCATTGTACTCTGTAAATTAGGCTTAAAGAATTGTTGCATTGTGTTTTGTTACTTGCTAATTTGTGTAGTCTTGGTTAAGTTAAATCATAGATAAGATTTTGCTGTGTTCTGTGTAATTGTCTCTCTGCTGTTTAAACTTGCAGCCTGTCTGCTCTCTGTGTCTCCCTGAGTTTAAATCTCCCTCTGTCTTTGGCCTCTGCTCCACCACGTGCTCCTCTTCCCCCATCCCCCAACCTCACTCCTCTACCACTTTCTTCCTCTCTCTCTCTCTCTCTTTTAATCCCTTCCCCCACGTGCTCACCCCGCTCCCACTGCTGCCAAACCTCAATTGTATTACTGAAGTCTAGCATAAAACCCCATTGGTTACCCCCTTTTCTCTCTAACACACCTCACATTTTACATTTACACCACTGTGACACATTTTTACCTAGAGTTGTTGGTTAGTTAACACATTTTACCCATAACTGTTAGTTGGTTATATGCTGCTGTGACACACCCTTTACATAGAAACTGTTAGCTACCTGTTACATTTATACTTCAGTGTTAATTGGTTACCAACTGTACTGTACCCAACTGTATTGTACCCCACCATTGAAACCCCCTATCCTATTTACTAAAAGAAACCCCTCCCCAATTGTCTATCTTAACAAACCCCATACTCCTCACTATTGAATTTTCCCTGTTTTTGCATTTTCTTAATAAAGTTTATTTTGCACCCCACCAGTGCAGTAGTTGTCCCCCAAGATCCCCTACCTGCTGGCAGGGTCAGTGTGCTGCATTGTGCCAACACAATGTGATAGTGTCATGCTTAATGATTTTGGCATATATGGCAACTCTAGATCCTTCTGACATAGAAACTGGGCACTTGTTGGATTTACAAGAGAAGCCAAGGATATTCCCCAAAGGCAACAGTAATGTTAGATAAAGTAGCAACAGAATGTCTCTCTTGCCAGCCTCAACAGAATCCCTGGACGGTTGTGAATTTTGTACTGGATCAGTGAAGTATTTATTGTTACAAAAGAATCCATTTTCAGTTCATCAGCTGTTCTTTCATAGCTAGAGTTGGCAGACTATTTATAGCAAACAATGTAGCTGATGTATTTAGCCCTTTTACTCTTTCAAATTATTTGTGAAGAGATTCAGATTTTTATTATTTTGAAATTGTTCATTGAACACTAGATGTGAACATATGGCAGGCTATAAGTCATTTGAAGTATTCACTTTGAATATGTCTTCAGCTATTTGCTCCATATTATTCATGGTATGTGACTAAATACTTAAGTCACATGACATTGCTTCTGCTCTCTGACTGAATGACTGAAATTTTATAAAAAAAGGAGGTGAGCATTTGGAGCACAAATAATTAATACCAATATTCATCCACAAATACCTTTGTTAACATGTGAATCCAGGTATTCCAACTGTCATGTGAACAAAAAATAATTTGCACTAATCTTCATGGAAAAGCATAAGAATGGGGTCTGAAAAATAATGTAATTAAAAAAGAGATGCAGAATTAATCACATCCTTTGCAAATAACTTTTCTCGCTACCTTACCTGCTCTGTTAATAACTTTGGACTTCATTACAGTGAGGGCTATGTGCTGAAATAAACAAATTAGCTTTTTATAATTTGGTACTAAACTCAATTGTGTTACTGGTTTTAAAACTTTTTTTAAAAGTTTGTGATGGACCTCAGCTGTGGAACATATCTTGGCCCCAGACTCTCTGCTCACAACTTAATTCTTCATATCCTACTTACATCTGCGTTACTAGCCTTCCTCCAGACTTCTCCATAGTCCTGTGGTGTCCTCTATATTGAAACCCACCATAGCTTCAGCCTCAACTGCTCCATGATCCCTGTTGAGATGTATACTTACATTTTAAAATGAGTTGGGGGGGCTTTGTTCCTTCCTTTTTGGCCCCAGATGTCTCCACTTTCCATCCTGTGCACAGTAGTGAGCAACGCAGTCAAGGTTGTATGAGGCCTGGACTGAAAGTGAAGGTGGTTGCGGTCTGGGCAAGAGGCATTTAGATTGTAGTTAACCCGAAGAGGCATTGGAGAGCTGCTGACCTTTGGGGGGCATGTGGGAGGGATCAGTTAGTATGAGTATAGGAGTTATGGATATGGGGGAAGCAGAGTGAGGGTTTTTCTCAATGTGAGTGGCCAGTATGTGGTTCAGGCAGCTGTTTGGGAAGGTGAAAGGGAAGTATTGGACAGCCTCAAAAAATTAGGGATTTTGGAAAATGCTTAGATGTTTTATCTTGGTCAAATCTCCAAACCTTTTGATGCTTGCACATTATTAAAAAAAGTAGGGAGATTTGACAGGAGGGCTTTGGCTTCCTCCACCATGGGATGCTGTTCTGGGCAGAAGGTCTGCTGGGAAGAGATTGGTTCCACCTGACTAAGAAGGGGGAAAGCATCTTTGCTCACTGACTTGCCAATCTAGTGAGGAGGACTTTAAACTAAGTTCAAAGGGGGCAGGTGACAAAAGCCCACAGACAAGCATAAAAAAGCAACCCTTACAGAGGGCTAGATATTGGGTATGGGTGGACATAGAAAATTACAATAGGGTCAGAGGAGCAACAAGAGGGAAATCCATGGGGCAATCTGTTCAACAGTTTAGCTTTCTGTACAAAGAACTGGAAGTATTAGTCCATAAACTAAATTATGACCTAATTGGCATCACAGTTTGGCAGATGCATCTCGTTTTGTGCCTTAGCCTGTCTGATTTTGTCCTTACATGCTTGCACTATTCTTTTGTACTCCTTAACATTCATCCATGTTTCCACTTTTTCTAATTCTTTTTTGATCTTCATGTTATTAAAGAGCTTCTAATGGAACCATACTGGCCTCTTTCTATTCTTTCTATCTTTTCTTCCCATCAAGATTCTTTGCAGTTGTCTTTAATATTGTGTATTTAACAAACTAGCAGCTCTCCTGAATTCTTTTTTCCCCCTGAAATTTTCTTCTCAGGGGACCTTACCTACCTGTTTTCTGAGTTTGTTAAAATCTGTTTTTTCTGAAGTCCATTGTCCTTATTCTGCTGCTCCCTTATAGATAGATAGATAGATAGATAGATATTATTCCCTTTCCTTGGAATCATGACATCTATACTGCCAAGGGACATGAAAGGAAATCCCCATCACTGGAATATCACATTCTTAAGAACAAATTGACGAACCCTTGCCAGGGATGGTCTCGATTTGCTTGATCCCACCTCAGTGTCAGGGGCTGGACCAGATGACTTCTTCTATGAATCTATAAATAACACTCAAAATACTTGCCTCTCAAGTACAGTAATATGAAGATGCTGTTTGTTACATACAGTCTAACTTTATGTGCATAATATAAAGTTATGAATGCTACAGTAAATGAGCTCTACTGTCATTACTGAAAACAAAATGTGAAAACCCTAAGAACATTACAAACCAAATTGTCCTTCCTTTGACTCAAACGTATATGAGGCTCGGTCTTGCTCTCTTTGAAGTTGATGGGAGTTTTATATTAGATTACAATGTTATCATGTCTGAGCCCATGGTTACTACAGAGAAAGATCCCAATCCAGGCAGGTACGTAAGCATGTTTGTAACATTAAGCACATTGCTTTCAGATGTGAGCTTTTAGATATTATTTATTGTGCAAAGTGACATTATCTTAGTTTCTGATATAGAATCTAATGATTTACATTTCATTTGGTTTAAAATATTAAGACAGTGTGGAGAAATGGATCTTCCAGATAAGGTAATTTCATAAAAAAAAACCTCTGAGTGCTGTTTATAACAGCCATAATCTTCTTGATGTGCTGTTGTGATAAAAGTAATCCTTTTGATTTGCTAATGTTAATGACCCTTAACTTTGTCTTGGGATATTATAGTTATATGCTGTTGTTTAATTGCAAGTAGAAATACCAGGTTGTTTGTGAGGCATTATTGTTTTGGCAGTAAAGATAATATTGTTTTATGTCCTATTTTTACAGCTTCATGAAGTGTATGGCTGGTACTGTGTTTATCAATGGACACTGGAAAAATCTGTGAAGATATCATGCTATGTCAAAGGGCAGAAGGTTTTGTTTAAGCATTGCATAAAAATGGAGCTATCTCAAAGGTGTTTACAGAGGTTAATGTGTTTAGCATTCACATCATTTGGTTGTGAAAACATGAATGTATTGTTAATGTGCATTGTTCCCTGTGACAATTTGTTTTCAGAGTTAAAGCAAAAAATGTAAATAGATTTTTTTAGTAATTGAATAATGCAGTCAATGAAGGCATCATGAATCAATTTCCCAAACTGATTGTTTGTGTTGCAGTTTTGGATTAGACCTCTCAAAGTTTAGCTTAATCTAACCAAATCAAATCTAAAATAAATAAGGTTGGCTAGAATTTACCAGTTTGCACAGGTGCACATGCATTTGATCATATGGTGAATTTATAGAGAGCCAGGGGCATGGCTCCAAATTACAGAACCAGATGCCTGGCTCCTTTCTCTGTGAGATGCAACAAAAGAGAGAAATATAGAAAAGCCATGAACCAGGAGATAGTTCTGTTCTATAATCTAAGGTTTAAAGCAAATACAAAATGTAAGAAAATTGGAGATACAGATTTGCTTGAGCCAATGTTACTTTTAAAAAGATATCTCCCTATTTTGTTCATGGTTTATCTACAAACTAAGCTCCTGGATCTTTATTTTCCCCCTACTTTCCTACAATTTTAACAAGAGAGAGATCCCTCCAGCAAAACTCCTTTTCCTCTTCATCCCTCCCCCTTGATCTCTAGTGGCTTGTGAATCTATTATGACACTCTGCAGGAAACAAGATCATGTAAATTCACACTTTCATCTTCTTTTTTAATTAAATTCACTTGTTTTGTTAGTGGCAACATAAAAATGTATTTGCTTCAGTTTATTAAAATCTTCATTATGAATATGTATTTTAGATATACCTTCTTTCAATATTTTTGCAGATAAATTGCTTCCAGTAAAAAGAGAGGGAGAGAAGTAAAGTGAAAAGGAGAAGGAGGTTCAATGGATGAGATACAGACCTTTTAATCCTCTAATTTGAATTTAGATCATACTGGGAAGTGGAAAGAGTGCAGGGTTCGGTTTTATCCTTGCTGGACAACATCTGATTTTAAAGAGTACCACACAGGATGCATGTATAACTGGGCATAACTAAATGTACCAGAATTGATATGTTTGGTTTACTGATATCACTGAATGTGCCATCTTCAACAATTATCTTGAGTTTCTTTCCTCTAATTCTGTTCTTTACCCTCCTCCCTTCTTGCACCTTCTACAGTCCACTAAAAATGGCTTTCAATACAGTCTCTTATGACCTATTCCTCAACAAATCTCAGGGATTGTACTCTATCCTTATTGTCCTTGGGCTTTCAGTGGCTTTGATATATCCACCACTCCCTAGTTCTTTAAACTTGGTCCTCTAGTGGCTTTGATGGATCTTTCTGGTGACTCATCCCATCCCATCTTTCTCATTCTGTGGGTGCCCCTCAACCCTTCATCCTTTCCTCCCCCGCCACACACAGTTCTCTCACTACACCCTATGTCTAGATTCTCTTATCCACAAGCATGTCTTTCAGCTACAGTCTTTTTATGCTGATGACTCTCAGATCAATTTCTGTAATGATGATCTGTCTCCCTTTATCCAATCTAGAATATTGTTCTATCTTTGTGATATCCCTTCATGGATGTCCAATCACCATTTTAAATTCAACATATCCAAAACTGAGATCTTCCACCTCACTTTCCCCCTCCCTGCAGAGATGTTTGAGGAAATAGTTCTCCTAGCTTCAGCCAACCTGTTGTCCCTATGTGCGTTTACCTGCATAGGTAACTATTAAGCATTGATGACCAACCGTTATCCATGGTCTAGCAGGTACCTGACACAGATCCTGTCAATTCATGGCTGACTACACATTGAGGCATTCCATAATGCAGCAATTCTGTAACATCAACCAGAATTCATAAATTGTATAGAAACAGATTACCCAAATAGTCACAGGGCTTTGGGGCCCTTCCATAAGATAAATATTTACTCTCATTGATTTTAGAAAGAAGGATTCAGTGTACAGCAGCATTCAATGTATTTGTGATACAATAGTGAGCATATATATAACTTGTGAATAAAGAGGCATTTCTGTTCCTGATACACCCTTCTGACCATTCCACACACTGTATCCTCAGCATTTTGTATGGAAGAATAAAAAACGTATTGAACATTTAATGAAAAAGTGATCTAAAACCTTTCCAATGAGAAATACATGACTGCATTTGTGTAGAAGTAAACTATACATACCTGATTATGCTATAGATACAATGGATTTTTTTCCTCCTCATTCATGAGAAGGTTCAGTGTACATCACACAACATGGATTGCACTGCAGATCTAACTTTAGTTCTTGCAGGAAATATGATGTAATTGTTGCCCTGGGATGTAATAGATAAGCAAGTAACTAGAGTTGGTAAGGAATTTTTTGATGAACCATTTGTTAACCAAAGGAGGCTGAGATGTCGAAAACGAAACCATTTGTGAAGCAGGGATGGTTTCAACAAATCTCCTGATCTGAAACATTTTTGGAGAAAAACGTATTGAAATTGTAAAAACAGAAATTTTGACATATTCTAACTTTTTTGTGTGTTAAAACAACTTTTTATTTTGAGATTATAGTAAATTTAGACTAAAAAGAAGGCAAAAAAGGTCAAAATTGAAATTAAATGTTTTGAAATTATAGAAATAGGTGTTTTGATTGACCTGAACCAATTTTTTTCTGATTTAGATTTTGACTTTTATCCTTATTTGGGCGAGGATAATTTTTAAATATCTCAAAAATTTTCACAGTACAACAAAAACCTTTTCTGCCTGGCCCTACAAATTACCTCTCTTAG
>NW_020664403.1:1712373-1723542 GCF_002925995.2 Terrapene triunguis
CCCGATACACCACCAGCTCCCTCATCCCCTCGCTCCCGGGCCCAGCCTGGGAACCTCTCCGGCCGCGGGGAGCTTGGGGACCCACCCAGGCAGGGGGCGAACCAGGCAGCCGGGCCCGACGCCTCCCGGCAGGAGCGTATTCACCCCACGCATGTCTCCGCACACCCGGGCCCTGCCCGCTCCACGCTGCCCCCAGACCCACTGCGCTGCCCCGGGGGCTGCAGGGCTGGAGCAGCCTCCGTGCTGCGCTCCTGGCCCCGGCCATGGCCTGTGTGCAAACCTGGGAGGGAGGAGGAATGCCGCGTGCTTGGGGAAGAGGCGGGGCCAGGGCGGGGGTTTGGGGAGGGATCCAATGGGGCAGTGAGGGGGCGGGGCCAGGGCGGGAATTTGGGGAGGGATCCAATGGGGGAAGGAGGGGTTGGAGTCGGGGCGGGGGGGGGGCGAGAGCCCCTCCGGGCTCTGCCTGTGCGCCGGAGCGGAGGGCAAAATTGCTTGTTTGTCCAGTGTCCCGACCGAACATCGGTCGGGATGCGGGACAAACAAGCAAATATCGGAACAGTCTCGATAAAATCGGGATGTCTGGTCACCCTAGCTCTGACTCCCTTGGGTGGATGTGTGAGGTGAGAGGATGAAACAACCCCACTCCCACACACACCTTGCAGGTCTGCATGGGGTACCAAGAGACTTAATCTTTTTATATGCTGATGGTGGTGCTAGACATTCCAGTGGAGGCAGGGCCATACCAGCTATTGATCCAGAACTGGCCTGGAGGAATAAACACAATATACATGTCCTCTTGAAAAGGGTGTAGCAGTTGCCACTCCTGCTTGCATTCACCAGGTGAAATTCACTCCTGTGGAAAGGGATAGCACAAGGTTTATTGCCCCCCGCCCATAAGTAGAATTTATCTATTGCACAGGTTTTGTTCTACCCCTCTGCACTGGGACAGATGTCACTCACCTCTTCCTCAGCTATGCCCCAGCTAACATTCTGCCCCTAAAAGTTCATCACTGACAGAATGTCTCCAACTGCAAGCCCCTTTCTTTCCACCACGTAAACTTCTAGTGCAGCAACAGGAGTTCTAATAGCATACAGGGTAGCTTTGTATGTGTATATGAACCAAAGGCCAAGATTTGAAACCCTGCCAGCTCTTTGCTGCCTACAAAACGTGCATGGAAATATGTGTAGCCATAAATTCATTTACAAACAGGTAGCATGGAATTATTTGTGTATTCAATTAGCCAATCTGCATGCAAATGTGGGTTTTTATGAGTCTGCTTGGCTGTGAGTGCAAATGAGCTGCCAGGTTTTTAAAATTTAAACTAAAATCATTAACTCTCTACTAATTCCAGATCCCAAAGCTAGGGGTGAATGTGGGGGGACGGAAGGAGAGTGATGGTTGTATTTTTGGCATTTGGGAAGGCAAAGGAAGTAAGAAGAGAGGCTTATAAATCTTGATTCGCTATTGCCTTGCACCTGTACCAATTGGGTGTAAAATACTACCATCCTGACTGATAGCATTTCATGCCCACTTTGCACAGATATAAGTAAGTACATAAGGTGAAGTGCAATAGGAAATCATGACCATTGTCTGCTGTTTAGTGTTTGAAGAGATAACTTTGATGGCTGCAGCTAGATTGGACTCTGGTATAAGTGGGTACAATACCATTCAGTTAGATGGAGTTGTTCTCACTTAAACCAGGGCTAAATGTATTAGTAAAGGAGAGAGCTAACTAACAAGAACCCCTGAAGAGATCAGTAGTGTTACTGACATATGACAATCTGTATAGCCTCAAACCAGTAATACTAAAAATTTTATTAAAGTGAATGTTTAAAATGAAATATATATGAGTTAAGAGGGAAGGTACTGTACATCTGGAGTCAGGCTTCGGTTATGGGGGGTTACAGGTATTGTTTGCAAGGATGAAAAGATACATATGTGATGGGTTGGATCACAGAGACCCCCTTGGGAGCTGCCACCTAATGTACCAAGACTACTTTTATTCCTGTTTTTCCTGCCAGCTCAGGACTCCAGCACCCTGTCTTGCTGAGCCAGACACTTCCGTCTGCTCCAACACAGACCCAGGGTCTGAATCACTTGCCTGAAAGCTGCAAGTTTACCTGAAAACAGCTCACAAAAGTGTGCTTGTCTTTAGCACTCAGATGCCCAACTCCCAATGGGGTCTAAACCCAAATAAATCCTTTTTACCCTGTATAAAGCTTATACAGGGTAAACTCATAAATTGTTCACCCTCTATAACACTGATAGAAAGATATGCACAGTTGTTTGCTCCCCCAGGTATTAATACATACTCTGAGTTAATGAATAAAAAGTGATTTTATTAAATACAGAAAATAGGATTTAAGTGGTTCCAAGTAGTAACAGACAGAACAAAGTAAGTCACCAAGCAAAATAAAATAAAATGCGCAAATCTATGTCTAATCAAACTGAATACAGATAATCTCACCCTCAGAGATGCTTCAGTAAGCTTTTTCTCAGACTGGACACCTTCCAGGCCTGGGCACAATTCTTTCCCATGATACAGCTCTTGTTCCAGCTCAGGTGATAGCTAGGGGATTCTTCATGATGGCTCCTCTCCTCCTCTGTTCTCTTCCACCCCTTTATATAACTTTTGCATAAGGCGGGAACCCTTTTCCAGTGGGGGGAGGGGGGTGGAAACCCAGAGGGACAAAGCACCCAGGTTAAAGATGGATTCCAGGTCAGGTGACATGATCACATGTCACTGCAAGACTTCATTATCCACTTGCCAGCACACACATATACAGGAAGACTAACACAGCCATCTGCAGACAATGGTCCTGGTTAATGGGAGTCATCAAGATTCCAAACCACTATTAATGGCCCACACTTTGCATAATTACAATAGGCCCTCAGAGTTATATTTCATATTTCTAGTTTTAGATACAAGAGTGGTACATTTATACAAATAGGATGATCACACTCAGTAGATTATAAGTTTTGTAATGATACCTTACAAGAGACCTTTTGCATGAAGCATATTCCAGTTACATTATATTCACTTATCATATTTTTATAAAACTATATAGACTGCACAACGTCACAACATACATATCACATAACCTGCATAGACCCAGATTGGGGTGCAAGGGTTTTTAAAGTGTTAGTAGATAAGTGGGCTTGGGTACGCCATCCATGGAATGAATAAGGAGTCCAAGTCAGTATTGGTATAGCAGATAAGTACATGGGTGGAGTGCGTCCCTTGGTCCGTCAGGGAAGGAAGTGGGTTATTTCCCTGGTCGGTGGCCTCAGTTACTCAGTGTGGTATTGACGGTGTCCTGTGATGTGTTCCGTATAAATGTCTCTGGACCACCTGATGGTGTCAGACACCATGAGCTGTCTCATGAGCTGGGCGTAGCGTCGACCGACTCCGCACGCTCTCAGAACCGGCTCATTGTGGGGGATCCCACGAGCCCAGGGCTCCCACGATCAGGGCGTGTATCTGGATCTCGTAGCCCTGGGCTCTCAGGGTCTCAGCCAGCGGGGTGTACTTTGACACCTTCCACGCTCGGGCCTCGTGGAGGGCCAGTGACCGGTTTTCAAAAGGCACCGTGACATCTACGATGAGGACCTTCTTCTTTTCTGCGTCTGTCATGACGATGTCGGGTCTCAGTCTTCTGTCTGTCCCGGGGATGGTGGAGTCGAGGGTGATCTTCCCCAGGGATGGTGGGATGGCTTTCACCAGCTGGATGGCATTGTGGCGGTGCCGCCAGGCTCCGGAGTGCTGTTTGCATCCACACAGGACGTGGGGCAGGGTCTCGTTTGTGTAGCCGCACTTCCTGCAGCGCTTGTCCCGGTTGCCGTGGTGGATGGCTCCGTTGAGGGGAATGCAGTTGAGTCGGGCCCTGTGGACGAACCGCCAGTCAGCGAACCTGGTGAAGCTGCCCCCGGGGAGGAAGTGGTTGCTGGCGTCCCACTTGCTGGACACCTTGAACACCTTGCCCTGGTCTGGCTTCCACTTGAGGTTCTCGGCATAGTAGGAGTGGATGGCGTCTTTCAGGGACCTTTCCAGCATAGCTCTGGCAGTCAGGGTGACGATGGTGTGGTCCAGGGCCTTTACGCGTGGCACCAGTATTCCCAGCTCCCGGTGCTCCTCGCACCACTTCCAGCAGCAGCCAATCCTCTTACCCAGGCGTCTCGAGGCGTTGCGGGCGCAGGAC
The DNA here is from genome assembly GCF_002925995.2 of Terrapene triunguis. NCBI lineage: Eukaryota > Metazoa > Chordata > Testudines > Emydidae > Terrapene > Terrapene triunguis. The sequence continues at coordinate 1,716,574 of NW_020664403.1, forward strand.
CAGAGAAAGGACAGGTCTCCCCCGTCTCTCCCGAACTCAGCCTCCAGGGAGCCACTGAGGTAAGTGGCGACGTCCTGCTCAGAGGGGCCCTGGCAATGCGTTTCCTGACCACGCCCCATACGGCCTCCTGCGCGATGCTCCTCACCGTCGGGTCCGGGCACGTCAGGAGGCGGAAGGCGTGGGTCATCACCGCCACGTCGCACAGGTCACCCATCCGAGGTACGTTGGCGCCGCCCTGCCTGTGGGAAATGTAGATGATGTCCATGCTGGCCCTCTGGGGAAGGTGGAGCCACTTCTTCACCAGCTGTCTGATGGTGCTGTCAGCCTTGTTCAGGGGCACCTTGGCTACAGCCGATGAAATTCAATTCATGTTCAAATTCTGTATTCCAAGCCTGCTTTTATTGTTGTCTCTTTTTGACCTGAGTGGCTAGTCAAAATACGGTGCCTTGATGTTGTTCCGGTTGCAAGTAGACATTGATGGGGTCTGGTATTTTCTCTGATGTAATCTTGTTTATTACACAAGGAATGTGCAGAGTCCTGCTTCTCTGAACACAGGAGGAACCTAGAACAAAAGGAGCAGTTTCTTAGTTTACAGACCAAAGTCTCTTTAGCCAGCAGACCCAAAAGCTCTCTCTAGCTTTTTCCAGGGTCACACTGTGCTCCCAGGCTAATGCTTGGCTTTCCTGCTTTTTGCCTTTCTATCTCTCTCCAACCTCAGTTTCTCCATGTTCTGCCTCCCCTTACAAACATTCACACCTTACCCACAACAATTCTCAGCAAAACTTCCTCCACCCACCAGTCCAAAACTCCTAGGTAGGTTCATGTATCTCTTTCTGTTGTAGGAGAGGGGAATGTAATCAATTTATCCTTATATTAATGTTAATTGAAGTGTGTGGTCACACCCATCAATCTCAATGAGGTTTTAATTCAACCCATAACAAAATTTCACTCAGCTCATAACAATATTAAATACTCATGCAAATAATAGGTTTCACATGCTCTAAAATGTTGAGATGTTTACATGCAATTGTGCATTGTACTTGCAACATTTTTTAATATTTTACTGTGCATTCATAGGGTCAGGAATAAATAAATTCCCCTCTCATTGGTAAATACATTTTGAAATTTCAATAAACATATTTATGCCCTATGGGCATACAACATCAATATCAAAGTGCTGCACCATATGGCCCAGTGTAAGCTGCACTTTACATTTTTGCACTAATTGAAATGACTGCTGCTTTAAAGGCATAGCATCGGGCATTAACACAAGGGGTTAATGAGCATATTGAAATTTTTTTTTCAAACTTAATGAGCTTTACTGAAATCTGCTAAATATATTTTGGGAGATCTTCAAGGGATATTTGCATAGAAAATTAATATTCTGTGTGACTATTATAAAGAAACATAGAGAACAAAATACAGGTCTGAGAAAGAAGACAACATTTCAAATCTTCAGGGAAAAAAAGAATCTGAAAAGAGGACAAGTAAAAAATGTCTGAGAAAGCTAAACAAGCAAGAAGAAAATCACTGGATAACACAGGGGAATAAGTAGAATACTAAGCAAATTAACAGGAGTGGGGTTCAAAAACTTCTTACCAAATAAATTCAACAAGAAAAGAGACCAAGGTTTCATGTCAAAAATGAGGGGTACCCAACAGGGTTTAAAACAAAAGAAAAAAAAGGATCAACGGGAAAAATCATGGCACTTTTTTTAGCGCATCCTACAGAACTGTGTCTAAAACTAAGCTTCAGGCACAGCCAGAGGAAAAAGATGAGTTTTTGAAAGTCTGCCTTTGTCCATATTAGATAGGTAGTACTGAGAAACTGTTTGGATTAGGACATCACAAAGAAGGAGATCACCAGAGTAATTTCTAAATTTAAAAGTTACAAGCCCCCTGAAGAAATGAATGGCAGTCCCAGCTGAATTCTATAAAATATGCTCGCCATATGATGTGGAGATTTGTAACAAGGCTTCTCTTCCTTTGTCATGGGAAAAGTGCCTATCTCAGTAAGAAAGGGAGAAATTGCTCATGTTGGCTAATGCCCTACATGAATAATAATCAAATCATCTCCATTCTGGGACCTATTTTCAGACATGGGAGGCTCATATGTATGTACCTAAATATGGATCTATCTGTGTAATTTTATCCAAACAAGTTGGAAAACTGGGCCTTTTGTTAAGAAGGGGCATGTGAGGACCTCTGCTAACACAGATCGGGTTTTCAACAGTGGCATGTGCGGAAGCTGGTTAGTACAGTGTGCACTAACAGGCTTCCTAGAGAAGATCATAGTGTACCTTATACTGTGTTGTCTCCAGTGTCTATTTATTTCCATTTTCCTTTCTCTCACCTTTCCCCACCTCTCTCTCTCTCCTTTTCTCCAAGATGTGTGATATCTACCTCTTCTATATTTTCTCTCCTCTGTCTTTTCCTCATTCTTCCATCAGAATCTCTCTCAGTACTGTATTTCTGTTCTCTAGCTTATCCCATAAATCTTTTCCCCTCTCCTCTACCCTCCCCATAACACATCCCCACACACATAGGGCTTGAAAATTTTACCATATACATACCAGCCAGAGGACTACACCTGCTAGCCAAAGACTGTCATGAAAGATGGGGAGTCCCACTGCCCAGGCAGGAAGGGTTAGGTGCAGTCACACTTCAAGTGAGAAATAGGTTGAGAAGCCAACCCACTCCCTTCCAAGGAGCTGTGAAAGGGTGTGGTGGTGTTGGTTTCTACCAGACTGCCATCCCTGAGCCCTGCATGGAGATCCATGCTGTTTATCACCTCTGGCTAGCAGGTGTCTAACAAATTTGAAAACCACCCATGCCCTATCTGACTGCTGGAAAGCAAAAGAACACTCTCTGCCTTTTGACCCTGCCAGCACGTGCTGTAGAGCCTCCTGGCTGTTCTGAAGCTGGTTGAATGGTGGTCTCAGTTATTATGTCAGCCTCCCAGCCTCTTGTTTGTCTTCTTGCCTTATAAATACCTTCATTGCCTGTCTCTGGTTTTGTTCATAGCTTTCCCATAGAATAGCAGAGTGAAATTGACCTAATTGGTTTTTGTATTATGCTTTCCACAGCATTGGGGGGGGAGAGGGGGATAGGTATAGTAGCATTGAAAAATTACTAGTCCTTGATAATTTTCAGCCTTTTAGCAAAGCTCTGAGCAGCAGCAGAGGCACTTGAGATGTCTGTCTGCAGATTCAGGTAGACAGAACTTCAGAACTTTTCACTCCAGTCATGTTTTGTAGGTTATATTCACATTCAAAGGGATGAAACATTTTTAATGAAGATTTAGATTCTCCAAGAGTTGAAGGCACTTGCGTTGTAAAGCTTCTTACTTTTACATTTAGACACAACAAATCCTGCATCTTGGCAGGGCGTTAGACTAGATGACCCTGGTCCCTTCTAACCAGTAGCGTAGCTACGGGGGTGCAGGGGAAGCAGCCGCTTCCCCTCAGAACATTTTCCAAAAACGGCGCCTTAGTTAGGGGTTACCATGGTGCCAGTGGGCGGGGCCCACGCTCCTCTCTGAAGCTTGGCCTGCCGGGCCGGCGCTGGGCTCCTGAATCAAGGGGGGGCAGCACAGCTGGAGGAGCCATGGGGAGGGGGCGGCATGGCCGGAGGAGCCATGGGGGGCGGCGCGGCCGGAGGAGTGAGGGGGGGCGCAGCATGGCAGCCCGCAGCGCGGCCGGAGGAGCCATGGGGGAGGCGGCGCGGCTGGAGGAGTGAGGGGGGGCGTAGCATGGCAGCCCGCAGCGCGGCCGAAGGAGTCATGGGGGGGGCGCAGCCAGAGGAGCGAGGGGGATCAATGATTGCAGTAGTATTTATGAGGACTAGATGATTCATGCTGTGTTGGATCCTCAGGCTTTGATCCAACTGATTCTATAAGCCCCCTGTTCTCCGCAGATCAGGTAGTCCCTACAGAACCAATCTCCACAATACAGGGGGAGTGCACATCCCCATTGTGCCTCCCTTCTATGGTGCTTCCATTCTTGTACAGTACAACCATTCTGGCTCTGTTGCCAATGCACCTTCTGCTGCAACAGATGCAGGATTTGTTTCATGATCAAATTAACCCACTGAGAGGACAATAAAATGCATCAACTATTCTCATGCATTAATGATTTAAAAATACTTTTTTTCCCCTTATGTGATTATCTGCAAATACCTGGACACTTCTGGGTCCATACCAGTTGTTAAAATCAAATGAATAATTGCTATTCTGGAGGGAGAAAATTCACAGAATACTCTGTTAAGTCTTTTTAAATGGGCACAGAAAGCAATTACATGTTCTGAGGGGATAAGATCCAGATCAAATTTAGCAGGATATAGGAGTTAAATGGTGACCTTTTGATATATACAATAATTGAGGATTAAGATAAAAGTAAGGGTCTCCCATTATCTATAATTGGTCATTTACCATTTTTTAAAATGAATGTGCTTCCTCATCTGCCACAATGGTGACAAGTGTGAACTGCTATTTTATCATGAAATAATGTGTCAATGTTTTCGTAGTGTCTCTGCGGTTAATTCTTCATCTCACTAGTGATTCTATCCTTTAAAGATTATATCTATATATATATAGATATATATAAAAACAAATGTTGACTTTTTAACTGTTTGGATAATGGAAGGGGTGGGGGAAACTTACTCATTGCTTCACATACATTCCACTTACTTTAACTGGAGTGGGCTAGACCAAAACCCTTTGACAATGTAGGGACAACCTACATTAATTTTTTAAAGCTAGATTTTTCTTATGGGATTCCTAACTACAGACTTCATGGAAAGAGTTCACAGAGGGTGTTTTAATATGGTTCCATGGTAAAGAAAAGGAAAAGAAAAAAAATCTGCGAAGCAGTGAATAAAATCTTTTTTTTCTTGTCTATAAAAATATGAGAAATGGAAAGAGTAGGTCATCATCCCCCATTTCTCACAAGTATACTAGGCAAAGGGCAGTTATTAATTTTAAGCCTGGCATTGCCTATAAGTTTACTTGTTTAGAGGGAATTCTGTATCCACAGAGCTCCCTCTCCCCACATGGATGAAGGATGAGTGTCAGCCACCTCTTTGGAACTGTCCTGCCCTTCCTCCCTGGAGAGGATTTTCCACTGCTGATTCCTGGGTACTGGAGTTGAGAGGTTGGGAAAACAGGAATTGTTCACCTAGTAGCAAAAGGAGAGGAAAGTTTAGTTACAGGATGTAACTCCCAGAAGCTATTTTAACTTATACATGGAAATCCCTCCACTCTGGGGAATCCCCTTTAAAAGGAGTACCCTGGGCAGACAACAGCTGGGAAGTTACTGACATTGATGCTTCCAATGAAGTGGAAGTAAGCTGTGAAATAGTAAGACATTGTCCATCCTTATTGTGATGTTGCACTGCATGCGCTTTATGAAAATATGCTTGTAATGTGAAAATAATGTAACTGGAATATGCTTTATGGAAAAGGTCTCTTGTAAGGTATCATTACAAAGCTTATAATCTACTAAGTGTGTTCATCCTATTTGTATGTATGTATCATTCTTGTATCTAAAACTAGAAATATGAAGATAACTCTGAGGTCCTATTGTAATTATGCAAAGTGTGGGCCACTAATGGTGGTTTAAAATCTGTCTGTTATTACTTGGAACCACTTAAATTCTAATTTTTATATTTAATAAAATCACTTTTGCTTATTAATTAACCCAGAGTAAGTAATTAATACCTGGGGGAGAAAACAGCTGTGCATATCTCACTATCAGTGTCATAGAGGGTGGACAATTTATCAGTTTACCCTGTATAAGCTTTATACAGAGTAAAATGGATTTATTTGGGAGCTGGGTCTCTGGATGCTAGAGACAGGAGCACTTGCTAAGTCGTTTTCAGTTAAGCAGCTTTGGGTGTGTGGGTCAGACCCTAGGTCTGTGTTGCAGCAAGTTAGTGTATCTGGCTCAACAAGACAGGGTTCTGCAGGTCCAAACTGGCAGAGAAAATGGGCTCAGAGGTAGTCTCAGCACATCAGGTGACAGTCCCAAGGCGGTTTCTGTGACCAAACCCATCCCATTTATTCCCAGAAGTCTTCTCTGTTGTATGACTTTGTCTTGGGTTGCAATGATAGGAATTAAGTTACTCACATGGAAGTGACTATGCTAATCATAGAATATCAGGGTTGAAAGGGACCTCAGGAGGTCATCTAGTCCAACCCCCTGCTCAAAGCAGGACCAATCCCCAGACAGATTTTTACCCCAGTTCCCTAAATGGCACCCTCAAGGATTGAACTCACAACCCTGGGTTTAGCAGGCCAATGCTCAAACCACTGAGCTATCCCTCCCCCCTTAGGTTAAGCCCACCCAGTGTGAATTAGATGTTTCTGGAAGACTGATCAGAGTCAGACTGAACTGAGTGTTCGTGCAGTTATTAGAAAGTGCTACGCCTTCTCTCCTGAGTGTTTATTAAACATTACAGGTGACTGTAAGTAGTTGTACAATGAACATAATTTAAGAACTCTTTGAGTTTAAGGTATTAAAGGACATACAACCTCACTGCATCTCCCCAAGACATGTTACCAAGAGTGAATATGTGCATTAAGGATTGATCTGTCAGATAATGTTATCAGAACAGAAAGTGGCTGTAAAGAATTCAAGGGAAGGATGTCTGATGTCTGTTTTTGGTTGCCTCTGACTTTTGTAATAATCATTGTCACTCCACTTTCTTCTTTATTCCTCCTTATTACATCCAGTTTAGGGATCAGATTCTGGCTCTACCTTCGTGTATGCAGTATGATGGATGGTATTCCTGTAGGGGCACCTTCATTGTCCCAAAATCACAGGGGTAGAGGGGGGAATGGGGTTGCCATTCTTTCTGTGCCATTTAGTACAAGTCTTTTTACAGAATTTATTTTACTCCAATACACATTTTGCAAAACATTATGTTGCCTGAGTTGTGGAAAGCCTTAATAAATCCTGAGCAATATACAGAT